>NC_092645.1:11913830-12234330 GCF_039555335.1 Amphiura filiformis
ATGTGCATTGAACCATTGGCCGGGTAACACCCGTGGAGGCACTCAACTTTAGAAGTGACGGGTATGTCGCAAAGTAGGGGCCTATCGGGTACAAAGCATTATTTTAAAAAAGGGGGTCATTGGGTACAAACAAAATAAAAAAGGGGGTCATTGGGTATAATATTTTGAAAAAAAGAGGCAAAATTTTGAAATTTTCGGCATAATTTTGGAAAAAATGGAGCAAAATTTGAAAGTTTCGGCATTATTTTGTTGCATTTTGATGATGCTATTCTAGAAAATCTAGAAAAAAAGGGGGTCATTGGGTAGACGCAACCAAAAGAAGGGGGTCATTGGGTAGCCGCAACTAAAAAAAGGGGGTCATCGGGTATAACTTTTAAAAAAAGGGGGTCAGCGGGTATAGGCGACTTCAAAAGAGGGGGCCTATTGACAGGCACATACCTGTCACTTCCAAAGTTGAGCCCCCCCCCCCGGGGGTAACGGTCATACTGTCACCCAAAAGGTCGGTGGTTCAAAACCTGTGCAGGAAAACAAAGTTCTTTTCTCATCTTCTTTCCTGCCATGTAGGCAAAGCAGAAAGGGAGTTGGGGTTACCATGTAGCATCCTCTTTTTATAACATTTTTCAGGAGACAGTCAACATTAATAGGTAAATTTTCACGGGAAAATTTTCTGGACACGTGACCAATGCGTATCAATGTGAGTGTAACCTCGAGCCTGATCTCTGACCCCTGGCGGTGACCTCGCTATTCAAGTCTTAGTAATTTTGAATTGGAATAGTATTTTTGACCGCAATTTTGATAGAAATTTGTGCATTGCAAATTTATTGAATATTATGTTATCTTAATTTTTTCACAATATCATCAAAACGTAATTTCAAAAATATCTATCTACGGAAAATAATATTTATCTACGTAAAACTCTTACCATAACATTATTAACTTGCGACAAGTAACTTATTTTGCCTCAAATGACGAATTCTTCCTATTCAAATACATTGAAAGAACACCCGCTGTGCTCGGGGCCCGGTACCCCAGGTCAACATAAAAAGTGGTAACCATGTGTGTTCTAAATTTCGCAGAAAAGGGTATTTTGTTGACTGAAATCGCGGACTGAAATCGCGAAAAAAGGGGGGTATTCTGAGCATTGTCTCCATGAAATTTTTAAAAAAGGGGTATTTCACAGGTTCGTTCGATCGATGTCTTCAGCCCGAGTCTTCAGCCTCCATCAAAGTAATATGTTCATACTTGCACATTTTGTACTTAATATATTAAAATATTTGGAGTCATTGAAAAGGGGTGTCTGGAAATCTTCTCATTGAAAACCTTGAAAAAGGGGGGTATTTTTACCCTGATTTTGTCAGTGATTTGGCAAAAAAGGGGGTAAAATCAATGAAAAATCAGTGAAAAGGGGGGTTTTGAAAAAGGAAGAACACACATGGTTACCACTTTTTATGTTGACCTGGGGTACCGGGGCTCGGGGTCACATTCCATAATGCTAATAATGTCTGCGCCCATGGGTGTCACGTGTCCAGAAAATTTTCCCGTGAAAATTTACCTATTAATTCTGACTGACGAAAAAAGCTTATTCCCAAAATGTCAGTTGATTGTGATTTTCCGTTTGCGAGTTATGCATGATTTATTTATGTGTAAAAACTACACCATATTCAAATTTCACAATATCTTTGCTAAAGGAATTAATCTGCAAGATTTTTCTTGTACACAAACATCATGTAGCCAGAGGTTTCCAGTGATATATAAATCTCAACTTACTTAAAAGTGTTGGGATGATGCTGTGGATCACGAAATGCCCTTTTAATACTTAAAAAGGGACTTGAGGTTAATTAAACTTACAATTAAAAACTTAAAATGCATATGATACCCAGTAAGTCTGTGACCCAGTTCTATGAAGTTACTAGTTACTAGCCTATGCCCCTAGCTCAATGACAAATATTGAATAAAACAAGGCAGTTTCATGTGTCTTTGGAAAGTATTTTTATTATGCATTTTCATAATATGACACCAAATTAACCCCTGTATACAATTTATGACATGATGAACATCACTATGTGAAAAGGTGTTACAGCATTCTACATGTACAGTTTCCAGAGGGCACATGAGTTCTCAGTCAATGGGATTGGGAATGAGATGTAGTCTACTTTCATAACCTGTGATCTCATCTGTGATGAAAAAAGACAATGTGAAGTCTGAATGCGCATGTATAATTCATGAAATCAGTGAATGGTTTCATTTGCAAAAGACAGCCCTATCCGGGAGCCCTATTAAGGCTATTCTATGCAAGTCCACAGGAATTCTGTACAAACTATGTATATAGTGCATCGCAATACAAATTTCCAAAAGTATACCGGGGTCACAAAATACATAGCAAAAAATAATGCACAATCTATTTCCTACCTATCAGTGAAAATGGGCTATTCCATTTAATATCCACAATACCCCTGTGGAAGATTGAGCTAATGTCTTCCACTGAGGGAGTACAAGTTTTGCAATTTGAGTAGCTACCATTTGAAATACTCACTCCAGTTGTGGAAGATATAGGTAAAGCCATAATACAGGGGGAGCATAAGTTTCAAAATGATTAACCCTAACCAATTACATTTGAAAAACATACTCCTCCTGTGGAAGATATTTCCAAAATCTTCCACAGGGGTAGTGTGGATTTTAACCGGAATAGTCCAATTGCTTTCAATTTGGTTTAGCGTTTGGCAAAAAGAATTAATTTGATGTCAATACATTTTATTTCTTTTATTTTTATATATACATAATCTTGCTTAGCATGCTTCTTATATTATAATATTTGTCGTTTTCAATGGGGGAGGGGGTGTTACTAAATTTGGCAGTACCTTTCATGAGCATGTACTACAAAATTCAAAGCTAACAACACATACATATGTACGGCACAAATTTCATTCATAAATTTCCACTCGGCAACAGCAGATAGCTTCAGCAGCCAATCAGAGACAAGTGCGTTTCATCACAGTAAAGACGCGATGTACGCTTAAAATACGCCCTCGTCAATGATTTTACTACAATATGTTGTCTTACATGTAATTTGTTGCATGTCCTTACAATTGCCATGACTGTGTAAAGCCCTCATTACATATCTTGCATACATAAGGGTGTTGTTCAGGCATCTCATCAAGGGTGAAAATAAGTGGAAGACGGGAGCCGTTTAGCCCCCAGAAACCCTGAAATGGCCCCTGGTTCCATCTAAATTTAAGCTGACCAGGGGATACTTTTGTACAGAAACTGGCCCCTGGTCACTACACCCAAAAATTAAATTCTGTAGCCATTAATGCATGATGAACTTATCCAGAACAAATATTCGCTCCTTGCTGATTAGAAGTGCATGACCCCTGGTTCCATGTTGAATGAAGTGTACCAGGGGCCATTTTGTGTAAAAAGGCGCCCCTGGTTCATCATTTCTTATTTTCACCCTTGCTTCTCATTGGCATGAGTTAGTATGTGCCTCTTCAAATAGCCTGCTTGCTTAAAGCCCTTGTTACATACTTTACATATATGTGGGTGTTGTTTTAGCTTGTGTTTCTTCAAATACCGTTCATGCTTGAAGCCCTTGTTGCATACGTTGTATCTTTTTGATATGAGTTTGTAAATGTTCTTTTAATTTACTAGAAACGGTAAAGGCTTGCTTACAAATTTGGCATTCGTAAGGTTTTTTACTATGAATTGCTTCATGGCGTTCCAATTGAAGTGCCTGTTTGAAGCCCTTGTTACATACCTTACATATATGAGGGCGTTGTTTAGGCTTCTCATTGGCATGAGTTAGTTTGTGCCTCTTCAAATAGCCTGCATACTTAAAGCCCTTGTTACATACTTTACATATATGTGGGTGTTGTTTTAGCTTGTGTTTCTTCAAATGCCGTTCATGCTTGAAGCCCTTGTTGCATACGTTACATATCTTTTTGATATGAGTTTGTAAATGTGCTTTTAATTTACCAGAATCGGTAAAGGCTTTCTTACAAATTTGACATTCGTAAGGTTTTTGGCTATGAATTGCTTCATGGCGTCCAATTGAAGTGCCTGTTTGAAGCCCTTGTTACATACTTTACATACATGAGTCTTTTCATTGCTATGATGTGCTTCATGCTGTTTCAAATTTGCTGCCAGCTTAAAGCTCTCGTTGCATACTTTACATATATAAGGCCTCTCTTTGCTATGAATTGCTTCATGTACTTCCAAAATATGTGCCTGTTGGAAGCCCTTGTTACATACTTTACATACATATGGATGTTTATTGTTATGAATCACGCCTGCATGCTTTTTCAACTGATGTGCCAGTGCATAGCCCTTGTTACATACTTGGATTATGGCTACATGCTGTATCAATTTATTTGCCTGTATAAAGCCCTTGTTGCATACTTTACATACATAAGGCTTTTCCTTAGTATGAATTAATATGTGCCGTTTCAAAAAAAATGCATGTGTAAACCTCTTGTTACATATTATACATACATGAGGCTTTTCGTTCCTATGATATGCTACATGCCGTTTCAATTTACTTGCCTCTATAAAGCCCTTGTTACATACTTTACATACATGAGGCTTTCCCTTAGTATGAATTAATATGTGCCGGTTCAAAGAGCGTGCATGTATAAAGCCCTTGTTACATACTTTACATACATGAGGCTTTTCATTGCTATGATGTGCTTCATGCTGTTTCAAATTTGCTGCCAGCTTAAAGCTCTCGTTGCATACTTTACATATATAAGGCCTCTCTTTGCTATGAATTGCTTCATTTACTTCCAAAATATGTGCCTGTTGGAAGCCCTTGTTACATACTTTACATACATATGGATGTTTATTGTTATGAATCACGCCTGCATGCTTTTTCAACTGATGTGCCAGTGCATAGCCCTTGTTACATACTTTACATACGTGAGGTTTTTCATTGCTATGGTTTCTGGCTACATGCGTTTTCAAGTTACCTGCTTCTGTAAAGCCCTTGTTGCATACTTTACATACATGAGGCTTTTCCTTAGTATGAATTAATATGTGCCGTTTCAAAAAACATGCATGTGTAAACCCCTTGTTGCATACTATACATACATGAGGCTTTTCGTTATGGTTTCTGGCTACATGCCTTTTCAAGTTACGTGTTTCTATAAAGCCCTTGTAACATACTTTACATACATGAGGCTTTTCATTGCTATGGTTTCTGGCTACATGCCTTTTCAAGTCACCTGTTTCTATAAAGCCCTTGTTACATACTTTACATACATGAGGCTTTCCCTTATGAATTAATATGTGCCGGTTCAAAGACCGTGCATGTATAAAGCCCTTGTTACATACTTTACATACATGAGGCTTTTCATTGCTATGATATGCTAATTCATGCTGTTTCAAATATGCTGCCAGCGTAAAGCTCTTGTTGCATACTTTACATACATGAGGCTTTTCATTGCTATGGTTTATGGCTACATGCTTTTTCAAGTTACCTGCTTCTGTAAAGCCCTTGTTGCATACTTTACATACATGAGGCTTTTCCTCATTATGAATTAATATATGCGTTTCCAAGACCGTGCATGTATAAACCCCTTGTTACATACTTTACATACATGAGGCTTTTCATTGCTATGATATGCTAATTCATGCTGTTTCAAATATGCTGCCAGCGTAAAGCTCTTGTTGCATACTTTACATACATGAGGCTTTTCATTGCTATGGTTTATGGCTACATGCTTTTTCAAGTTACCTGTTTCTATAAAGCCCTTGTTGCATACTTTACATACATGAGGCTTTTCCTTATTATGCATTAATATGTGCCGTTTCAAAGACCATGCATGTGTAAACCCCTTGTTACATACTTTACATACATAAGGGTGTTCATTGCTGTGCGTCTTTGTGTGTTGTTTCAAGTTACATGCCAGTGTAAAGCCCTTGTTGCACACTTCACATACATAAGGCTTCTCTGTGCTGTGTGTCTTTGTGTGTTTTTTCAAGTTAAATGCCTGTGTAAAGCCCTTGTTGCATATTTTACATACATAAGGCTTCTCTTTGCTGTGTATCTTACCATGAAGTGCTTCATGCTTTTTCAATTGAAATGCCCATATGAAGACCTTGTTACATACTTGACATACATGAGGCTTTTCATTGCTATGATATGCTTCATGCTTTTTCAAATATGCTGCCAGCTTAAAGCTCTTGTTGCATACTTTACATATATAAGGCCTCTCTTTGCTATGAATTGCTTCATGTACTTCCAAAATATGTGCCTGTTGAAAGCCCTTGTTACATACTTTACATACATATGGATGGTTATTGTTATGAATCGCTGCATGCTTTTTCAACTGATGTGCCAGTGCAAAGCCCTTGTTACATATTTTACAAACATGAGGCTTTTCATTGCTATGGATTATGGCTACATGCTGTTTCATTGTATGTGCCGCTGTAAACCCCTTGTTGCATACTTTACATACATGAGGCTTTCCCTTAGTATGAATTAATATGTGCCGGTTCAAAGACCATGCATGTGTAAACCCCTTGTTGCATACTTTACATACATGAGGTTTTTCATTGCTAGTTTGAGTCTGTAAGTAGCCATGAGTTGGTATGTGCTGCTGCAACTGATATGCTAGTCTAAAGCCCTTGTTGCATACATAACATACATGTAAACCAGACTTCTCTTTGCTATGAGTGTCTAAATGTACTATCAGGCTGCTAGCATAGCTGAAACCTTTTCTACAAATTTGACATGTATAGCTACTTGGCAATGTAAAATTCTTCATGGATGTTTGAGATACATCAGACTTCTCTTTGCTGTGAATCGGTGAAAGTCTATTCAGGTGTGTAAAGGTTTTTCTACATTCATGGTCCATCCATTTCTGTTTTCTTGTGAAGTTTTTATTACAGTGTTGGCATTTATATAGCTTCTCTTTGGTGTCTGATTCATACCAATACGGTCTAATCCGTTTCCTGTGTTTGATCAGGTGATTTAGGTAAGTGTCATGGAAATATCTGCTGCAATATATACATTTGTAGGGCTTCAGATTGAGTCTATTCAGGTGTGTAGCAAAGGGTTTTCTAATAGTCAGAGTACATTCATGGTCCATCCAATTCTGTTTTCTTGTGAAGTCTTTGTTACAGTGTTGGCATTCATAAAGCTTCTCTTTGGTGACTGATTCATACCAATACGGTCTAATCCGCTTCTTGTGTTGGATCAGGTGATTCAGATATAGATAAGTGTCATGGAAATACCTGCTGCAATATATACATTTGTGAGGCTTCAGGTTGAAAAAGTTTTGAGGTCTTCTGGAAGTCATGTTCTGAAATGATGATTTAAAAGGGATATTAATTGTAACATGTCAAGTCGTCTTGTTTTGAAATATGTAATGTGGTAGTGTTTTAGCAGACTAAAATTGTACATGGCTTATATGCAGTTTTAAGAATGACGATGACACCGCATAGGTCTTACAGGTGAGGGCTAGGCTGGCAATCAATTAATATTCTGTGAGCACAACCAAATCTTCTCCAGGAGCACTAACCCTCACCAACACCTTAACCATACTCAAAACCCTAACCATAACCCCCACCATTTTACTCATGGCAAATCCTTTGCTGTTTTATATGTATGTAACTCAAGGGGCCGAGGGGGTAAAAGTATAAGTGAAAATGGCGACAATTATGAACAGCCCCTGATTATAAAGTAGTATTTATACAGTTTCATGACCATCTATCTTGAATTTTCTCCCCCAAAAGGGGTGGTGTTTTTTTATTTTAAAATTAATTGAGCTGCCATTGTTAATGGTCCAGGATAAGAAATGTTCTTTATGCAATTTGGTGTAAAATCAATTAAGCCTAAACAAATAAGTAAACGGTATAAGACCGCTGTGCATTATACAGTCAAAATTAAACAGAAAATCATTGTAAAACCAGAATTGCTGGCGTTTTGGTCCTTAGTTTTGGTTTAATCCGCCTACTAATGACTAAAACGCCAGCAATTCCGGATCGCGTAAACGTAACATCGTATGGTACAACCCCTCTTCAGCAAGCAAGCATGTATCTACCAATGTGGGTCGAAAATTACTCAACCTTATTAACAAGCATTTCCCTAAAGGTCACATTCTCCACAAACTTTATAACCGCAACAATGTCAAAGTCAGCTACTGCTGCATGAACAACATATTAAGAATGATCAAAACCCACAATGAGTCTATCATCCAAAACCTGAGAACAATACTTCCAAACCCATAAAAACATGGAAACCCAAGAATGCCCCTAATGAGAAACTGTTGTGTAAAATCTATTATTTACAAGGCAACAGTCACCACAGATAATGATTTGAAATTATACACTTGATTATGTGAAACTGACTTTAAAAGCCGCTGGAACAATCACAAGTCATCTTTCAAACATGAACACAAAAGGAAAGAAACTGCTCTAAGCAAATACATTTGGGACTTAAAGCCATGTTAATGTTATAACATTTCCATAAAAAATAGAGTATTTCTTTTCCATATTAATGTTAGCTTTTACTGTCAGATATGACTCCTTTTGATTTTGAGCCGGACAACTGAGGTAAAGCAAAGAAAACTGAAATCTACTACCAGCGCAGATGTCGCCAATGGATGTCACTCCTTCAGTTGAGCTACTGCACGGGCCTTTGATGTGTGTGTACAATCCCGCACGCCATGTACGTACTGTGATGTGAACCACATGTACGTGTTCGACTAATATTTCCATCATAATAATAAGATGACGGTTCCTGCGTTTTATTCAAAATCACGAATTGACAAAACTACAGCACCTAGACATTCTTGATTTTTGCAGGACATGTTAGTTTAAAAAAGTATTACAACCGTGAAAAAAAATAGAATTTTGAAAACTATTGAGGCATCCTCCTCAGCAAATGTTATAATATGGCTTTAAAGGACAAGAAAACAAAATACAACATTAACTGGTAGATCCAAAAGAAAACTTGAAACCAATGTTTCCAAAAGGTGCCATCTCTGTCTATGGGAAAAGTACTTTATCATAACCGGTGACTGCATTAAATTCCCAATCTGAACTCATCAGCAAATGTAGACATGCCAACAAGTTTCTCCTAGTGAACAATAAATTGCTTTTAATGTTTTTTTCATGTTTGTAATTGATGACAATTGAAATAAATATTATTATTATTATTACAATGTCTTCTAATTTTTATCCAATTAATCTGTCTCATTTTATCAAGTTTTATGTTTATACATTGTCAGTTCCTTGAGTACATTGAACTTGTGGCTTTATTGTCCACTAAACTTTAATTGCTATGTTTATTGATAAACATGTGTAAATTATGTAACGACTCTTTAATTCTTAATTTGATGGTATAACTTTGTTTGTTCTATATTTCTCTCATTCAGGGTTGCCAAATTTGGTAGCCCAATTGGGCGACTTTTGAAGATTTTTCCTGTGACTTTTGACAATTTCCTGCTCCATAAAAACCAATGGTTAAGAAAAAATTTGGGCGACATTGGCTCCTGTGACTTCCGATAGTTTAATGCCCAATAGAAACCAATGGTAAAGTGAAAATTGGGTGACTTTTCAATTATTTGACCCATGATTCGGGATCCAATTCCCAAGTTTTGGGAATTTGATCCGTTTGCTGCCAGCTTAAAGCTCTCGTTGCATACTTTACATATAAGGCCTCTCTTTGCTATGAATTGCTTCATGTACTTCCAAAATATGTGCCTGTTGGAAGCCCTTGTTACATACTTTACATACATATGGATGTTTATTAGGGTGATTCACAAAAAATGAAATTGGTATTTTTCAACGGGACACCCCCTCATTTTGTTCATTTTGATAATAAAATCATACCTGCAAAATATGAAAAAAATTCAAAAAAGTTTAGGGGGTGCTACCGGTCAATGAACTTTTGTACACAAAGTCAATGGGATTTATGAGCCATTTTCTTTACAACACATAAAAGCCATGTTAATTTTCCCTGATTGTGCCAAAAATATTTGATCATAGTGTGAGTAATGTCCTTAAAATAAATGCTAAAGAAAATTGTAAAAATGTTAACCCGCTTTCCAGAAAATTGCATTTTTGTGAAAACTGTTACATTTGGGGCAAGGCAGTTGCTGGAACAGCCAAAATATTATGGTACTTGGCTATTCAGTACCTTGCACAAGGTGTAGTTTTGAACTGGCCACTATCCAATGTTGTGACCCCAATTTATATACATTTCTTTTCAACCATGGTGAATCTAATCCTTCCTGTGGTCATTCAATTCAAACAATACAAATCTTCATCAGGTATGGCCATAATGACCACCCCTGATACAGATGTATGGATTTTGATAGTTACTATTACATAAGATTTCAAAAGCTGGTATCACCATTGGGGTAAACTAATATGTGAAGAATTTTAATCTTTTTTTTTTTATCAACAGTTCAGTTCAAAAAGGTATAAATTTGGGGTGCCTGGTGGGATTCCAGGGGATATCCCAGGGTATTCTTTTCTTGAGCTACACTCCCTCTGTCACTTTTGAAACATTTTTTATTATTACAGTCAACTATGAACTTTAATTTGGTAAAAACCCATGTTTTCACAAAGTTAGGTATATCATTGAACATTTACTTCAGTTTTGCAAGCCTGGTAGACATTTTAGGCCCTGAAATAAGTGTTTGAAATTGTTGACAAAAAATCCCATTGACTTTGTGTACAAAAGTTCATTGACCGGTAGCACCCCCTAAACTTTTTTGAATTTTTTTCATATTTTGCAGGTATAATTTTATTACCAAAATGAACAAAATGAGGGGGTGTCCCGTTGAAAAATACCAATTTCATTTTTTGTGAATCACCCTAATGTTTATTGTTATGAATCACGCCTGCATGCTTTTTCAACTGATGTGCCAGTGCATAGCCCTTGTTACATACTTTACATACGTGAGGTTTTTCATTGCTATGGTTTCTGGCTACATGCGTTTTCAAGTTACCTGCTCTTAGATTACTTCACTTCAATACAATATCAGCATCACTTTATTGTTCAATTACATGTACAAAACTTCATACAGTAAAATGGGACTTTTAGGTTGTTTATTCACATTTGAAAAAATCTTTGGAAAAAAATAAAATAAATAAAAACAGATTTCACATTAGTTGGAGAGCTTTAAGACAACCTTTTTTTTAATTTGGCCTATAAACTCTCGCTGAAATTTTTCTACTTTTCATTTTTTCATATTTTTTGTTCTGCTAATTTTTTCTTTGTTCGGCATTTTGCTATAGTCTTATTTAAAGGGGCATTTCGTGATCCACAGCCTCATCCCCCTACTTTTCTCAAAAAAGTTGAGATTTTTATATCACTGGAAACCTCTGGCTACATAATGTTTATGTACAAAATATTTCTTGCAGATTAATTCGTTTTAATAGCAAAGAGATCGTGAAATTTGAATTTCGTTCTGGTGCACCAGAACAAAATTACAACATATTGTCTATGGAGCAGTGTAATACACATAATCATGCATAACTCGCAAACGCAATATCGGAATCAACTGAAATTTTGGGAATATGCTTTTTTCGTGGATATCTACTGAAAAATGTCATAAAAAGAGTATACTAGGATCACAAAATACTCCTTTAATTTTACAAACTGAAAATGAAAATATACCATGAACTCACCTTCGGCATGGCTGGTATTTTCATGACTCAGTACAATATATTAGTGTATCGCACTCATAGCCATCCTATTATATAAATAAAAATTTGGTTAATGGCATACCAAAATTAAGAAATGTAAATTAGTTACCGTGTACCAAAGCTACAAATCTTTTTAGTGACCGAAATAGCCCCTATATATGTACTCTAACTTCAAAATTTGTGATAAAAACGTCATTACGTGGATCTCGGACCAAAATATTAAAAATGCTTGTTCAACGAAATAAAATGTGCCGGTATATGTTTGTAATTGTATTTATATTTACTATGAAAACACATTACCTTGATGCAAATTAAAGTCTAATATGATACATTCAGATTTTTTAACCATAGCTCGGGTGCAGTGTTTGAAATACATGTATACCTCAAAAAGTTACAGGCAAGCCGGGCTTGACCTTACAAAGTTATGGGCCAGCCAGGCTGGCAGCTAGATGCCAGTCAGAAAAGTTACCAGCCAGGCCAGAAAGTTACAGGCCAATGGCCGGATGACCGGCCCTATTTCGAACGCTGCTCGTGTGGTCTAAAAGAAAAGATTACCGTTAAGTCTTTAGACATTACAGAGATACATTGTACAGATACAGAGGGAATGTCATAAAACTTTACAGAAAAACAGCTGATGATTTGCTCGAGAAGTCGACTAGCCAAGAATTTGCTCACTGATAGCTTCACATTCTAGGCTAGAGACCAATGCATTCAAAATCTAGTCGGATTCACTGAAGCATGGCATCGTGTAAAGCAATGGAAGTTGAAAAGTAAACACAGCCGATCATGACAGGCGATCGAATCAAAAATGTTGCTAAAATTACACTTTAAATAATGAAGAAGGAGGCGGCCTATTACACTTTGCCAGCAAAATTTTAGACCGTCCAAAATAGCCAAATCTTGCTCAAAAGATACAGTTGACTCATCGAAATAACTTTCATCCAAATTTCAACATAGGCCATTCGCACTTGATTATTAGTTGCCTGTATAACTTACCGCCCACGTCCAAAATTGAAAATCTCAAAATAATTAATTATTTTATTTTTATTTCTAATTTTCTCCTTTAAAATAACTTTCAACTACTTCTACTTGCCATTTTCTGACTTTAATAATATCAACAATAATGATGAATGAACAAAGATTACAATCCCACCTTCACTTATTTATAAAATCAAAATATTGTTGTGAAATAATTAAATGCCTGCTCGAGTCAAAATGAGTCAATATAGTTGCTTGTAATAGTTCAAACTAAATAAAGGAAATAAAAGATAATTAATAATTAAAAGTCACCTCGTCCCTTTTTCAAAATCTTTAACAGGAAACTAATAAGGCCCTTCGCACTTGCAATTATTAGTTACTTTCCTGTTTACCGCCCGCGTCCAACATTGAAAATCTCAAAATAATTTTATTTTTATTTCTAATTTTCTCCTTTAAAATTAAAATAACTTTCAACAACTTCTACTTGCCATTTTCTGACTAGTAATATCAACAATAATGATGAATGAACAAAGAGTACAACTCCACCTTCATTCATAAAATCAAATATTGTTGTGAAATAATTAAATGCCCATCCTA
Source organism: Amphiura filiformis (assembly GCF_039555335.1). Lineage (NCBI taxonomy): Eukaryota > Metazoa > Echinodermata > Ophiuroidea > Amphilepidida > Amphiuridae > Amphiura > Amphiura filiformis. The sequence goes on from NC_092645.1 coordinate 11,927,061, forward strand.
GTCAAAACGATCGAGTCAATTTAGTGTACATTTTGTAATAGTTCAAACTATAAAGAAAAAAAAAGATAATTTAATAATTAAAAGTCACCTTGTCCCTTTTTCAAAATCTTGAACAGGAAACTAATAAATAATCAAGTGCGAAGGGCCATAATCAAGTGCGAAGGGCCTTAACAGAATAAATAACCTCCGGTGCAAAAATCTACACCGCTGTCTGACCGAAAAACCATAGCAAAGCACTGCATGCACTCCAGCTATCGTGTGCAAATTTGAAGCTAGAGTTCTCGAGTAACTGACGATTGGACTGAAAAATGTGGACTATCACACTTCATTTAAATAGTATATATGGTATCTAACCATGTAGTTTAAAATAAAATGAGCAATTATAACACCCATAACATACAAATTGAAACACTGAAAAGTGTAAAATCTTCACCCTATAACTATAAGCATGTAAGGTACGTGTCACTGCCAACTCAAAACACATGGACATTTATATAGATATATACACAAAATTTTACACTTCACAGCACAGCACAGTGCAGTGCACAGTAGTCATGCTCATGTGTTTTTTAATAACTGAATGTACATGTAAGCTTAACCATCATTCATAAACCATATATCGCTCATTCTACAAAATCCGGTGCCAATAGCCCTTTTTCCATTCTTTGGTCCACAAATACTTTGTCGAGCATTTAGGGCATCAAATATGTTGTTTTTCTGGTAGAACTAAACGAGATCTACGGACATATATAGTTGTCCATACTTTAAATGCTTTCTTCAGCCTGATTAACCCTTGCAAAGGCTCGAAAATCGCTAAAATTGCGTTTCCACTGCTCAAGTGTCAAATCTGATCCTTAATATTTTCTTTGAATAAATGCGATATCTTTACATATTTGTTGTTTTTAATTAGATAAGGCACCATCATATTGTATATCAACATTATTTTTAGTGATTAAAAGCGTCTTTGTGTAATTCTAAAATAAATTGCACTTTCCACCAAAAGCGCTGTGAGCTACGTTACCCTTTTTAACACACGTTATTGGAAAGATGTAAAACAGAGGTATCAATGTAGTTTACGGTTTTTGAAAGGAAACACTCATAGGTTTTAAAAATAACAGTAAAAATCGTGATGCTGTAGCATTTTGGCATAGAAATGTTGTAAACATTGAAATTTCGACCGACCATGTTAAGATTGGTGAGCTACGTTACCAGAATTCCATAGTATGCACTTGTATAACAAGTACTTCCTAATAATATGTGATAGGTACAAGTGATCGAACCCCATTTATATTAGAATTAACCGACATAACATTCTAACGTTCGCAAATCACATCAAAAACATTAAAAACCCGTGAACTACGTTACTGTGAGCTACGTTACGCACTCATTTATGCATCTTCAAAACTTCTATGAAATGGTGAAATCGGTGTTACATTTCACTCAAGTGATCTTTTGTTTGCTTTTTATGACCTTGGATTAAGTAAAACCAGCCCATTTTGTAGCCGGTAACGTAGCTCACATTACATTGAGTTTTAGTGTTAAAAAACATCATGACTTCCTGAAAGACAAATATACAAGTGGTGTTGACAATCTTTTACATCTGAAAGTAGTGATACATTTGCTCTTAAAAAACACAAAAAGCAGGTCTTTTTGAACAACTTTATTTTTTTCAATTTTTACAGTGGATTGGCACCGGATTTTGTAGAATGAGCGATATATATGCAGATATATCTGACATGGTTCCAGATTTCTTGTTACACATGTACTAGCATATGAGCTGAATTCCATATAATATATATAATTATTATATAATTTTTCAACTTACTTAACGACTGGCATCCATGCAAAATCAAGCTGTTTGATATCAGATTATGAGCTGCTGTGTCTGTGCATTGCCATTGTGTGTACAACAACTGGCTGTGCTGTGCTGTGTAGGGTCACATGAATATTAATAGGGGTCACACTGCTCTGTATGTTGATAACAATCCCTTTAAAAGGGATGTGCAGTTACAGAGATTGATTTAGATTGTGTGGGATAAATATTATACATTATACATCGTAGTTTGGGTAAATATTGTTTTAATAATTAAATGAATTTACTTTTATATTTGATTATTGATTAATGGAAATGAATCATAATTTTCCAGTTGCCTGCCTGTCTGCATCAAAATTAATGTTCATGTTTTTTTTTTTTTTTTTTTTTAAGAAGGCCTAAACACTTCATCCTCACACAGTCAGAGAATTTTAATAGATCATATGGAAACCTTTTTAGTGAAAAGGACCCTATCAAAATTGGCCTGAACGCACAGGTCACGCATAGTGAACACAGATCGATACACTGTCAACGAAATGAGAGGATCGGTCGAATTTTTTTATTTTGACATACGACTCGTTTATTGCTATTTTAACCACTTTATATTGTGTTTTATTGCAAACAAAAACACACCTTTTATTCTGTATTACTTGTTTTGCAATATTGTGGTTACAGAATAATAAAAAAATTAAAAATTTAATTACAATTTGGCCACAAATACGAAAGAATCTACACGGACTTTGCGAAGAAGCTTGTCCGTGTTACACACAATAGCCCACTTAACCTCTTCAGCGGGTTGTTTGTTTACTTCCTGATCGATTGGCTTTGCGCATTCAGTGCGTCGAAATGTTTAGGTCTGTGCAAACGACTAGGATATGACGGCCTGATGACTAGATTTCAGCACGACTTCGAATTCACGATTTTTTCTTTCTTGAACACACGCGAGTCTTAATCTGAAGCCATCAAAATGAATGTTACATCAATGGAAAGCGGTCACTTTGAAGAAATTTTACTCAAGAGATCCAGTGATTAGATGGCGCTGTTTATTTTTCTGGTGAAGAGAAGCTGACTAGAAGCTTCCGGTTTTTCAAGAAACGTGAAATTTACACTGAAATTTTCGCGATTTTTGACTAAAAATATAAAGTTTACCACAAGATACGCGAGTCTAAACAAGTTTCGAGCATGTTTATTTTTGAAAAAATCAAAAGATCACAGTATTAGCTCAACGTAACTAGCGGATCGAAGTTATATCACTACAAATTATGTTTCGGTGGCAAGAGATGTAAAAAAGGACCCGATTGTAGCCCGTGTTTCTATCGGAGTTCAAGCGTGGAATAGCTTGGAAAATCTTAGTTCCCCAAAGGTTTCGATATGGTAGGGGCCTAAGCTTTACGACCCCTGAAAGTTTGGTAATGATAGCCAGGAATGATAGCACCTTCCTTGTGGGATAAAAAATTAAAAACTGGCAAAATTGAAGGAATTAAAAAAAAAATTGTTAAAATTCCTACTTTTATTTCTTTTAATTTAAATGAATAGACATGATTGGTTTGAGACAGGGGCTATATTTCCCAAGCTAGGGTGTAGTTACACCTATCGTATGAGTGAGTTACGGCTTTTGACAATTGGGCAAGCCTTGATGGTTTATATACCGGGTCCATACATTTGATGTATGTAGGGTGTCAGTAGTGTCCAAGTAAGCTACCGGTACCTTAATAGCATTGATAAATTCATCTATGTAAATTTGATACTGGAGAGCTAATATCTGATCATGAGATGCATTGGCTTAGGAAGATTTTCAACATGGGGTGGGGGGCTGAAAATTGAAAAATGTTTTCCAAAATACAGGTCACAAACACTCATTTTCCCTCTATTTTATCACACTTTTTTAACTTCACCTGGGACTATTGGGGAGGGGGGCTAAAAGGTATTCCAGCCCCTGCACCAAATTATTGAGAGGTGAGGCCCCCAGCCCCCCAGTTCCTAAGCCTTTGAGATATTTAAGATAGGGGCAGAGGAATAAAATGGTTAAATTTGTATTTGTATAGGTCAGCAGAGCATTGTTATGAAGTCATATTTTGTATGACTGGATGGGGTATGAGCGTTTGGACAGTAGGCCTACTTTTTGTGGGAGATGAGAGCACACCAGAGATATTGAATTGCATTCTGAATACAGAGAATGTCCTTCTGATATCAAATAATTTTGATTTTTAGAAATTTGCAATGTAATATACTTTTTATGGTAAATACTAGTAATCAAAAATTGATATTTTTGATATTTAACAGTCCTCGAAGTAAATTTTATAAATCTGATAATATGTACTTTTAAGTACATATTCACACTTAAAAGTGTATGTAGCTGGGATGAAAAGCTGACAATCAATTGAAAATTTTGACCTTTCGTATTGAAGATATGGATTTTCCCCCAAAATACAAAAAAAATCAGGTCTTTTGGGGAAAAAAAAAGTATATCTTCAATATGAAAGGTCAAAATTTTCAATTGATCACATACATGTCAAGGTAAATTTTCACAGGAAAATTTTCTGGACAGTGACATCCATGGGCACAGACATATTACCTGGGGGGGGGGGCCACTCACATAATTGGTCTGTGCGCATGCGTGACCAAAAAAACAAGGAAAAGGGGGTGGTTTTTTTAGGCAAGGCGAGTTACGCGACTGACGCATTTAGGGTCTAAAAAACACTGATTTTCAAGAATAAGGGTAGTTTTCTGAAACTGAACAACTTGTTTAGGGTACCTTTTCAAATTTTTGGTAAATTACGAGTCCGAAAAGGGTACATGTTTTCATTTTACTGGCCAAAAACTCATTAGGGGTAAATTCTATATTAAATTACCTTATTAAGGGGCTAAATTTGCTGGTAGGGTAAAACTCGTTTAGGGGTGTTTGAAAAAAAATTTGGTCACGCATGTCGCACAATGCCATATTTGAGTGATCCCCGGTACATATTAGCATTATGGAATGTGACCCCGAGCACAGCTGGTGGTCTACCAATGTATTTGAATAGGAAGAATTCCTCCTTTGATGCAACTTAAGTAACTTGTTCACTGGCATATAACTTGATACAGCACATAACAATGCATAGCAAAGAGAAACCTTAGTTTCTTGCCCCCCCCCCCAATTTTACCCTCCCCGGGGCTCATAATTATTGCACAGCCCCTAAATACATCAATGACAAAACCACACCCAAGTCTATGGAAAGTAATTTTGAGACAATTAAAAAAAGTATCATTTTAATTCCTTCAGTTAGATTTACCTGGTCAATAAGGCAAGTTTTACATTCAAATGAGTGGGTTAAACTATATTATGTATGACGATTAGCATTTCAGGGACTTTGTGGGGGTCATTATCCCAGGGCGGTACTTAGTACAAATGACCATATGGGGATGCGCAAATATGGGTAGCATATTTGGCCTTTTGGTATACCAATGTACCTCTTTTTCTAAGCCAATTTTGGTATATGAATGGGTCCTTTTTTCAATTTTCTGGAAAGGTAGCCAAATTTTGCCTCAATCTAGCCAAAATTTAAAAATTTTCCAAAAAAAGACAATATGTGATGCGATCAAGCAAAATCAGTGAACTCGGCAATAATGAATTTTCGGTAGCATTTACAAAGCTGGATTTTTGCAGAAAACTCCATTGAAATGGAACAACCAGTCCATAGGTATGAGCAATTAAAGAGTTTCCAAAACAAGAGGAAACAAAGGGAAATATTTCCTTTGTTTGGCTATATCTCAAAATCAATATTTCCGAGTTGCGACTGCTTGATCGCATCAAGTATGGATTAAATTTGCAGTGGCCGAAAATTTTGAATTTTGATATACCAATATTTCTTGAAAATTTGGTATATTTATGGGTCCACTTTCAAATAATCTCAGCAGCACACCCTACCAAAATCAAACTTGAGTACTCCCGGGTCATTATATGCTGGACTTGTTTTTTGAATCACATACAAAGACAACAATGTTGAAATGGGCTTATAAGATAATACAAAATAAAGCACACACATGCAGGTATATGTATGTTGATAAGCACTGACTGCCATATAATATAGACCACTTGACATGTGACGTCATTGCCTGACAGTATGCGCGCAGATTATCGAAAGCCCTGCAGAGTGCGTACGCATTGTAGTTTGCTCAGGGCACATAAAATTTAAATTGCCCACCACATTTCATACAAGAAAGCCATTGAACACAATGAACAGTATAGCAGCCTCGTTCAAGCATATCGATAGACCAGTCTCTCGTCTTTGTTGATAAATAATGATGTCAAGTGGTAGGGGCCTATATAAACCGCACATTTTCCTTGAGTAAACCCTTTTTCTTTAATACATGCTGGATTTTACATGCTCAATAGATGCACTTACTCTCTTAAAAGAGAGTGGAGTTCTTTTATACATTATGAGAGGCATGATGTCCACCTTATGTATAAGCAATTATAACATGTATAATGTCCCATATTCAATTTGGCCAAAGTATGGACTTGGGTGGGTTTTGTATTCAGGTATTCAATTGTACTCCATGATTAGAGTAACAGGCCATATTGCAAAATGGGCAGGGCTGGCAGATTTTGTTTCCTTTCCACTTCCTGTATAATTTACTTGATCTCGCAGTCATATAAATCACAAAATGACAAAACAACTTAGAATAGTACTTTCATTTGAACTTCTGTGTTGGTTGCATTCCTTTTGAAGAGGAACACTGCATAGTGGTTTTTCATGTTTTTTTAAAGTCAAAAATGGAAGATTTAAGGGCTGTCATTTTCTTTGGAAGGGGGGGTCATCAATATACTGGGGGGTCATAGAACTTTGAGCCCAAAAATAGGGGGGTTATAATTTTAAACCAAAATAGGGGGGGGTTATAGAATTATTAAGGGCTAATGACCCAAAATTTTTGCACATTGCGTGCAGATTTTAAACTTTTTAAACACTTTTTTAACAAAATGTGCTCACAATCTTTAGTTATACAATGCAAGATTTTTGTGAGCTCCACGCACCTTCTTTACACTTACGATCAAAATTTTAATGCGTTGCCAAGCCTCCGCTCTAAAATGTTTGGCGCTCCACGCCTTACTTCCGCAATGAATAATTTGTCTTGATTCTGTATAGGCGAAAGGCGGGGTCATAAATTTTTTGACCCGCAATGGGGGGTCATAAAAATGTAGCTCACAATAAGGGGTTCAGTAAAAAATTGACTCGGTCACCAACCTATATTCATACATTGACACCCCCTGCCGAAGAAAATGACACCCCTCTAATTCAACTGAAAAATTCAAAACACAAAATGTAAACAATTAAGTTGCACACACAGAATATTGGATTTCCTATGTGCCGTTGGTTTCATTCTTGTCATAGATTGAACTCATGTAGTAGTGTTTTAAAACACTAAGAACCATCATAATTTGTTTTATTTTGTTGCTGTCAGACTTTTTAATTAAAGATGTAAATTGCTTCCTGGTTGAACTGCTTCATATCGTTAATTATTTCGAGCTTGTTTCTAATTTTCTTTCCATTCTTTCAATATAGTGGAAACCATGTAGTTTATGTATATGCAACGCAGGGGGCTTCTTGTGTTTAAGAGCAACAAAGGACTATCTGCATTTGATCTAGCTATCTGCAGATATTTTTATAGCCCTTTGTTGCATTTATAGCCCTCATAGGTATATTGCTGATCAAGATCGATGGGCAAACGTGATGCATGCTGGGAATGAAAAGGGCTCATAAGCTATAAAATTTGTCACCCGAGATCACAAATTTGAGGCCTTTTCCTTCCCAGCATGCATTACTTTTGCCTATCGATCGCTATCAGCAATGTACCGTATAAAGTGTACATGAATCCTTGTGCATCTTCAATTGTGTCAGCCTATAAAGCCCTTGTTGCATACTTAAAACATACATAAGGCTTCTCATTGCTAAGAATTGCTTCATGCTGTTTACCCGGGGGCACTCCAACTTTGGAGGTTGACGCATATGTAGGGCTTTTAAGACCCCCTTTTTTCAGCAACGCTGTCACCCAAATACCCCATTATGAACACATGCTCTGTCACCCGTATTTTTCCATTTGATCTGTCACCCAAAGACCATTTAAGAGTTCAATTTGAACAGCAAATTTCATTTATCACTGATTTTGTTACTTATTTTGAAAAAACAAAGAAATTTGAAGCCATTAGAACTAGAAATTCAATTTTTGAGGTTTCTGTGGCGCTGTTTCGGTTCTCACCCAAAGATTCCATTTAAAAAAAAAGGTCATGTTCTCACCCAATGACCCCATATTTTTTTTACATTTTGCTCTCACCGAATGCCAAAAATCATGCTCTCACCCAATGACCCCATATTTTTAACATTTTTGGTCTCACCGAATGCCCCTTAGTGCGAAAGTGCCAGCCCTACACCTATATCCATTTCAAATTGAAGTGCCCCCCGCTTAAAACCATTTGTTGCATACTTTTACATCATAAAGGCTACTCATAAGGTTTCTCTGTGGTATGAGTTGCGCTGAATTTATGTGCCAGTATAAAGCCCTTGTTGCATACTGTAGTCAAACAAGAGGCTTCTCTTTGATATGAATTGCTTGACAGTGTGTCAAGTGATGTACACTAGATTTGTAAATAGGCCTCTCATTGCTATGAATTTGTTGGTGCCATTTCAAGTCATGTGGCAGCCTAAAGCACTTACAAACTAAGGTTTCTCTTTGCTATGCATTGTTATGTGCTGTATCAAGTTATATGCCAGTGTAAAGCCCTTGTTGCATACTTCACATACGTAAGGCTTCTCTCTGCATCTTTGTGTGCTGTTTCAAATTCCATGCCCGTGCAAAGTCCTTGTTGCATATTTTACATACATGACGCTTCTCAATGCTAGGGATTGCTATGTGCCGTTTCATGTGCTGTATCAAGTCATTTGCCAGAGTAAAGCCCTTGACGCATACCTTGCATACATACGGCTTCCCGATATGACCGACTTCATGCTGCTTCAAATGATGTGCCAGTGCGAAGCTCTCGTCGCATACCTTACATACATGTACATGATGAGGCTTTCCTTTGCAATGTATTGATATGTGCTGTTTCAATAAATCTGCCTGTGTAAAGCCTTTGTTGCATATTTTACAAATATGTTGCATCTGATTGCTGTGCATCTTTGTGTGCCGGCCGTTTCAAGTTTGCCTGCATATGTGTAAAGCCCTTGTTGCATATTTTACATATATGAGGCTTCTCTTTGCTGTGTTTCATTGTGTGTTTCAAGTCATATGCCCGTGTAAAGCCCTTGTTGCATACTTCACATACATAAGGCTTCTCTGTGCTGTGCGTCTTTGTGTGTTTTTTTCAAGTTAGATGCCTGTGTAAAGCCCTTGTTGCATATTTTACATATATAAGGCTTCTCTTTGCTGTGCATCTTTGTGTGTTGTTTCAAGTTACATGCCTGTGTAAAGCCCTTGTTGCACACTTCACATATATAAGGCTTCTCTGTGCTGTGCGTCTTTGTGTGTTTTTTCAAGTTAGATGCCTGTGTAAAGCCCTTGTTGCATATTTTACATATATAAGGCTTCTCTTTGCTGTGCATCTTTGTGTGTTGTTTCAAGTTACATGCCAGTGTAAAGCCCTTGTTGCACACTTTACATACATAAGGCTTGCTGTGCATTGCTATGTGCTGTATCAAGTCAACTGCCAGTGAAAAGCCTTTGTTGCATACTTCACATACATGCTTCTCATTGCTATGGATTGCTTTGTGCCGTTTCATGTGCTGTATCAAGCCATTTGCCAGAGGAAAGCTCTTGTCGCATACCTTGCATACATACGGCTTCCCGATATGACCGACTTCGTGCTGCTTCAAATGACGTGCCAGTGCGAAGCCCTTGTTGCATACTTCACATACATAAGGCTTCTCATTGCTGTGCATCTTTATGTGTCGTTTCAAGTTATTTGCCAGTGCTTACCAAACATGAATGCCTATTTGGCATTCTGTAGGTATTCGCCAAGCCCTCGAGTGCCAAGGATAGCGGTACTAGGTGGTCACTAGCACTCAGCAGCTAATGAATGCCTATAGAGCTGGTTCACAGGCATTCCGAATGCCTCACAAGAATGCTACCGAATGCTTATTTACTCATTAAGCCCTCGTTAAAGCTCAATACTATTAACTTAGGCATTCCTAAGCATTCGTAACTTAGGCATTCCTTTAATTAGGCGGTTTGCTATAGGCACTCAGTGGCATTCGGATAAGTCAGTGGCATTCGGTTAAGTAATAGGCATTCCACTGAAAAATTTCTAAGTATTAGACATTCGGTTAAAAAATTTCTAAGTAATAGGCATTCCATTCAATTAGGCATTCTGCTAATAGCCTTGACTAGCATTCCTTAGTGGTCAAGCAGGTGCATGATGGGAATATATTTCTAACTGCCATTTTGAACTGGTGTGAATGCAGAGATGATGGTTTCTTAATCCTTTCATGTTTCCAGCTTTATTATAGGCCTTATTTTTCACTCTTTACATTTGGGATGTTACATGACAATGCATATATTATGTGGACAACATCATACATGTATGGGATCCATGTAGTTATCTTTGTGTACAATAATTATGCCACAATATGGATGGTGTAAGTATAGGTAAGCTTAAATATGACTAGATGTAACTTTGAATATAGGTTTTTATGCAGGCAGTTTCTTGAAATATGGAATGGTCTAGTGTTAGGAAAGAGGAGCTAGTTACCATATTGGGGCATTATTGTTAACATTAATAATAATAGTGTACAGTTATACCATGCACCCACTAATCCACTAAAAAATGCACTCATATGGCGCAAGAAGAGCTCAAGCAAAGAGCAATGAAACCTCAAACAATGAAACCAAACAACAACGACAAATTACATAATTATGACGTAGCTATAATTATTTTGTGTATTTATAAAACACACTGATCCCAGTGGGCACACCTAACGTTGAAATCAGGTTGAAATTTCGACGTCGACTAGTTGAAATCGGGTTGAAATCAGGTTGTATAAATTTGCAAAAAGACTTCAACCTGATTTCAACCTCCTTAAATTTTGCATTGAAAGTTGGTTGAAACCAGGTTGAAATTTCAATGTGATTTCAACTAACCGTAAGGTTAAAATCAGGTTGAAATCAGGTTAGGTTGAAACTTGATGTTGTTTCAACGTTGATACAACCTCAAAATCCTAACCTGTGCCCACTGGGATGTACTCAATTTATCAGTTATCAATTTGATCATGCAATTTATGCTCTTGCTGATGCACATGGCTATATTTGAGTTAAATTTGTGCATATTTTTAATCCTTAATCTCCTAGAATTCCTATAGCAACCCCTATAGGGGTTCAAGTGCTATCTCGGGAAAATATGGGAAATCATATGGAAAAATATTTATCATGAGCCTCATTTGATCAGGAAAATGGGAAAATTAGCGGAAATTGTCTTTTTTCACTTTTGACCTAAAAATGTCATAGACTCGACAAAGACATACGCTGTACTGAACTAAAATGCCTCTGCATCTGTCACAATGGATAAAAAATGGTTCTGGGCTATTACCATGTGTGATTTTCTGCAGTGCATTATATTCCTATTTGTCACTCTCGTAGAATTGCTTAGCCAGCATATAGCTATATAATTATATAGTGGTTCGAGTGCCTCACCTGTAAGTGGTTGGAATACCTATAGGCGGTTGGAATGCCTATAGGCGGTTGGAATGCTTCTGAGGCGATTGGAAATTTCTTTGGCGGTTGGAGTGCTTCATAGGCGGTTGGAATGCCACTAAGTGGTTCGAGGGCCTAGCTCATTTACATATTTCGCCTCTGAGGAGGGCTTATGAACCACTTACGAACCGCTTATAGCGGTTGAGGGCTAAATAAGTGGTTCGAGTGCTAACCGGTAGACGGTTGGAATGCTTCTGAGGCAGTTGGTATGCTTCCTAGCGGTTGGAATGCTTCCTAGCGGTTGGAATGCTTCCTAGGCGGTTGGAATGCTTCCCAAGCGGTTCGAATGCTTCCTAGGTGGTCTAAATGCTAGGCGGTTTGAATGCCTCCTTAGTGGTTCGAATGCCTCCTTAGTGGTACGAGTGCTTAGCTCATTTACATATTTCGCCTCTGAGGAGGGCTTATGAACCACTTATGAACCGCTATAAGCGGTTGAGGGCTAGCAAACAGGCGGTTGAGTGCTAATAACCGCCTATTAACTCAATGTTATAGTATTGGAGGCATTCACCATTTAGGCATTCATTAACGGTTCTTTACCATTCAATGGAATGCCTAGTGAGTGCTTAGGGAATGCTAGTTTTTTAGGTAAGGCCGGTAATTGCACACTTCACATACATAAGGCTTCTCTATGCTGTGCGTCTTTGTGTGTTTTTTCAAGTTAAATGCCAGTGTAAAGCTCTCGTCGCATACCTTACATACATGTACATGATGAGGCTTTCCTTTGCAATGTATTGCTATGTGCTGTTTCAATAAATCTGCCTGTGTAAAGCCTGTGTTGCTTATTTTACAAATATGTTGCATCTGATTGCTGTGCATCTTTGTGTGCCGTTTCAAGTTATTTGCCTGTGTAAAGCCCTTGTTGCATATTTTACATATATGAGGCTTCTCTTTGCTGTGTTTCATTGTGTGTTTCAAGTCATATGCCCGTGTAAAGCCCTTGTTGCATACTTCACATACATAAGGCTTCTCTTTGCTGTGCATCTTTGTGTGTTGTTTCAAGTTATATGCCAGTGTAAAGCCCTTGTTGCACACTTCACATACATAAGGCTTCTCTGTGCTGTGTGTCTTTGTGTGTTTTTTCAAGTTAAATGCCAGTGTAAAGCCCTTGTTGCATACTTTACATATATGTGGCTTCTCTTTGCTGTGTATCTTTGTGTGTTGTTTCAAGTTACATGCATGTATAAAGCCCTTGTTGCACACTTCACATACATAAGGCTTCTCTTCACTATGACTTGCTTTGTGCTGTTTTAAGCCATATGCCAGTGCAAAGCCCTTGTTGCATACCTTACATACATAAGGCTTCTCATTGCTATGGATTGCTATGTGCCGTTTAAAAGAAAATGCCCATGTAAAGCCCTTGTTGCATACTGTACATACATGAGGCTTCTCATTGCTATGTGCCGTTTCAATTCATATGCCTGCGTAAAGCCCTTGATGCATACTTTACATACATGAGGCTTCTTTTTGCTGTGAATCGGTGAACGTCTATTCAGGTGTGTAAAGGTTTTTCTAATAGTCGCAGTACATTCATGGTCCATCCAATTCTGTTTTCTTGTGAAGTCTTTATTACACTGTTTGCATTCATAACGTTTCTCTTTGGTGTCTGATTCATACCAATACGGTCTAATGCGCTTCTTGTGTTTGATCAGGTGACTCAGATATAGATAAGTGTCATGGAAATACCTGCTGCAATATATACATTTGTGAAGCTTCAGGTTGAACAAGTTATGTCGTCTTCTGGAAGTCATGTTCTGAAATGAGGATTTAAAAGGAATATTGTGGAATCTTAGTTATTATGTTCTACTTACGCAACTGCTTGTTTCAGCAGTAAATTAGATGGTTAAGCTCCATTATTAAAGGGGCATTTCTTGATCCACAGCCTCATCCCCTCACGTTTCCCAAAAAAAGTTGAGATTTTTACACCACTGGATACCTCTGGCTACATAATGTTTATGTACCAAATATGTCTTGCAGATTAATTAGTTTAGCAAAATATCGCCAAATTTGAATTTCGTTCTGGTGCACCAGAACGAAATTACAACACACATGTCTATGGAGCAGTGTAATACACATAATCATGCATAACTCATAAGCATAAAATCGGAATCAACTGAAATTTTGGAAATAAGCTTTTTCGTGGATATCTACTGAAAAATGTCATAAAAAGAGGATGCTAGGATCACAAAATCCTCCTTTAAGTACCAGTAACAAATACAAAGTGTGACCCTTTAGGTTGAACTAGTCTTCTAGAAGTTATGTTCTGAAATGTGGATATCACCACAACAGCATGCTCATCTATCACATCACATATTACCCCAATACATTTACACATACATTGAATGACCTTTAAAAATTTGAGTACAAAAACTTATACTCTATAATTGAATACATGAAAACAAAAACCACCCAAGTCCATGGGAAGTGATTTTGAGAGAAAAACCTGTGTATCATTTTAATTCCTACAGTGAGGGGATTAACCTGTATTAGGTACTTGACGATTAGCATTTCAGGGACTTTGTGGGGTTCATTTTAAATTTTGGACTTGGGTGGTTTTTTAATCATATACAAAGACAACAATGTTAGAATGAGATTACCACTAGTAAGATAATACAAAATAAAGCACACAGGTATGTATGTATAATGTTGATAAACATTCTGCCATGTAATAATTATATAAACCACACACTTTACTTTATTAAACCCATTTTTTTTTCAAAAGTCACTCTCTAGCAATGAATGTGTTACATGTAGACTTTTATACATACTGGATTTCAATCAATGTGTTACAAGACTCAAATCATGGAATTGGGTGGTTCTTTCATACGTGCTATTTTTCACATGCTCAATAGACACAGAGGATGAATTTGAGTTGTTCTTTCATACATATGACAGGCTTATATATAGCAACAATCCCATGCTTAACTCATTTTGGCCAAAGTATGGACTTGGGTGGGTTTTGTATTCATGTATTCAATTATGCAACATGAGGTCACATTTTGCAATCTGGTTGTTTAATTGAGGTTATGAATCTATGCCATTGGGATGAGGTTATTGCAGTCCATAGAGTATTGTACAATGTGATGTCTTGTTTTTGTAATATGTAAACGTAGTAGTGTTTTGCAGACTAAATTTTTGCCTTCAGCAGCAAAAGCTTTTATTTGTAAGGTACTCTTTCTTTTTTCTGAAAGCTGGTTTGACTGTAAACTGGTTAATTATTTGACCAGTTTATGATCTCAACAATCCTACCAAATGAATCTCTTTGCTGGTTTGACTGTGTCTGAAAACTGGAGGCATAATGACATACGGCACTGAGCTTAACATCCTTGCCTCAATAATATGAATGCAGAATGCTAAGAAGATCTCAAGAAAGAAAAGAGAAATGCAGGGAAAAGCGAAGACATCAAGTAATCTGATCAGCATATGAAGATCGAAAAACATAACAACATTCTCAAAAAGTGAAGCGGTCATGGCGTCCCATGCCCTGCTTGTTTCATGTTTAGTCAAGCCTGAAAGATACAGGTCACACCATCAGAAAGTTGACTCATATTGGCAGCTTGGATGTGGTCATTGTGGTGTCAATATTCACAGCTTTTTGAATGGCAATGGAGACACTCACAAATCTGGACCCTTTTGAATATGCCCAATCATTCCAGTTAAGAAATACACCATGCAGGCACAAAAAGAAACTCGTCAGTTATATTCATCCTTGCTGGGTGCACAATAGTAATAAATTTCCCTATACTTTGTGTACAAAATGGCCTCTATTCAAATGGCTCTACCTACCTTACGAAGCGACTCAATTTTTCAAAGTGATGTTTTCCTGACTGACAAACATACAAGCAAGTAAACAAACTAAATTAAATATATTGGTGACCATTGAATTTTCGAGCTACCGGACCACGAATGCAATACACTTTTTTCACCCAATTTTCAAAATAGAAGCACTTGTGATTTTACCTAGAAGCAGCCGGTTTAAGAAATACATGAAAAATCTGAATAAAAGCCCAGAATCTTTTCCAATCTTGGTAGATGCTTAGATTCAAGCCTACATTTATTACCTGGCACAAATTTTTCCCAAAATCTGCACAATTTTTTGGTTTTTAATATTGATTTATAGTTGGTTAACTTTTACCGAAATGTAAAAACACCGCAGATCAGGACGGAATCCCACAAGAGACATTATTTGGTGATGTGAAATCTGCTGTTCAATAACTTGATAATTATGGATTATTCTGAAATATACATTTTGTTAATCGGAATTTGCTTTCTCATTTGACACCCTGTTCGTTATAAACGAACAAGAATTGACCAAGATATGCACCTCCAAAGCCTCAAACCCCAAAATGAAAAGTTGCATTTTCAACGATTTTCAATGGGAACGCAACGTTGTATTGCACACAAGCACCACGGGCTAATCAATAAAGCACACAGTGTTACAGGCACAATTGAATTGTTAAAATTGCAACTTTTCATTTTGGGGTTTGAGAGTTTGGAGGCGTATATCTTGGTCAATTCTTGCTCAATGTTCACAAACAGGGTGTCAAATGAGAAAGACAATTCCAATTAACAAAATGTATATTTCAGAATAATCCAAAACTATCAAGTTATTGAACAACAAGGATGAATATAACTGACGAGTTTCTTTTTGTGCCTGGTGTACATGGCAGAACTCCTGCTTATAGAAATCTCGGGGGTTCCTATGGGCCACATATCGTCAGGTAGCATCTGCAACCTGTAGGTATATGGATGACAGGAAGTTAAGATGACCTACAAACTTTGGTCCAGCAGGTTTATAAAGTTTATAAACTCTTTCAACAAAGAATACACTGACACCTCATTTTTGGGAACATCGTGGGTTGATGGACAAGGGCTAAATAGGCTATTTCAGTTGAAATCACATCCCCTGAGTACCTCTGAGTGGGAGATTATTAATAGGTCATGCCTTCCATAGGGGTAATGGATTTCAACTGGAATAGCCCATCATCGCTCACCCTCTGGTTATGCCATGCACCTATAGCTATATCTTGATTAACCCCATGAGAACTACCTGCCGATTGGCCAAAGAGAAGTTTTCATTATCAAATGGACCAATCAGCAACATTGTTAGAATATATAAATACATAATTTTGTTATGTAAAACTGCAGTATCAACACCTAAAATCTTCAATTTCTTGCAAATTCCGACTTGATTTCTGCATTTCTTTCGTTAATTTTGGCAGAGTAAACATAACAGAGAATAGACAGATAATGGGACAAAGAGACACAAAATTCGCCTGCCACACACCGAAAGTGCTTTATTGCCATCATTCACTTCCAATAATAATCTTAGCTCAAGAATGTATATATATAACTAAGCATCAACAAATATCAGATTTCTTACTATCAAAGAAAGTTTATTCAGCATTGTACTTTTTTAAACCGTTCCCTTACCTAAAAAACTAGCATTCCCTAGCACTCACTAGGCATTCCATTGAATGGTAAAGAACCGGTAATGAATGCCTAAATGGTGAATGCCTCCAATACTATAACATTGAGTTAATAGGCGGTTGTTAGCATTCAACCGCCTGTTTGCTGAGTGCTAGTGACCAGCTAGTACCGCTATCCTTGGCACTCGAGGGCTTGGCGAATACCTACAGAATGCCAAATAGGCATTTATGTTTGGTAAGGGTTGCTATGGATTGCTTCATGCTTTTTCAAGTTACTTGCCAGCTAGTGCAAAGCCCTTGTTGCACACCATACATACATAAGGCCTTTCTTTCCTATGTATTGCTTCATGCTGTTTCAAGTATTGTGGCAGTGCAAAGCCCTTGTTGCACACCATACATACATATAAGGCCTAATTCTTTCCTATGTATTGCTTCATGCTGTTTCAAGTATTGTGGCAGTGTAAAACCCTTGTTGGACACCGTACATACATAAGGCTTCTCTTCACTATGGCTTGCTCTGTGCTGTTTTAGGCCATATGCCAGTGTAAAGCCCTTATTGCATAATGTACATACAGGAAGACCACCCACAGTATTGAGGTCACCTTTCCAGACAGTCTGTCTACAGGCAGTAATGGATGCCTCCTGTGCTGGCATCAATGAATTGT
This sequence comes from Amphiura filiformis, assembly GCF_039555335.1. Lineage (NCBI taxonomy): Eukaryota > Metazoa > Echinodermata > Ophiuroidea > Amphilepidida > Amphiuridae > Amphiura > Amphiura filiformis. The sequence goes on from NC_092645.1 coordinate 11,944,685, forward strand.
TTAAAACGAATTAATAAATTCGGTATTTATACTGGTCAAATGGATGTGTTGCTACACATTTTCATACCAAAATCTCATTTTTGCCAATGGTTGCGCTGAGCCCTCGTAAACAAATGTATGTACTTGAAGTCTTTTCCGCAAAGTTAACATTAATTGTAAATAGGCTTTTCATATCTACAAATTTGTTGGTGCTGTTTCAAGTGATGTGCAAGTGTAAAACGCTTGTTGCATACTTTACATGTACATGAGGCTTTTCTTCACTATGTATTGCTATGTGCTGTATCAAGTCATCTGCCAGTGTAAAACTCTCGTCGCATACTTTACATATATAAGGCTTCTTGCTATGAATTGTTTTGTGCTCTTCCAAGTGATGTGCCAGTGTAAATCCCTTGTTGCATACCATACATACATATGGCTTCTCTTTACTGTGAGTCTTTAAATGACGTTTTAGGGTAAGAGTGTACTTGAAGCCTTTACTGCAAAGTTCACATTTGTAAGGCTTTTCATTAATATGAACTCTTTCATGCCGTTTCAATTTATATGCCCATTTAAAACCCTTGTTGCATACTTTACATATGTGAGGATTCTCATTGCTATGGATTACTCCATGTTGTTGCAAACAATGTTTCAGTGTAAAGCCCTTGCTGCATACCTTACATACATAAGGCTTTTCTTTCCTATGAATTGCTTCATGCTCCTTCAAATAATTTGCCAGTGCAAAGCCCATGTTGCATACCTTACATACATAAGGCTTCTCTTCGCTATGACTTGCTTTGTGCCGTTTTAGGCCATATGCTAGTGTAAAGCCCTTATTGCATACTGTACATACATGAGGCTTCTCATTGCTATGGATTGCTTCATGCTTTTTCAAGTAACGTGGCAGTGTAAAACCCTTGTTGCACACGCGTACATACATAAGGCTTCTCTTCACTATGGCTTGCTTTGTGCTGTTTTAGGTCATATGCCCATGTAAAGCCCTTATTGCATACTGTACATGCATGAGGCTTCTCGTTGCTATGGATTGCTTCATGCTTTTTCAAGTTACTTGCCAGTGGAAAGCCCTTGTTGCACACCATACATACATAAGGCCTTTCTTTCCTATGTATTGCTTCATGCTGTTTCAAGTATTGTGGCAGTGTAAAACCCTTGTTGCACACCGTACATACATAAGGCTTCTCTTCACTATGGCTTGCTCTGTGCTTTTTCAAGTTACTTGTCAGTGCAAAGCCCTTATTACATACTTTACATACATGAGGCTTCCCATTGCTATGGATTGCTTCATGCTGTTTCAAGTGACGTGGCAGTGTAAAACCCTTGTTGCACACCGTACATACATAAGGTTTCTCTTCACTATGGCTTGCTCTGTGCTGTTTTAGGCCATATGCCAGTGTAAAGCCCTTATTGCATACTGTACATACATGAGGCTTCTCGTTGCTATGGATTGCTTCATGCTTTTTCAAGTTACTTGCCAGTGCAAAGTCCTTGTTGCATACCGAACATACATAAGGCCTTTCTTTCCTATGTATTGCTTCATGCTGTTTCAGGTTACATTTCAGTGTAAAGCCCTTGTTGCACACCTTACAAACATAAGGCCTTTCTTTCCTATGTATTGCTTCATGCTGTTTCAAGTTACGTTTCAGTGTAAAGCCCTTGTTGCATACCTTACATACATAAGGCTTCTCTTTGCTATGACTTGCTTTGTGCCGTTGTAGGCCACATGCCAGTGTAAAGCCCTTATTACATACTTTACATACATGAGGCTTCTCATTGCTATGGATTGCTTCATGCCTTTTCAAGTGACGTGGCAGTGGAAAACCCTTGTTGCACACCGTACATACATAAGGCTTCTCTTTACTATGACTTGCTTTGTGCTGTTTTAGATTATATGCCAGTGTAAACCCCTTATTACATACTTTACATACATGACGCTTCTCATTGCTATGGATTGCTTCATGCTTTTTCAAGTAACGTGGCAGTGCAAAGCCCTTGTTGCATACTGTACATACATGAGGTTTCTCTTTGCTATGAATTGCTTCATGCATTTTCAAAAGATATGGCAGTGTAAAGCCCTTGTTACATTCTTTACATACATGAGGCTTCTCTTTGCTGTGAATCTGTGAAAGTTTATTCAAGTGTTTTTTTCTAAAAGTCTGAGTACATTCATGGTCCATCCAATCGGTCTCTTCATTGCTATGGATTCCTATGTGCATCATATAATAATATTCATTTGTGAAGTCCTTGTTGCATACGTTACATACATGTATATGAGGCTTATCTTTGCTGTGAATCGGTGAGCGTCCATTCAGGTGTGTGAAGATGGTTTTTCTAATAGTTGGAGTACATTCATGGTCCATCCATTTCTGTTTTCGTATGAAGTATATGTTACAGTGTTGGCATTCATAAAGCTTCTCTTTGGTGTCTGATTCATACCAATATGGTCTAATCCGCTTCCTGTGTTTGATCAGGTGACTCAGATATAGACAAGTGTCATGGAAATGCCTTCTGCAATATATACATTTGTGAGGCTTCAGGTTGAACAAGTTTTGAGGTCTTCTGGAACTGGAAGTCATATTCTGAAATGAGGATTTTAAAAATGGATATTAAAAGGTTTATGTTTCTATAATACACAATGTGGGCTTTTGTAGACTAAATTGTACATAAACATATTATGCCAACCAGATGGCTCTGAAAAATAGTGTACAATAAATACAACAAATAGCTCCAAGTAGCATGTATGGCCATTTATATTGAACTTGCCACTCAAAAAAAAAGAGACTTTGCCTCACTTTGTTTGCAACACTTTATAATTCGCATGTTAGCCATTGTTTGCCATAGCTATATGCTTCAACATAAAAAGTCCCAATTAAGTTATTTTCTCAAAATATCAAGAGCTGTAGAACTACTGAACCAATTACAGTGGAAACTCATTAACACGAAGTTGTGCGGAATTCAAATTTTACTTCTTGTTATCAGGAGTTCGTGTTATCCAGTTCTAATAACATGTGAAATGTATGCTTGGGAATGTAAAACATACTTCTTGTTATCAGGAACTTCATGTTAAGAGGGTTCGTGTTAACGAGTTGCCACTGTACTAGGCTTGTTTGAACTCATTTGAATGCATTTTTCATGCTGATTCCAAATATGGTCATGAAAATTTACAATTTTGACATTTTTGAATTTGTAAAAAATTGAAACTTATCATTTGCAGTTGACACCCATGTGGTGGAGAAAGTTAAGTTTGCATAATCAATTTGAGAACAACATAAGCTACAACTTTGCACATGGTCTCATTTTAAAGCTTAAACTTCTGCAGTTTTGGCCTACATGTCATGACTTTATGTTATTAGATATTTTAGATATTTATCATATTACAGGTACTAATGGAATAGTAGAGTGGAGGATATGGGGAGAGGCAGATGTGTTTGTTTGTTTTATTTCTTCTTTTGCCTGGGTTATTCATTCAGTGGATGTTTTAAGGTATCCTCTGTTCTTTCATGAGGCCCAGGGGTCACATTAAAATAAACATCAAAATACATCAAAATAATTTAACAAAATATTAAAATACATAGGATCCATAGGCACAATCATGAACTTAAAATGGGCAAACTAACCCATATTTATATATAAAATAAATATAAAAAAATTAAAATTTTTAAATTTGTTTGTTTATTTTATAAATTTAAAAATTTACCGTAAATGCAAAGCACTTTTATCAAATATAAAATTCAGAATTCAGAATTTGCGAGCAAAAACCCAACAAAACCTGGGATTTTTTTTTTAAAGAAAAGATTTCTGATTTCCATGATACTAGCCAAAATGCTACATAAGACAGCATTCAAGATCCCGATACCACCTGGTGGCCACAATTGTGCAAAAACTATCCAGGGGTGAAAACAGTGATAAAGTATTTAGGATACATGCATGTGTAGAATAGATCCACATTTCAGAACCAAAAACCCGTCATCTTACGCTTCAATTGAGAAAAAATACTCTTTGGGGTCCCTCCTGCCAAAAACGGGGAAACTCCCCGGTGACCTCCCCCACAGCAGACTTTAAACATGCCACTTTACCCAAGAAACCATTTTATGATTCAAACCATCCATTCAATTAAACAATCACCCCAACAAGTATAACCTGTCATGTTATTAAATACCCTTGCAATGTTTTCCCAAAATTTAGAGTCCCTGGGTGTGTAATAAGTCCACAATGGGGATCACAGAGAAATTACTAGTAAGTTGTTTGACTGTATAACTATATCGTATCATAGATATTGAAATATCTGTGATTGTATACAGTAAAATGAGATTATGGGCTTGTTTGAAAGCCATTACATTATGTATCATACCTAATTATTTTTCTAAAAAATTGACTGCTCAGTACTAGAAGTGGGTAAATGCATTGAATAGCTGCCATGAGCATTAATGGCAATTTAACCCCTGACAATACTGGTCATCTAACAGCATTTCTGATTGGTTGATGACTTGAAATGCTCATTTCAATTGCTAATGACTAGGTTTTAAACTATTTATTGTCAAACTTGCATTTACAGATGATCTTATCAATACCCTCCTTAGTGATTGGTTCAAAATTAGACACAATATTCATTTTGACCAATCAGCAGGTAGTTCCTATGGGGTTAAGGACAGTGTCTCTTTATCTTTTCAGTTTTGGTTTCTGTTTTTGTTTTCGGTTTCAGATCTCATTGTTATATAGAAGTGTTAGCATGGTATATGCGAACAATCCTTTTATTCTAGTCTTTTGTTGCTCACTAGATAGTTGAACAAAGTGAATTTTTGTTTCGATTTGGTGAGTTATGTTAATTTCCGACATGAAAACTTGATGAGTGGGTTGGTGCTAATCTAGACAAAAGAAGTGTCCACATTTTATGGTCTTAAATTGACTTGCATTTGGTACATGTAGGTACTTCCGCCTATGTGGAAGTGGCTCATATAAATAGTCTAGCATCAAAATATATACTATCCATGTTGCTAAGTAGTAAGCAAAATTTGGTCCAGGGTGGGGGGGGGGCACTCACATAAATGGTCTGTACGCATGCATGCATGACAAAAAAACGAGTAAAAAGGGGTGTTTTTTAGGCAAGGCAAGTTATGTGTGTGACACATTTAGGGTCTAAAGAATAAGGGTAGTTGTCTGAAACTGAACAACTTGTTTAGGGTAGCTTTTCAAATTTTTGGGAATTACGAGTCCAAAAAGGGGACATTTTTTTCATTTTTACTAGCCAAAAACTCATTAGGGGGTAAATTCTATATTACATTTGCTGGTAGGGTAAAACTCGTTTAGGGTGTTTAAAAAAACTTGGCCACACATGTATATACTATCATACTTGAAGTTGAGTGGCAATTAAACGAGAGACTGAAATATCGCCCAATGGGCATGCAGGTGGCAATTTGGTAATCACGTTATATTGCTATGCAGTACAAAACTAGAGCGGTTACCGCACCATAGCTGAACCATGGGGATTTGGCAGTATATTGTGATATAGAGTAGAAAATTAACTGCGTCGACATTTGATGAAGGAAGCAAAGAAGCGAAGAATAATTATAATGTCGTAAAAGAATATTTATTACACGAATTTTCGGGCCTCGCCCTTCGTCAGGTGATAATAATATTCTTTTACGACCTTATAATTATTCTTCGCTTCTTTGCTTCCTATTGTGATATATATATATATATATATATCACTCCTTTATAACCCCTTAATGCCCTTAAATGAATATTAAAATATTTTAAACATGTTTAGAATGTCATAAAGATCATTGCATTTAAATATCAGCTCAATTGGAGCATTTTTGAAAACTTGACCTTTGACCCCTTTATGACCCCTGAATGATCTTAAATAAATATTGGAATATTTTAAACATGTTTAGAATGTCATAAAGATCATTGCATTTAAATATCAGCTCAATTGGAGCATTTTTTGCGACTTGACCTTTGACCCCTTTATGACCCCTTAATGACCTTAAGTGAATATTAAAATATTTTAAACATGTTTAGAATGTCATAAGGATCATTGCATATAAATTTCAGCTCGATTGGAGCATTTTTGGTTAAAATGACCTTTTTTTACCCCTGTGACCCCTTGGATGACCTCTGATTTTAGGAAATATTTTTATTATATTCTTTACTTCTTTATCTTTTATTTGACACCACTTGGGGGTTCATACCTTCATGGCATTTAAAGATATGTCCATTTCAGACCAAATGGTTGGTAAGTAAGCAAGTAAGTAACATACACTCATATAGGCTGATACCATTTCATGGTTCAGCAAAAATTGCATTTGAGCGAATGTAATTTATTCTATTCATTCATTCTTCACAATAGCAATTGCTAATCTTTGGGCCTATATGCGAGATCTGAGTTTATTTCAAATGTATGTTCGGGGCAAAGGGGCCGGGAGGGAGAGGGGAGACTGAGGGGGAGGAAGCGAAATAGGGAGAGATACGTTGATACTGAAGGAAGGGTACAGTCCGTAGCCAGGATTTATTGGGGTAAGACCGGCTCATATTAGTGAAGGACTGATTTGCAACGTTTTTACAGAAAAAGGGAACCTTTTCAGTCGATTGGCATTTTGTCACATAAATGTGAACCAATTTAACAACATCAAAGGCCTATTCTGCAATAGCTATAAGAGGAACTCCGCCATCTGACAGCCATTTTATTAAAAGGAACTGTTGGTAGGAAAAGCTCCACCATCTTACAGTAAGTAGGAAATGGAGGATTTATTAAAGAAGGTTGAATTAAAATGTCAACTTCATAGGCTCATAACTTGAAAACTAACCTACATGGTCCTGTGTCACAACCTGGGGTACCTTTGTGTTACATATAGTAAAAAAAATGAAATGTTTCAAACATTTTACCTACATATCTCATTTGAAGTAGTTCATCCTCCTGAGCATTTTGACACCTTTTGTATGGAAATCGGTTACAAAATGAGAGAGTGAGGGCAAAAACAATCACAAAGTAGGTGGGATTTAAACCCGCCTCTTTTTTCCACATTTACAATCATTCTGAGCAAGTATTAGTCTTTTAAATGACCTGTATTTATTTCCTTGGTTTAGATGTCTGGGAGTTCATTTAGACATTTTTTTACTAGATTCAAATTTTTAATGGGCGTTTTAGATCAAATTTATGATACGAATCCCTCCTCCTAATCCTCCTCCTCCTAATCCTCAACCACCCTTGGCACATTTCATGCCAAACGTCATAAGAAAATTATTTAAAATTATTTTAAAACAGGATAAAACCATGAGTAATATAGATTAAATTAGCCTCAATTAAAGACCTAATTGAATCTTCTAAGTGAAGGAATACTCAAGCGGCACTGTTTTGAATTTCAAGCTGCACATCAAAATGTAACAAAACCACCTTTTGGGTACCCTAGTATATGACACAGGATCACATACACATATGACCTGCACCATGAGATAGAGCTTTTTGAAATAAAGCTTTCCTGAAAAAAATATGGACAGAGCTCTGTGCTCTCACAAACCCATTTAAGGGGGTGCTACACCCATGTGGTAAATTTGTGACTATTTTTGCATTTTTCTCAAAAATAATTACACACTGGTAACAAAAGTTATGTATATTATTGGGGCAAGGAATCCAATTACTCCACTGTTACTCAAGACAAGCGGTTCAGTATATATGATAGGAAATGAGGTACATCCTAGCGGTACCTTATTTCTGATCATAAATAACAGACTGCTTGTCTTGGTCACTGAAATTCCAGTGTAGTAATTGGATTCCTTGCCCCTATAATATACGTAACTTTTGTTACCACTGTGTTATTAGTTTTTGAGAAAAATGCAAAAATAGACACAAATTTATCGAGGGGTGTAGTACCCCCTTAAGGAACTGTCAGTAGGAACTAAGTCCAAGGGCATGAAAAGGTTGAATTAAACTGTTAACTTTGAAGGCTCATAACTTGAAAACTGGGCCACCAGTACTTATTAACTACATCATGAGATAGAGCTTTCTAAAATAAAACTTTCCTGAAGTAAAAATGGAGAGATCAATCAAATCACAAGTTGGAAGTTGGATCCTTATATCTTTATCACTTAGTTGATTTATCACCAATGACAAGAACAGTCTTTAAAAAGACAATCATTGCTCAGAATGGTGTTTAAGGCCAGAGTAATGGAAGACACATTCGTCCACGCCCGAATTTGAGATTTCTTGATATTTATCAACACTAAGATGTATTCTTTCACTTGAAACTGATAAAATACAACTTGTTAATATTTACACGTATTTTTGCTTGATTTATTTCACTCATTTCAACTCTAAAAAGTCACATGGCTCAAGACAGCTTAGTAAATTGGCGGGAAATAATGAGTCCGAAATGCGCGAATGCGAAATATTGTGATTACGCCACTGATTCGGCGGCCGCGTGTGTGCAAGAATAGCGCTCTTGCGTATGTCCAACGTAGTCAAGGCGCATTCGGTATGTTGTTAACGCCAGCAAATGTGGTGTAAACAAAACAAAAATTTGCAGTCAAAATACCACTTAGATTTTTTAATTATTTTGAATTTTGGCGCACTGAAAGCAGAGATTATAGATTCATTGGTGCAAAAAGATGTATATTTAGACCATGCACCAGATACAGCTTTTACAAGTGTGAAAGTCTTACCGTTTTAAAATTTAAGGACGTTTTGTGCATAATTTTGACATTTTTTACTAAAACGTCGATTTCTCAGAGTTCACTTTTGACAATATTGCACGATTTTTGTGACAAGATAACTCGAAAAATATGTAAGCAAAGGGTAAACTTTTTGCACTATCCTTTAGAGTACATCAAAGTCTAGGGAAGGTTTTTTCATTTTTTTTAAATATTTGTTTTAAACAAAAATATACACCATTATGTTCATTTTTTAGCTTAATAGATTGACAAAATAGCTTTTTTCACATGTTTTTTTCAATATTTGAAAAAGAGACGAATTTCAAAAAAATAAAAAAACCTTCCCTAAGTTCATGTCTCTTCTTCATGAAAAGCTAACTGAATTTTTTTTACTCCGAACGGATTTTTTTCTAAGTTGTCACAAAAAAATTGGGTTAAAAAAGTGAATTTTTGTGATTTTTTCAAAAACTTGAGATTTTTGAACAAATCTGACGTCACCATGGGATTCCTTGACTCATTTCCTTTCCAAAAATGTATAGTTTTATATACTTTGGACATACAATTCAGAAATAATGAAGCTCGAAAGGGTCCATGTTCTCTCCCATTACTCTGCCCTTAAATAAAGAACAATAATGATCACAATGGGACTTATTAATATTAAAGTCAGTAATGTGCAATTTCCATGAAAAACATTTGTTTTCCACAAAATGTTAGTTCACTAGCAGATTAATTCTGAGTTTTAAAAAAAAATGAGGTAAAACAAATAAAATCGCTAATTATCATATATCAGATTGTGGATCGTTATGAGGGGAGAGCTTCTTGCAGGGATATATAAATCAGACGTATAACTAAAGATATATAGAGGAGACTGGGCAAGTCCGTCCTGTGTTTCTGATCTTGCGACGGCTGTAAAAGTATGATGATGTAATTAACTGGCATACATCATAGCTATAACAGTCCGACACATCTCGCCAAAGATATTATCGTCAAAATACGTTTCCAAGTCGAGCAAGTTTACTTTTTCAGAATTAGTAATATTGTAATAATCTCAAGACCTTGCAGAGATGGTTTTTATGCCTCCACCGGAGGTATTATGTTTCCTGGTTGTCCGTCCGTCCGTCCATCTGTCCGTCCGTCCGTCCGAGCTTGCGGGTGCAATATCTTGTAACTGGTAAGATGTACAGTGATGCAATTTGGTGGGGGGATGGTCGTTGGCAGTCTTCAAATTCCAGTAGGTTTGGTTAGTGGGTCAAGGTCACCCAAGGTCATCTAGGGGTCATCTGAGGTCAAATTAGCAAAAACCGTTGTATGGGCATGAACCTTGGTGTACAGTGATGCAATTTGGTGGAGGGATGGTCGTTGGCGGTCTTCAAATTCCAGTAGGTTTGGTTAGTGGGTCAAGGTCACCCAAGGTCATCTAGGGGTCATCTGAGGTCAAATTAGCAAAAACCGTCGTATGGGCATGAACCTTGGTGTACAGTGATGCAATTTGGTGGAGGGGATGGTCGTTGGCAGTCTTCAAATTCCTGTAGGTTTGGTTAGTGGGTCAAGGTCACCCAAGGTCATCTAGGGGTCATCTTAGGTCAAATTAGCAAAAACCGTCGTATGGGCATTAACCTTGGTGGGTACTGTAAACATTTAGAATCAAATTTTTTGAAGGTCATTTTGGGGTCATCTGGGGTCACACAGAGGTCATCTGAGGTCAAATAACTTAAAACTGTTGTATGGGCATGAAACTTGGTGGGTACAGTCAACATTTAGAGTCAAATTCTTGGATGGTCATTTTGGGGTCACCCAGGGGTCATCTGAGGTCAAATAATTTAAAACTGTCGTATGGGCATGAAACTTGGTGGGTACAGTCAACATTTAGAGTTAAATTCTTGGAAGGTCATTTTGGGGTCATCTGAGGTCAAATAACTTAAAACTGTCGTATGGGCATGAAACTTGGTGGATACAGTCAACATTTAAAGTTAAATTTTGGATGGACATTTTGGGGTCATCTGGGTTCACACAGGGGTCATCTGACGTCAAATTACTAAAAACCGTCATCTGGGCATGACACTTGGTTGGGTACATTCAACATGATACGCCTCAAGGTGGAGGCATTGTGGCCGACGCTTTGCGTCGAGAACCGCGCAAGCCGAGAACCGCTCTAGTGGTTCTTATATTTATTTGGAAGGTGAACGTTTTGCCCAACATATTGTGCAATTTCAAGATGGTGTCAGTTTTACTCATACAGCGGCGTAGCTGGGATTTTTTCCAAGGGGGGCCCACCTGTATGGGGTGGGGGCCCAAATCCACCAAATTTCCCTGCACTTGGGAGGGGGGAGGGGGCAATTTTTGCCAGGCTTATTGATAATAATCGTATGGTATTGCATATCGTATGGATTATCCATCTCTATGCCCCTCTTCTCCCTCTCTCCCCCTTTCTCTCCTCTCTTTTTTTTCTCCCCTCTTTCTCCCTCCTTTTTCCTCTTTTTTCCTTGCACTAGGGGGCGGGGGCCCAAAAAAATTGCCCCCCTGCCCCCCCCCGGCAGCTACGCCACTGTACTCATACCACTGTTTATGCCCTAAAACCTTAATTGCCGAAGTTGTAAATAAAGGTTTTGCTCATAATACCCCTCTAATAAATTTAGAGAATGAGTGCCAAATATACCCGTTACTAACCGTTTGCATTACATTTATCATTATTATGCAATATTATAACATTTTCATTTTATCAGGGCGAACTTACCACCATAGGGGCGGACTTGCCCCAGCACAGGGCAAGTCTGCCCTTGCATCATGATTTTTATTTTCTCCTGCCGTTACTGAAAGCTCAATGTTCTTACATATGTGGTAGTACATGTATTTAGCAACAGCTTACAGCAGAGAAGATGCTCTCATGCAAAAGCTATAGCCTTCTAAAATAAGAATTGCCCTCTCTAGGCGAGATTTTAAAATAATAGGGCGGACGTGCCCGGTCTCCCCTACAGTTTGCGCCAATGATTCGCACAAGACAAGACATAAAGCCATCTCTAAGATTTTGATGGGTGAACAGAGTGAATAAAACCCGGGATGCCTCGAAAAATTAACTGGGGGACATGAGGGGGCAATTAACTTTAGGCTTATTCATAGTGCACTCCCCATTGGGCATTTCAAATTGTGCAAAAAGTAGAAATTCAAAAAAAAATTGAGGGCATCGCTGTGAGCATGCAAACATGCAAAGGACACAATGATAATTGTTAGTGTCACTTACACTTTTGATAGGGTGCTTGCTCAGTCTGCAAGGTCAAATATTCAGTGTCATTTCACTTTTCCCCTCAATGCCCCCCCCCCCCCCCGAAAAAAATTCCTGGTGCCGCCACTGCAAATATTGATCCATATGCCTTGGTGATTTTACTGGCTCTATAGGCTCGGGGGGTTGTTTGTGTACATGACTCTTCTAGAAATTTACTTTGCATTTTCATGTTATATATGCCAAGACATTCACAAAATGTTTGGGTAAGAAATTCAGATCAAGTATAATTTAAAGATGGCATCCAAAATGGCGCCAAATAGGAGTTTGCCCACTACAGCAACATACAAATGATCTAATGAAAAGATCAATGCAATTAATGTTTATAATCAACAGAAATAACTTTTTAATGTTTGGGGAAAGTCAACAGAACTGATAAAAACATTAATTTTCCACGTTTGCTATTGTTGGCAATATCAAAATGTTTATTGATTTAAAAAGCCTTGTTTTTGGCAAAAAATAACACATTTAACCACATATTATAAATAAAACCTTTCCAGCCCAACAAAGTTTATTTTATGAGATGGAAGTTTGCATTCTACTACTATTCCACAAGGCAGCACTCTCCGTATTTTTAGTTCCCGAGAGAGAATATCGAAAATATACAACAATACCTCATTTCAGCCTGATATATTTTCAGCCAGTGACTGTAGACCATTATGTTTATGCAAATTTGGTTATGTAATCAAGTGTGTGATACATTTAATTATACATACATATTTCAGTTTTTAAATGTATTTTCAAGCTCATACTATGTTTGAAGCCTTTTTTACAAATTTGACATTCGTAAGGCTTCTCATTGCTATGAGTTGTTTGGTGCCGTTTCAAATAATGTGCCTGTGTAAAGCCCTTGTTGCATATTTTACATACATACGGCTTGTCATTGCTATGGATTGCTGTGTGCCGTTTCAATCCATTTGCCCGTGTAAAGCTCTTGTTGCACACTTTACATACATGAGGTTTGTCATTGCTATGAATTAGTGTGTGCCGTTTCAAACTACATGCCAGTGTAAAGCCCTTGTTGCATACTTCACATACATAAGTCTTCTCCTCGCTATAAGTCTTTGTGTGCCGTTTCAAATTACATGCCTGTGCAAACCCCTTATTACATACATGTACATTCAAGCTCTTATTATATTTGAAACCTTTTTTACAAATTTGACATTTGTAAGGCTTATCATTGTTATGTGTTTTTTGGTGCTGTTTCAAATAACATGCCAGTGTGAAGCCCTTGTTGCATACTTCACATACATGTACGTATGACTTTTCATTGCTATGATTTGCTTGAACATGGCATTTTAAATAATGTGCCTGTGTAAAGCCCTTGTTGCATACTTTACATACATGAGGCTTCTCATTGCTATGGATTAGTTTGTGCTGTTTCAAATAACGTGCATATCTAAAGCCCTTGTTGCATACATTACACACATAAGGCTTCTTGTCGCTGTGAATCAGTGAATGACTATTGCTATGCATTGCTTCATGATGCTTCAAAGTAAAGCCCTTGTTGCATACTTTACATACATATGGCTTCTCTTTGCTATGAGTGTCTAAATGTACTATCAGGCTGCTAGCATAGCTGAAACCTTTTTTACAAATTTGGCATGTATAGCTACTTGGCAATGTAAAATCCTTCATGGATATCTGAGATACATAAGACTTCTCTTTGCTGTGAATCGGTGAAACACTATTCAGCTGTGTGAAGAAGGTTTTTCTAATAGTTGGAGTACATTCATGGTCCATCCAATTCTGTTTTTGTGTGATATCTTTATTACAGCGTTGACATTCATAAAGCTTCTCTTTGGTGTCTGATTCGTACCAATATGGTCTAATCCGCTTCTTGTGTTTGATCAGGTGACTCAGATATAGACAAGTATCAAGGAAATATCTGCTGCAATATACACATTTGTGAGGCTTCAGGTTGAACAAGTTTTGAGGTCTTCTGGAAGTCATGTTCTGAAATGAGGATTTCAAAAGGAATATTGTGAAATGTCAAGTTTTATGTTCTGAGATAAATAATTATTGTGGTAGTGTTTTTGCAGATTATAAAACTCTACACATGTTATGAAAATATTGTACCATCCATGGCTGGAAGGTGCAATCAAAGTAGATTATATAACTGATTCACCTCCATTCAAAAGTACCATAAATGTATGGCCATAAACTGTGTCTTGAATTTTTTTTAATAGGGGCCGGTGCACAGTGTCATCGCCCCGATATCTTCATGGCAGAAATCGCCATGATGGTAGGTTGAATCCACAGCCACGCATGGCCATTTTGTTCAGACCTGTTTAATAGTTTTGAGGCGCATAATGGGCCGAGGGACATATCTGATAAGGCTATTGACAATGGCCTGGTGACTGCATGACCTCTGTAGATGTCAGTGAGCATGGTATATGTAATATGACGTCATCTGCTTTTAAACTGAGTCCACCAGTGGCTTATGCTAACCCGAGTGTTTATGAATGAGAACAGCTGTCATTGTTTTTTTGTTCAGCACATATAAAATAAGAATTTTTGTCAGTTTTTGAGTTCAACACGCACAGTTCTCAATACGCAAGCTAACGACTATCATATATAAGTGCAAGCCTTGAAATTGGCTTCTTTAGAATCAAAAAATTACTGGAGAGATCATTTTCTACCCCGGTATCCAAAGATTTACCGTCTGAATATCAAATTGTGCATAGCACATACACAACAATGTATCGATCCTGGGTATTGATTTTAGTTTCTCTGCTGTACAATGTAATTATTTACCAGGCGATGTCGGTGTGGGGTGTCGTATGTGTAAATCACACCTACTTGGGAGTAGAAATAATTAATAAAATTTACATCAAAAGGAAATCAAATCCTTGGTTTGCTGTGTAGCTGAAGTGAAATCGGTAGCATACAAAACTTAAGTTAGGCCGCAGGTGGTACTGCGCAACAATCTGGGATCCATATCAGAAGGACTACAAACTTCAATTAGAAGCGGTTCAATGCCGATCGACCAGATTTGTTTTAAATAATAACAAAAGGAAGGAAGGTGTCACCCCGGGGTGTCACTAAAAATGCTTTCTCAACTTGAATGGGGCCTTTGGAATACCAGCTAGAGCAGCCCACAGGCTTAACACTCCTTTACAAGTGTTTCAACAAGTTAGTTGTAGACACCAGTCATTACCAAGTGGTCACCACAAGAATAAAACAATTAAGCTTCAGCTGTTCCTGAATAAAACAAGCTCCTGACACAAAACTGTTTAAAATATTCATTCTAACAAGCTTCAACTGCATTTGTCAAAATACCTCGGCAAAAAGACTGATTTTATGATTACAAATATTTACTATTTTCCCAAGAACATTTTGCTGAATGGAACAGAATATCATTTCGGGAGGCACCATCATTAGGAATTTTCAAGTTCAAATAACAGGCACTTATAACATTGAGAACGTCATCAAGGGGCACATTTCAAAAAAAGTAGTCACCGTCTGCTCAGTCACGTCTGCAATATACATCCCATGAAGATGGAGCTTGAACTTAAAATAAAGATACAATTCTGGTCCAATGTCCCCAAACTATCATGAAATCTATCAAACAATATATAGAAAATTGTCATGTATAGAAAATTGCCATGATATTCAAAATAAGGGGGGTTCAAAAACAAATCCCCTTCTGCATTGTTTTTGACCGGTATACCACACAGCGTTGCCATCGACCGGTACCACACAGCGTCATCATCTTTGTGTCATCAAAATTGCCATGATAGTAGGGCGAATCCACTAGTTCTTCAACAGCCATGTACTCGATCATGGCGATTTTGTTCGAAATAAAGTCCGAGCACTTCAACACACATGAATTAATGAGCTACTAAGTCTTAATCTATATAGCTCTGTTATCTTTTTACTGTGAATTTTTCCATGTTACACACTTTTTTATGTACTTCAGGGCGATGAGGTGTGAATTCCTTTGTGCTTTTTCAAATAGTCTGCTGCTTTTAAAAGCCCATGTTGCATACCTCACATATAAACGCATCCCCCCCCCCAAAAAAAGTATCCAGTTTGATTTTGGTCCATAAATCAAAGACTGGGTCTTAAATCAAGACCTACCAAAAGTATGGTACAGATGAATTTATTCCGCACAGTTTGATACCTCATTTGTCCAAATCGATGCAGAATTGATGACACAATGACCTTTTAAATGCAATCACCTCAATTTTAAAAGTTGCAGTAAACCCTATTGATGTGGTTTTCCTGCTTCTCAAGATTCTTCATAAAGGTAGGCCTACACAATAACAAAGACGGTATATGGTGGTATAAGACTGTTTGACTTCACTTTTATGTGTTTAAAATTCAATACATATGCTCTTTTACTCCTTTCTCAATGTTTTACCATTCACTCTTCACAGTCAATATCTGGTATGTCCTCCTGCTGCATCAATAACTGCCAGCCAGACATCTGCGGTACATGCTCTCAGCGAGACGTCTGATGCGCCCTGGCCTTGATCTATCGCTGCCCATATTGAGCATGATATTGTTGATCGAGTAGCAGGACCAAATCAATAGAAATTTACTGCAACTTTTAAAATTGAGGCGATTGCATTCAAAAGATCATTGTGTCATCAATTCTGCATCGATTTGGACAAATAATTATGTATCAAACTGTGCGGAATAAATTTATCTGTAACATACTTTTGGTAGGTCTTGATTTAAGACCCCATCTTTGACTTATGGACCAAATTCAAACTGGATACTTTCTTTTTGGGATGCGTTTATATCTAGTTCTCTTTGCTGAGTCTGTAGTGTAAATGTTTTGTTAGGAATTACTAGAAAGCATAAATTCTCAGACATTTGCAAGGCTTCTCGTCACTGTGAATGGCCTCATGTTGTTTCAAGTTATTTGTCCATATAAAGCCCTTGTTTTAATCCATACTCTATCTACATGAAGTACATTGTCATCATCCCTATATCTTTGTGTCAAAAATTGCCGTGATAGTACAGCGAATTCTCTTGTTTTTCAACAGCAACGCATCGCGATTTTGTTCAAGATAGGCCGAGCGACTCAGGCTTAGCATACCATGACTATCATATGAGATACCACAGAGTTTCTACTGTATATTCTACACATTATTACGTTTTCGGATTTTCTAAATTTTCAATTTTTTAAATTATCCTGGATGATATCTGTCGTGAAATAAATCAATGCTTCTATAGGCTATAATAGGCCTAGTATGCCTATTTATACCCTGATTATGCAATATATAGGCCTACAACAATAACTACAACAACAGTAACAAAACCAACAACCAATATTTTGTTAATCTAATTTGTAAAAATATATAGGCGCGCCTTATTAGACTATTATAGCCTAAAAATTCTTGAATTATATAATGAAAAAAAACGGGCAAAAACAATCAATCGCTGCAGTCAGAAAGAAAGAAACGAACAAGAAAAAAGAAGAAAGTGAGAGAAAAATAAAATAAAATAAATGGAATGGACCACATAGGGACTCGAACATGTACCAAAGTTTTCCAGCTCAAAACTATAGTATTATATATAGTCGAACGTGAGTCTGGCGCCCTGACCGATTGAGCTACTGAGTAACCTGTGAAATCGATTGATCTCAAACTGACTATTATGGAATAGTGCATACCAGGCTTTTATGATAAACAATCTCGTCACCGTTGTAAATGTCGGAGGCATCGATGGCGAAAAACCTCGATTTTTGCAAAAGTAGCTTAAATTTGGAGTGAAATTCAAATGGTAAAGGAATCAACATACTTTTGAGAAATAATGTAGGCAGATAGAAATCAAAATTAACGTTCCACAATCCAGATATCGATAATGTAACATAACAGTGTTTTGTGGTACAAGATTCTCGAAAATTGTTCCCAAAAACGGGCTAATAAAATTTAATCGGTACTGTATTTGGTTCTTCCCCATGGCAACATTATTTCTTTGGTCGATTTGTAGTACAATACAAAAAAGGAGAAAACAATCACTCGGCGTAGTTTTATACGGAGCGAATATTTGAAAAAAACTGCATGGAACATGTTTTTGATCTTGTGAACATGGTGCGTAAAAATGATTTAAACGAAGGATTTTCAAACGGATTCTAAAAATTTGTATAAACACACAAAAATAATGTTAAGATACATCCATGCACCAACATTTGACTCACTGCGATATTTGATTGCTGAGAAAACGCGGTTTTAGAGAACAACTTTATACGTCTTTTATACGTTTTTTATACATTTCTTCGTGTAACCTTAAGTGACTCAGATAGTCTGGTGTCATGGAAATGTCTGCTGCAATATTATATGTGACCATCCAGCACAACTGAGTCCTGAAGTCGCCAATCATCATTTTTGAGATATTCAACCAAAATATTCTGCTTGAAATTAGCTTTAAAATGATGTCTATAGTACTTGACATTTAAGTAGTGAAAAATCAATAAAACAGTCAATAAATCCTTTGTTTCCTATTGTTTATTGTTAAGTTCAATGGAGCATATCTCAATAGTGGCACTTGTGACATGCCGACATCCGGGCTCAGTTGTGGTGGATGGTCACATATTTGTGAGGCTTTAGGTTGAACAAGTTTTGAGTCTTCGGAAGTCATGTTCTGAAATGAGGATGTGTGAGACTGATGAGGCTTCTCATTTGGTATGAGTTCGTTTGTGCTTCTTCAAATAAGTTTCTAGCTTAAAGCCCTTGTTGCATACTTCACATATGTAAGGTTTCTCTTTACTATGAGTCTGTAAATGTGCTTTTAAGCTACAAGGAAGTGTAAAGCATTTTTTACAAACTTGACATTTGTAAAGCTTCTTGTTGTTATGAATTGCTTCATGCTGTTCCAAATAATGTGCCCGTATGAAGCCCTTGTTACATACTTTACATCCATAGGGCTTTTCATTACTATGATTTGCTTCATGCTGTTTCAAATATTTTACCAGCTTAAAGCCCATGTTGCATACTTTACATATAATAATATATAAGGCTTCTCTTTGCTATGACTTTAAATGTTCTTTTAAGTTACAAGAAACGGTAAAGCCTCTTTTTACAAAATTGACATTTGTAAGGCTTCTTGTTGCTATGAATTGCTTCATGGCGTTCCAAATAACTTGCCCGTATGAAGCCCTTGTTACATATTTTACATACATGAGGCTTTTCATTGCTATGAATTGCTAATTCATGCTGTTTCAAGGTATGTCAGTGTAAAGACCTTGTTGCATACTTTGCATACATGAGGCTGCTCATTGCTATGAATTGCTTTAATGTGCCGTTTCAAGGAAGTTGCCCATGTAAAGCCCTTGTTGCATATTTGTGCCCATCCACCACAAACTGGTCGTAAAGTCGGCATTTTCCATTTTGAGATACAATCAAAAACAGTAATGGATTTCTATGTAAAATATATTAGGAATTTGACCTTTGATGAACCATAACTTCACTTCCAGATGTCCGATGAAGCTTGTTGAGGTCCCGGGTTGAGGTGTCATTTTAAAGCTGAAAATGCATTCTTTCAAAATCTGCAATAAACAGAAAAATGACCTAGAGCCGACTTTACTACCACTTCGTGGTGGATGGTCACATTTTACAAACATAAGGCTTCTCTGCGATATGAATTGGTTCATGCTGTTTCAAATGATGTGCCAGCTTAAAAATTTGATTTGATTTTATGTCATCTTTAAAGGCCTATAATTCAAAAACATGCCTGGCGACTTGTTCTGGGTTTTATTGGAGCTGGTCACATTAAGGTGTCTCGATGAATTGATTTGTGCTGTTCCAAGTGATGTGCCAGTTTAAAGCCCTTGTTGCATACTGTACATACATATGGCCTCTCTTTACTGTGATCCTGTAAATGTACTCTTAGGCTTGTATTGCTAAGTTCACATTTGTAAGGCTTCTCATTGCTATGAACTTTTTCATGCAGCTTCAAAAGGCTTGCCAATGCAAAGCCCTTGTTGCATTAAGGCTGCACTTTCATATGATGAATCCGTAAATGATATTTTAGGCCACTTGTATACTTGAAGCCTTTATATTGCAAAGTTCACATTGGTAAGGTTTTATTACTGTGAATTGATTCGTGCTGTTTCAGGTCATATGCCCATGTAAAACCCTTGTTGCATACTTGACATATGTGAGGCTTCTCATTGCTATGTGTTGCTTCATGCTGCTTCAAACGATGTGTCAGTGCAAAACCCTTGTTGCACACCTTGCAAACATAAGGCTTCTCTTTGCTATGGATTGTTTCATGCTGTTTCAAGTGATGTGCCCGTGCAAAGCCCTTGTTGCACACCTTACATACATATGGCTTCTCCTTGCTATGGATTGCATCATGCTCTTTCAAGGACGTGCCTGTGTAAAGCCCTTGTTGCACACCTTACATACATAGGGATTCTCTTTGCTATGGATTGCTTTATGCCGTTTCAAGTGATGTGCCTGTGTAAAGCCCTTGTTGCATACTTTACATACATATGGCTTCTCCTTGCTATGGATTGCTTCATGCTGTTTCAAGTTATGTGCCAGTGTAAAGCCCTTGTTGCACACCTTACATACATGTGGCTTCTCATTGCTATGGATTGTTTCATGCTGTTTCAAGTGATGTGCCCGTGCAAAGCCCTTGTTGCACACCTTACATACATATGGCTTCTCCTTGCTATGGATTGCATCATGCTCTTTCAAGGAACGTGCCTGTGTAAAGCCCTTGTTGCACACCTTACATACATGTGGCTTCTCATTGCTATGAATTGCTTGATGCTGTTTCAAGTTATGTGCCAGTGTAAAGCCTTTGTTGCATACTTCACATACATGAGGATTTTCTTTGCTATGAATTTCAATCTCTAAATGTACTTTCAAGCTACAAGCATAGTTGACACCTTTTTCACAAATTTGACATTCATAAGACGCCTCATTGCTATGAATTGCTTTAATGTGCCGCCTCAAAGAATGTGCCAATGTAAAGCCCTTGTTGCATATTTTACATACATGAGGCTTCTGTGCGATATGAATTGGTTCATGCTGTTTCAAATGATGTGCCAGCTTAAAGCCCTTGTTGCATACTTTACATATATGAGGCTTCTCTTTGCTGTGAATTGGTGAATGTTTATTCTGGTGTGTGGAAGAGGTTTTTCCAATAGTACATTCATGGTCCATCCAATTTTGTTTTCTTGTGAAGTCTTTATTACAGTGTTGACATTCATAAAGCTTCTCTTTGGTGTCTGATTCATACCAATATGGTCTAATCCGCTTCTTGTGTTTGATCAGGTGACTCAGATATAGATAAGTGTCATGGTAATGCCTGCTGCAATATATACATTTGTGAGGCTTCAGGTTGAACAAGTTTTGAGGTCTTCTGGAAGTCATGTTCTGAAATGAGGATTAGGGATATTGTAAAATGTCAAATGTTTTGTTTCTGTAGTAACCAATGTGGTAGTGTTGTCTTGAATTTCCACCCAAAAAGGGGTTTCTCACTTTTTTGATAAATAATGACAAAATCCGATATTTTAAATAAAACGAGGTGTCCCGCTGATTAATTCATACCATCTAACTGATATACTCGATGTTTTAATGCCTTACGTACATAATAATAAATATTAAATAATAATAATTTTGGATTTATATAGCGACTTTTTTTTCAGATCTTAGAGGACTCAAAGCACTGTAATTTTGCTGCCATGGTGAATCATCACAATCAGATCGCATCAACTAGGCCGTGGCCCATTGCAGCGCAAACCTAGCAGCGCAAACTTAGATTGTAACATCCACCAACTATCTGTGCAGCTCCCCAAATTCCATTGGGTGAAGGAAATATTTGATAACCAAACTAATCACTGATTGAAAGCAGGAGGAAACCGGAGATCCCAGAGAAAACCTGCAAGAGCAAGCAAGGAATTGGGATAAACCAAGTGCACATACATGTACAGTCCTTGGGCACTGCTAGGGTTTGAACCCGGGACCTCAGTAGTGCAAGCTGAGGGAACTACCGCTGCACCAACTCGCTCTCCCGAATGGCAATGATGGCAAACAGGATGGTGATAACACATCAATAGGGCTGACCTCACTCACGCATTGGCGACATCGGTACTGGGATTAAATTGCTATTTTGTTAGCTTTTACCTCTCAGCTAAAAATTAAAAGGGGACATAGTTTAGTTGGAAGACAAGGCTACCATGCACCCTGGAAATCAATTTCTAACCGACATCTATAGGTCAGAAAAAAGAAAACAATAAAGCTACGTTAAAAAATTCAAAAAATGTCCCAAGGGGTCAAAATTCATACAACAGGGTTCAAATTTCAAAATTGCTCAGATTTTGTCAAAGACCATGCCAAAGTATTCCACTGGTCATAACGATTCAGAAAAAGTATAGTTTGACCTATCTGCGACATACCATTTGATTCTCGAGTTATAAGCAGACAGGTCAAACTTATTCTTTCATTTCTAAAATAGTTCTTTATGGTCTTTGCAGAAGCCTTTTCAGGTCGTCCGAAGGCATCACAAGTAGTGCTTATGCACAGCGGTTGGGGGTGTGTGGGGGGTGTCAGTGTGTGTTCCGTCAACAATTATGTAAGGCTTTTGGTTAAAATTTGGTCTCACATGAACAGTTCAAATCCTTTTACGACCATTATCATGTTTTGATGGGTCCAAGTGTTTTGGCAGGTCGAGAGGGGGAAAGCAATTTTTGGCTGGCCAGGGGGGGCAAGCAGTTTTTGGCGAGGTATTTGGAAATTTTGCCCCCCTGAGGGGGGCTTGTAGTTATTGGACAGCCCCTCCCTATCCTCAAAAGTGAACCAGAAGTCATTGTTCCTAAGTTCATAGTTAGTCATTTCAGCTTACCTAATGATTTTAACGGGAATTATCAATCGTGATGAATTAAAAATGACCTCAAATATATACGGTCATACATATAGACCATTTCCCCAATTTCAAGTTTGCAAAAACAAAACATTTGGTGTGTGCAAAGGGGGCGGCAATGATTTTTTGGCAGGCTGAGGGGGGAGGAAGCACTTTTTGGCAGGCTGAGAGGGGGGAATGAAGGTCAAGCAATTTTTAGCAATTGGCACAACAGTTGAAAATGTTACCCCCCGGCTCATTATCATTGCACAGCCCCTAATAATAATATATGAATATACATGTACATGTATGACTGTCATCAAATTATTTCAAGAAAACATAGGGGAGATTGGGGTTAGTTGAAACATTTTTCACAAAATCGTCTTTTTAACGCAAACCGATTACTTTCAAGAAACACTAACCATATCAGTATAAACATACATACATGCTACAAAATACAGCTTTAAACTTTATTGGACCTGCTTATGATTATTCATAATCCAATTTGAAAATTTGAAAAAAAAGTGTTTCAACTAACCCCACCCCTGGGGTAAGTTGAAACATAGGGTGGGGTTAGTTGAAACACGGCTTGTAAAAATTTCAAAATAATTATTATTGTGTTGTTAGGGTTATACTTCCCTTGAAGGCACCCTTTAACATACAATCAGTGTGAAAAAATGAATAAATAAATATGTGAGTGCTGGTCAATACTTTGGACACAAGGTGACGAGTGTCACCATGGACCAAAATATGAGAAGCCTAAAATATTATAAAATGTACTTTCTGTGTGCACTTTTTGCTTGTATTATTGCTTTTTAACCATATTAAAGCAATATTGAAGAAATGGTAAACATGTTACAAATTTTTAAAAAGTCGAATTTTTAACCATATTTTTCTATGCGATTTTCACGTGTCAACTAACCCCAACTCAAAAGTTTCAACTAACCCCGATGCCTATTTTTACATTTCAAAGTTCATTACACAAAATAAGAAATACAATAAAACTTTTATTTAACATTATTCTGGGACTTACTACAAGTACTAGTGCTTATGATACTCAGATAATAATCTCCTGAATCTTCAAACAACATGGAGATAACGATCTTTTCTGAGGGGTATAAAAATTAGTCAGTATACAAGTCAAAAAACAGATATTCCTTTCCCAAGCCAACACTGGTGGGGCATCAGTGCTGTTGCTAATTTGGTGGATGACCCTTACTAATACCTATTACATGTACTACATTTTTGTAGGTGCCAGTATTTTACCAAATTAATTTTTTGTGTCAGAAAAAAAAATTTTTCTATAATTTAATTAGACTATGGATTTTAATGAAAGTGGTTTTAAATTAAAGCATATATTTATTTAAGTGGAATTTTGAATTATATTTATGTATGCAGTCATTTGCAGTGTTGCTTAAAACTACACTAAAGTTGTAGTTCTGTATGTGAAATAGTTAATTTCCGATATCATATTTAAAATTGCTTCATACTGGTCTATCTTGGGTGATATCTCGAGTTCGCGAACGGTGACGTTACATTAGACGCTTCACATACTGGTCTCGAGATAGACCAGTATGTAATGCACTTTCAATACGATATCGGGAAATTAACCGGGCCCCCTGGCCCCCACTGGCTACGCCACTGAAAGTCAGTATATGGAAACAATTGTAAAACAAACAAATAACACAGAAAGAGTGCATACTGGAATGTGCATGTATGTATGGAAGTGCCATTTTGACGCCCTTGAAAATCCATACAGACGATTTTGAATTAGTTCTTTCTCACTATTTGACTCAAGAGCACCTTGAATTGTCAGCATAAGTAAAGAAATTGCAATAAAACTAAAAAACCTAGAAACAATAGCACAGTGAAATGGGTACTTTGTACAGTGTACCATTACCTGTAATTTGCAAGTGCATCGTTGCCAGGAAGCACCATTTTAACCCCCTTGAAAAAGAGTTAGAGAATTAGAAATTAGTTTTTTCTTATTATTTGACTCAAGAGCAACTTGAAATAACATTGCAAATAAAACAATTTGCTATAGAATGATCAAAATGGAAAAAAAGGCATTTAAAATTGGCATTTTGTACCCAGAACCTGTACGTTGGTAAAAAAATGGCATTTTTGAAAGCGTCAGTTTAGTATCAAAACACACAAAATACAAAACAAATCTTACGTTCTTTGTAACATTAGACTACATTATTTCAGATGCAAAAGACTAGAAATTCATATGTGTGTGTACACCTTAAGTTATTAGGGGTCAAAATTTGCCGATTTTAAGCACCATTTGTGGCTGAACCACTTTAGGGGGCCTAAAATTCTGCAGGGGGTCTAGAAATTTCTCTTCTTTTGTATTGGCACATGGTTAATCCATTCTGAATATAATTAGTGATCAAAAATAGAAAAAGGGCATATTAAAATTGGCATTTTGTCCCCGTAACCATGGTAACCTGTATATGTTGGTAAAAAATTTCATTTTTGAAAGCATCAACTTAGTATCAAAACACAAAAAATACAAAACAAATCTGATGTTCCTAGTAACGTTAGACTACATTCTTTCAGATGCAAAAGACTAGAAATTCATATCTGGTGTACACCTTAAGTTATTAGGGGTCAAAATTTGCCGATTTTAAGCACCATTTGTGGCTGAACCACTCTAGGGGGCCCTACAACTCTGTACTAGGGGGTCTAGAAATTTCTCTTTTTTTGAATTTCTCATAGACATTGGCACATGATTAATACATTCTGAACATAATTAGGACCTATAAGTGCACTGTGACATTATCATGGGTCCTTCAAAATCAAATATAATTTGATTGAACAGCACAAAGTGCCGTTTTTGACCCCCTCCCCTGAAATCCCAACGAAATTCAAAAATCGGCCTGCCATTCGCAAACGAAATGGAATTTGGAATTTTTTTCTTGTGACCTCACCTAGGGATCCATGAAAGGTACCCCTGAGCCAAAGGAGAGCAAAATCCAAGAGGGTGGGTGTACACTCAGTCTCTTTTGGCATGGACTGACCCCTATATGAAGCTTCTCTTTGCTGTGAATCACAGAATGTCTATTGGCATTTCACATTTTGTTACTTATTAATTTGATAACCATGCAGTTTTAGTTCACCCCAGAAGAACTGCTCTGGTGGGGCTTCCTATTGAATGAAAAATTAAGTCTTTTACATTAAATCGTTTTTAATCGTTTTTTTAAAGTTTGATATTTTTCTTTTGCTTTTATAAACTGAAAATGAAAATGTATACAAAACTCACCTTCGCTCGGTCGGTAGTATTTTCATGATTCGTATGCGGTATATTCTTGTATCACACTCATAGCCATCCTATTATAATAGTGGTTATAAAAATTAGTTATTAATGGCCTGAGCTTTTAATCCTAGCAGGATCTTTAGGCCAATTACAATTAATTCTTAGTTTCCTGTTTCCCGCCCGCGTCCAAAGTAGAGAATTGAAAATATTTAATTATTTTATTTATATTTTGGATTTTCTCTTTAAAAATAACTTTTAATGACTACCATTTGCTACTTTCTGACTTTGATCATATCATCTATAATGATGAATAAACATAGAACCTAATTGTACCATTACTTATGTATAAAATCAAACATAGTAGTAAAAATAATTAAATGCATGCTCCTTATCAAAATGGCTTGATGTAGGTTGCGGCCACTTATTTTAAAATAAAGAAAATAAAAGATAATTATAATTAAAAGTCGCCTCATCCCTGGTTTTCAACCATGAAACAGGAAACTAAGAATTAATTGTGAATTAAGGGCCTTATCAAAGGCAGAGTGACAAGACAAGACAAAAATTAATATTAGAAGACAAGGTTGTTACATCGGCATGCAGAGTAAGATAAATATTGTTTTCCGTTACGTATCGGAAATATTTATACCAAACATACATAGACAAGGGGCTAGAAATGAGATGAGACGGATATGATGTAATGATCAATAGATGCAAAAGTTGAATAGAAATTTAATAGAAATGAAAGAAAAGAATCATGTTCCTACAATGGAGCAGGAAGTTGGATGACATTTGGGATTTAAGAAAAGACAATTAAATGTGTCGACAGGGTGAAATGGGTAGAAACATTTTGTGGAAAAGAAATTATTTATTACATTTTTATCTATTTCAGTGGCATAGCCAGTGGAGGGGGGAGGGCAGGGGCCGGTGCCTCGAACCCCTGCTCATCATTGCCGTCAGTCCATCTCAAGCCGTCAGTAGACGACAGGCCTTGGCTAAAATAAATTATGAAAGTTACCGGTACTAATATAATAGACAATTTTGTGCCAAAATTTGAGTTTATATGCTTTTCTTTAGGGTTGATTGACCCATAATTTTCATGTCAAAAAGGGCCGGTCCCTGAAATTTTTGAGGTCTGTAAAGGGGGGCCCCAACATTTTTGCGATAACAATTAAGTGTTTGTGAATGGTCCCTAATTCAATGAAGTTTTGAGATGACAAAAAAATTGCATTGAAGTAAAAAAAAATTGGCAAGGTTTTCTCATCATCCTATCGTTTTCTGTAAACATTTCATAAACGCTGTATGCCCAGGTCTTAGCTAGGCGATCCTGACTTTTAGACCACCCGAGCTATATAAGGTACAAATTGCAAATTTATCATATTAAACTTTCGCAACAAGGTTAAACATGTTTTCAACTGTACAAACATACCTTTTATTCCATCGAACAAGCTTTATTTTGTTCCAAAATTCATGTTTTTATAGCTATTTTTGACATAAAAGAGCTGGTAACAAAACCGGTGATGCCAGCTCCGAAGTTTTCCCGTAGCACAAGCGCTAGGGTGCATCTCTTGCCCCTCATGTTACCCAAATTTCTTGTCCCTAGTCTCAAAATGTGCCATTGGTTAAAATATTACCCCATACCAAATTTAAAATTATTCCGAAGTCGTTTAGAGAGGCCTCCGTGACGTTGAAATTATTGGTCAATGGCCATACCATATGCATAAGGCAGCTATTTTGTTTTGCATGGTTAACATTAGAAATGACTGCTGCCTTATGTATTTTGTTCATGTAGTTGGACTATTAATGATTCAAGATGTTAAAAATAGTCTAAAAAAAAAAATAAAACACAAGGGAGCTATCTACAGAGGTCAAGTTTATGTAAACATAAATGGCTGCCCTTTGCTATCTTTACTGTGTAATTGTGAATTTGCTTAGATACTAGTATACATATCTTTCCTGTTTTCGTGCTAACTTTGACCTGTTAGGCTGATATACAGAAGAGTGATCGCACACTTGCACATTTATAGACCTTGCTCAATTTGATGAGACAGCATCGTGTTATACGTTAAAAAGAATGGAAGGCTGAGGTTCCTCAAATCTTCAGATCGGAGTTCTCAGCAGAGATGATTTCGCGAAGTTGTGAATTGCATTATTGTGGGTAGTGGTGAGCAAACTCAGAAGTTAAGTTTAAGATTCCAGAGCATTGTAGATGCTAGGCGAGATGAATGGCAAAACTTTTGTTCCCCATAAAGATCTGCTTACTTGAATTGAGGTTCCAATCCAAGAAGAACTACATGTATCTCTCATGAAAATATTCATAGGCCTTCAAAGGTTACTTTGTGAATCATATAATTTCAATGCCAGTTAAATCATAGTACATAAAAGAAAGTTGCAATGTAAAACCAAACCAAATGGTACATTTTGCAGTTGCACTCTGCAGTGACAATTGACAAAGTACCAACACAGGAGAAGCACTGACTTAAACGGCCATAACGAAGACAATGTATAAAGCCGTATGGGGTAAAATGATCATGCCAGTACCAGTCGGAGATATCCAATATCAAGATTTGAAGAACCTCAGTCCTGTGTGTGTTGTCTCATCAAATTCAGCAAGGTCTAGATGCAAGTGTGTGATCACTATAGTCTGTACATGTAGTAGTAACTATCAGCCTAACGGTTCAAAGTTGGCATGAAAACAGGAAAGTTATGAATATTTAAGTAATTTCACAATTACACAGTAAAGACAGCAAAGGGCAGCCATTTATGTTTACATAAACTTGGTCCTTGTAGATAGCTCCCTTATGTTTAATTTTGGGACATGGGCTTTTTTTAACATCTTGATTCATAATAGTCCTAACTACATGAACAAAATACATAAGGCAGCAGTAATTTCTAATGTTAACCATCTAAACAAAATAGCTGCCTTATGCATATGGTATGGCAATTGACTAACAATTTCAACGCCACGGAGGCCCCTAAACGACTTCGAATAATTTTAAATTTGGTATGGAGTAATATTTTGACCAATGGAACATTTTGAGACTAGGGACAAGAAATTTGGGTAACATGAGGGGCAAGAGATGCACCCTAACAAGCGCTTGATGTACGCTCGTTTCTACGGTAATTTACGCTAGCATTTTGCATTTTCAAGCGCGTTTGACATCCTTTTACTGCGTGACGCAATTCTGCATTTATTCAAGATGGCGAATTTCTCGAAAAACGTAATGTATTTTACCCCGTAATTTCCCTCATACTCAAAACCCTGCCCTCTAGTAGCTTTCACAATATTTCAGCTTCTTGGATATCATCGGAAACATAGATTAATAATATTAGGTAGGTCACTGTATTTTTAAAGATTTTTTACGATGAAAAAATTGATGTTTTAAGCTTCTTTTCAAAAATTGGTTTTAGCTTGTTGAAAATCGGGTAAAAAAATCGTTTTTAGCTTGTTGGTTATTTTTGCTTAATAGTTTAGGCTAATGAAAGTCAATGTTATGTTTAGCGTAACATTTTTTTCAAACCACAATGAGGCAACTTTTTCATTATTCATTATTCATTATTTTGCAACGTTTCATTAATTACAAAATAGCAGCCACTTCATCAACACTTGTCGCACTATATACATGTATATCCTCCAATATTCTATTAAAACAACTCTAATCAACAGTAGGCCTTTTTTTGAAGGCATATGAACCAACACATTTGTATTAAAAATATTTTTCACCATCCAGGTATTTATACCAGCTTTCTTACCAGTTAAAAGGCCATAAATTGTTAAATGACTGTCCACATTATTGGTCCCAAACCAGCCCTCCTTGGGGTAATGGCCAATTAACCCCAGACAAAATAATGAAATTGGAAGCAATGATTTGCGTCTTTGTCAGACGTTCAACAGACATATATGATTTATTTGCAATAAGTATGTAACAAAAATATATAGCATGCATATAAGGAATCAGCCCCAAAACCTGGACTTATTAGCAAAACGATATTTAGATTTACAAAGGACCCTGATGAACTATCAAAAGTCACCACCCAAGTGACCTACACAATAAGGGCTTATAAATATCTTAAAATAAACAAGAATATTTTAGAGGACCTAGATGAAACCTATCTTAAGTCACCACCCTCGTGACCCCTACAGAGGGAGCTGAATAATATCTTGTTAATATAAAATATAAATATAAAATAAGGAATATTTAATATAGCACCCCAGATGACCTATCTGAAATCACATCCCCAGTGAACTACAAAAAGGGAGATTATAAATATCCAAACAAAGAGCACAGCCAGTAATATTATATAAAATGATATGGGCTGAAACCTTTAACAATATTTGTGCATGCAAAATATATAATATATATTCCTGTCAGATGGTTTCCAGGAATCGTACATTCATATAGGGGAATTCCCTGACAGGTTAAATTGGATACTTGATCCATACTAAAATGTCTACATACTTTAATTTGTGTGCATTTCTTATCCATACTTAAATAGATATATGTTTCAAATTAGAAAATCTCTGCCAGCGGATTTTAAATTTGTTTAAATTGCTGCTAATGCTTTAGCATTGCTCACTTCAAATGACATGGTTAGACATGTGTGTATTTTTAATCAACTACAGCTATCTCGTCCTTTTCTTTTCTTTTAATTTTTTTGTTTGAAAAGCTATAACATATGAGATAACATTTAACTATATGCTTTATTAACCCAAGGAGAGAGAATCCATGAGTTGTACATTTTACAAGATGAAGTTAAAGTATCAGCAGGAAGTTCTTGATTGATAAAGCAAAGGAAGGCACCTATCAAGAGTTTCATGATTTGAGCAATTTACCGCTCTCAAAAGGAATTAGACGACTGCACCAAACCAATCATCAATCACGAATATCGTGACCGAATCTTTGCTCTATCAATTACGTTAGAATTGCTTCTTTAACTTTAACATAAAAACTTTAAATTTTCTTTATAAATTTTCCGCACCACCACTACCATACTCTCAATATGAATAATTGCACAGGGGGTGGTGGGTGGGAAAGAAAATTTTAAACACAACCTAGTCTTGTTGAATCTGACAAAATAATGACGAAACAAGAAATGATCGGAATGCAAAACAACGCCTGTGTACCACGCGACTTAGCAACAGTACACAAAATCACACAATAGGCCCTACCAACGTGGGACCACAGCATTAATTCTGCAGGGTTAAATTGGTTTTCAATTGATGGGATTGAAAACTTTATTAACCCCAGACAAAATAATGAAATTGGAAGCAATGATTTGCGCCTTTGTCAGACGCTCAACAGACATATATGATTTATTTGCAATAAGTATGTAACAAAAATATATAGCATGCATATAAGGAATCAGCCCCCAAAACCTGGACTTATTAGCAAAACGATATTTAGATTTACAAAGGACCCTGATGAACTATCAAAAGTCACCACCCAAGTGACCTACACAATAAGGGCTTATAAATATCTTAAAATAAACAAGAATATTTTAGAGGACCTAGATGAAACCTATCTTAAGTCACCACCCTCGTGACCCCTACAGAGGGAGCTGAATAATATCTTGTTAATATAAAATATAAATATAAAATAAGGAATATTTAATATAGCACCCCAGATGACCTATCTGAAATCACATCCCCAGAGAAATAAAAAAAGGGGAGATTATAAATATCCAAACAAAGAGCACAGCCAGTAATATTATATAAAATGATATGGGCTGAAACCTTTAACAATATTTGTGCATGCAAAATATATAATATATATTCCTGTCAGATGGTTTCCAGGAATCGTACATTCATATCGGGGAATTCCCTGACAGGTTAAATTGGATACTTGATCCATACTAAAATGTCTACATACTTTAATTTGTGTGCATTTCTTATCCATACTTAAATAGATATATGTTTCAAATTAGAAAATCTCTGCCAAAGAAGTTAATGGATCATGCAAGAACTGAATGAGAAATAAACTTCCCAATCCCCCCCCCCCCCCCCATTTTTAAAAAAATTCTATTTTTTCTTTAATTTTTTTCATTTAAACCCGGGGGATATGGGAAGCTCTCTGGGTGTTCTTTTGCCTGATATATAGGAGACCAAACGGTGACTGCGAGTGCAAATGGTCTATGGTGCAATCCCCTACCCATAGTGGTTTGTCAATATTACGCATATCTGGATGAACTATATCTGTGGGTAATGACATGTGCGTTTGTTAACTCTGCTCTACAAATTGTGTGTGCCACTCGTTTATATTTCTGGTACATCTAAGCCCCGCACCATGTTTTTCTCATCAAACGAGAAATGCTATAAAAGTGTACAGAGATCTAGGATAACATGCCTATTCTATAAAATACAATAGGTCAACCTACTTCTTGAATCAACGTGATAACTAGGCGGCTGCGCAACCTCACGAAAAAACTTGAACACAATTTTTTGATTTTGAATTTTGTTGAACAAGAAAAATTTTGAGGGCATAGTACTTGGCCCCTGCCTAGGCTATCCCATGCCAACCTGGAGTTGATTCCTTCCTTAGTACAAACAAACCTAATCGACCAAATAATAATAATAATAATAATAATTTATTCTTATATAGCGCATTACATCAAAGACCACAAGGCGCCTTACAATTAAAACATGTGTACTTAAAAACAAAATACCCATTAAAATATAAATATACATCATTAAGAAATAAGAAACAATTGAAATAGGCACACGATGAACATTGCACAAAAAGGTATTGCACGGAAAAAATACATGCAAAATGAGTAAAGAAACAACTGAGTGAAATGTTCAAAGTGACGGCATAAGCACTAAAGCAAAATAAGTTTAACCAGACAACAATTGAATAAACAACAGCAAGATACTGCTAACAAATATCAAACAGAAGATGAAATTAGAATCATAAAACACGAATTTTTAAAAGCCAAGCTGTACACACATAGATAAACACGTGAGTAGAAAACAAAATGAAAATGAAGTATACAGCGAAGCAATAAAACACATGATCAATTCAATGTAATCTCAAAATTGGCAAAACACAGTATCAAATTGAATATGAAAAATTCTAAACAAATAAGGATCCCACCTGCTAGACCGGTCTTCAATAAATATTTATTAAATAAATACAATAGGTCAATTCATGGTTCTGAACAAGAAGATCGTTTAAAACAATACAAAACAAAACCAAAACAAACATTCAAGCAGCAACTTGACACGTTCCTTGCTTATTAACTTATACCAATCTGACAATTGAATTCTTAAGTGTTCTTGGCATTAAATTTACATCTTCTTAATCCACTATATCATGTGCACATATTCAGTGTGCATTCCAACTGTTATGGATACTTTCATTAAACAAGAATTTTGAGTACCTGACAACTGAAAGTATAATTGATGATGCTGTACAAGTGTACATACCTGTCAAATGTTCAGAATGTCAGAAGATTGACTGCAGCAACTGCAGGACTTTGGGAACAGAGGTCTATTGGTCAGATGACATTCAAAACCAACTTGTGAATGCTCAACATGCATCATCTTGGATTGGACAGGCAGAGTTGAAACAACACTCTTAAAATCACAATACCAGGTCAGTCATATTACTTATGACCCATGCAAGATAAACGACGACGCATAATAATTGTACATGATTTGTGATTCTTTATACCAGATTGTACTCCATTTTATGTTTTTTTTAAAAGCACTTGAAATGATTCTTCCATTGTACATAGCTTGTAAATAAAGCAACGTGCAACATTCGATATTAATTCAAAATGTGCAAATATAAGTCATTGATTGCTGCAATGTAGCTGTTATGTGGCTCCATGTAAATGGTCTATGGTCTAACTGAAGTAAACCCTTGATGATGAGATCACCACAAATATTGTGGTTATAAACAAATCTCCAGTCTCACAACAAGCAACACGTCTTCCCTTCTGTTACCTGATATAATCTGCAATGAAGAAGACAGAAAAAGGGAAGCAAATTGTGCAAGCAAATGCTTTTGCATATATACAAGCCTGATGATTAATAAAACTACCTTACTATATATTCAAAAGTTGAAAATTGAATTGATCTTGAACATGATTATTTTTCCATTTATTTTGTTTATTTATTTACCTCTTTATTTACTTTTCAACTTTTTTAAATATGCCAGAAGGTCCAAGTGGAAAGGCAGTGCTCTGTTCCCACTATCTAGGCTAGCTTCACAAAGATGCTGCCAAGTAGATTAAAACCAAATCTAGTAAAAAACTATGCCGAGTTAATTTGGGCAAGTAAATATAAGGAATCGCACCATGATCCACCAAACTTATTTTACATCAGATGACTCTACAATTTCCTGATGATACATTTTCTATGAGTTCCTTAAATGCCACACACCGACACCGCCTGGCTAATAATTATTTGGTGTAGCAGAGACACTAAAATGAATACACGGGATCGATACACGTGAATTGCTATGCACGATTTTGATATCAGACGAAAATCTTCGGATACCGGATAGAAAATGATGGATATCTCCCGTAAATGAATTTTTCTCAAGAAACCAGATGTGGTCTCATACACTTGAAAAATACGTGTTGAACAGATATGATGGTCGCTAGAATGCGCTTTGAAAATTGGCCATGCGCTTTGAACTCAAAATCGACCAAAACTCTAATTTTATATTGCGTTGGTCCTGTATGGACTACATCGTGTAGTACAGCTGCACTCACTACTAGGCAGTATAAAAGTCGATGACCATTGACTTCAATGGGGATACAAGCTTATTCACGCAAAACCAAGATCAATTACCCCGCTATTGTGAGTAGCCTTAGTCATGTCCCTCGACTAATTATTCGTCTCAAAGAGCTTCAAAGGTTTGAACCAAATGGCCAATCGTGGCTGTGGATTCAACCTACCATGGCGATTTCTGCTATGAAGATATAGGGTCGATGACATTGTGTGCCAACACCTATGCATATGTCAGAAAACCCATAAAACGATCTCCCAATTGTTAAATTATAGGGCTGCCACTCACTGTTAATATTTTCTGTAATTTACAGGTATATACGACCTCCAAAATTGTTAAATTATAATGCTGCCCTTCGATGTTAGTATTTTACGCCAAAAAGGAAATCTGTTCACCTATCCTAACCCTTACCGATTGCTTTAAACAATTGTCCAGGAATTTTCATGAAAATCCAACCAAAATTTGACTTCCAGTAATTTCAAGCTTTTTCAAAAGCCACTAACATTATTTAATCAGACTAAATGATTCACGAATATCCCACTTGTAATATCCAGGATATCATATACCGCGCATCACTAATGCACCGCAAGCGATGTTACTATATTGCATATCGCACAACACTTGTTTACGATCTTGGCAGATCAAAATGCCTACTATATAAATGTAAATATATTATTTATATCAGCGTTCGTGTTACTTTTATCTTGCAAAGTCTGGATGTGACACCCCCTTTCCTTGTTCTTGTTCTTCAAATTAGTTTTTCACGTCTCTTTGCATATAGGCCAGTATGTTTATAGGCTTTTTAACGCTGGCTTGAACATTTTGTTTGAGCCTGGTCCCATCAGGACCGGAGCGTGTCTCCACACGGAGTGACTGGCTACCATATATGCCCTACCAGAAACTTTTTTTTTTTTTTTTTTTTCATTAATATGCCCATAGGCTATATATTATTTTCAATTTATTTATTAATTTTTTCGTTTATTCATATGCCCCGAGGCTATAATTTTTATTTATTTATTTATTTATTTATATGCCCATAGGCTATATATAATTTTGATTAATATATATATTTTTCCCATTTATTTATATGCCCATAGGCTATTTATTTATTTATTTATTTATTTTTTTCATTTTATTTCATTTTATTTATTTATTTATTGCACGATTTTTAGATGTCGCTTGTATCAGCAAAAAACTTGGAGCACTATTCATATTTATTGATTGACTGATTTTTGGCTGCCGCTTGTATCAGCAAAAGCTTGTGCTCTATTCACTGATGTAAATGGACTTAAAGATTTTATCTTATTTTATTATTATTATTTTTTACTTGGATGGGAATACAAACTGCTTGTAAATTTTCCCGACACTAGTTACCTAAAAAACATAACGCCTCCCAAGCGCTGCCTGTGAATGACTCCTGTCCCACGATTGGACAAAGCAGAGGCATTTTATATGTTTTATGCAAAGCAGGAGTCACAGCACACCACGCATGGCTCCGCATCTTAACCTTTTCAGGACTGAAACCCTGGGATTATTTTATAATCCCTACAATGCCCGGATATTGCAGCCACAACAATACAGTTTGTTTTCAACTAAAACCAGGCACGCCGTGCATCAGCATGATTATATAAAGGGTTTTGACCACCCACGGTTGTTGTTTCTGATCCATGTGTTTTTAACCAGGGAAGTGATTCGATCTTTCCCGTCCATGGATTCTAGAAAATCAAGCATGTCGAATTCTGCAACCTATACCACGCGCCTATTTCATCCTGCAGAAGTCCGATGTTTTACTTACAATTAAGTTGATACATTTTGTGAACGATGCTAATTATATGTGGAAACCCAAATTTAAACTAAATAATAAACATTTTAAATCATAACTGCTCTTTATTGGCACTCAAATTTCGTTTGAACACAACTTGATATCGCATTCAACAATGTAAATATCTTTGTATACGTGGTACATGTTCGAATGACGTCATCTCATTAATGAATTACTGATGTAATTTCTCGTAATTTCAGTAAATGGGTTTGACCATTTAATCTATGGGGTTGATAACGCGCCATAGAAATTGGCTATTTGCATAATCCCCAGGACTGATTGACGGTAAAGAATTTACTCAATCATCGAGACCGCCATTAAGTATTGCCAAACCAGCGATTTGGTAGCCCAATTGGGCTTAATTTTGAAAAAATATTATTTATTTATTTTCGCGACTTTTGACAATTTCCTGTCTCAAAACCAATGATTAAGGACAATTTTTTTTTTTTTTTTTTTTATTTGGCTCCCGCGACTTCAGATAGTTTCCTGTTCCATAAACCAATTAAAAATTTTTTTTTTTTTTTTTGGAGACTTCGATTATTTGGCCAGCAAATCAAGCAGAAATTTTTTGTCTTTTTTTTTTTGCGTTCTGCTTTTGCGAATCTCACAGTTTGAATTGAAGTGAAATTATTAAAATAAATCGCACTCAGGCGACCCAATGTTATTACTTCCAATGCCCATTTTTTACAAATGTGCTCTACCTTTAGGCTTTACTACTAAAACCCGGGATTGATTATAAAAGCAAATTTCTCACCAAATCAACTTTTCATCTTGATCTCAACTCGGGATCTCAACACCTCTGCCGGATGACGGCCGACGGACACCTTGCTTGGTCATTGAATTGCATTTGCTGGGTGACCCGTTCACGTAGAATTGTCACATACCGCATGTATACCAGCAACTTCGCCTCTATCACTCGGGTTAGTTTTTTCCAAATATTTATCATTTTATAACAAAAATATTAAGGGAATCTCAGCCAATGTCACAATTTCCACTTATCATATTGATGACTTTTAATACTCCTTGCTGCAGCTGGTTGTTTCGTGCGTAAACTCAATTAAACATCGATTTTCCGCTCACGTAACAAGACTTCGAACTCGTAGAAAGGAGTCCAAACTGGAACTATCATACTACAGCCTATGATCGCACTTCAATAACTGATGAATTATCAGCCATCATGCACCTGGCGAGATGCTCGGTGATAGTGCAAATAGACATAAAATTCGATCCTTTTAAGTCCAGCTGGTGGTAGGCATACCTACTTTTCTCCCCAATGTTCCACTCAAAGTTCTTGAACTGAATTCCAAACCGCCGCACAGATTTTGTTGTATTTTTCCGACGAAATTCATCAATGAAAATCCACGTAATATTGTAATTACACTAACCAAATTAATATATAAAGCTACTGGATTACTACTTATTATGAACGATGGTTAAATTGTAAAAATATGTTCACTAAAAACTTCCGAAAGAAAATTTTTAAACACAACCTAGTCTTGTTGAATCTGACAAAATAATGACGAAACAAGAAATGATCGGAATGCAAAACAACGCCTGTGTACCACGCGACTTAGCAACAGTACACAAAATCACACAATAGGCCCTACCAACGGGGGACCACAGCATTAATTCTGCAGGGGTTAAATTGGTTTTCAATTGATGGGATTGAAAACTTTATTATATATAGTTTTATATACCTCATATATAGATTCCTGTCATCTGATTGGTTGAAAGTGCAGTCATTGAATTAACTATGCCCGCAAAATGAACTATGGACCGTCCATGGAAATGAACTATGGACCGGTCACGTGCGCCACGATCAAACTGCGCGCTTTTTCCCAGCGTAAAATGATATTACGCACGCGTTGATGTTTTCACGCGTTATAATCACGCAGAAATCGCAGATTGTAATCTGTGTGCCGCTCGCATTGAAACTATTAATTTCTCTTCCCAAAATCGATGCTTTTAACCAAACAGATGACAAGAATCTTAAGATTTGGTAGAGAACAAATATTGACTGCTTTTTATTGGGCATGGTTAAAATTATAGGCCCTTGGTGATCTCAAAACCATGACTATGCCCCTCGGCCACGCCCGGGCATAGTCATGGTTTTGAGATCACCTTGGGCCTATAATTTTAACCATGCCCCTCATAGCAGTCAATATTTGTATAATATTTGATAACAGAATCTTGTTTTTAGTTCTTTTTTATGTTGGAATAGGTTGATTTATCATTGGCATTTGTGCTTGTGTCCCCACTGGAAACTCTCTCTCTCTGTGTCAGGTGGCGCTGTGTAGCGCTGCTGTGGTCTTCACAAGAGTACGCCATCTCACTCGATCCGATGCCAAGTGTGTTGCACCTTGCATTCCCTGGTTAGAAACCAGCTTCACGTCATTAGTCCAAGATGTTGGTGGACGCCCTCTTCCTCGCTTGCCTTCCATGGCCCCTTGCAAAATCTGTTTTTCTACACCTCCATGTTTCCTGACAATATGGCCAAAGTACTTCACTGGAAACTAATTGTGTACAAAATACAAAATAATGAACTGTTTTGGGATTTTGGCATCACAAACGCGGCCAGAAAATCCAAACGCGGGCGGGTGACGCTAAACATAACATTGACTTTCATTAGCCTTAAAGCTTGTCGACTCCTTAGATGAAACTTTTAGTTTAAGCTTGTTAGAATATTAAACCTTGATGAAATAGTAATATTTGAGCCCTATATAGCGCGGGTGGTCTAAAAGTCATGATCGCCCTTAGCTAGACCAATCACGCACGCTGTTGTTACATAGCGTATACATGTATGTATGAATTACGGATTCAATCATGTTTCACCGTTGTTTATCACCGATTAACAACGATGCGTCCGCATCGATCGTCTGTGTGGTATACTAAATCTGCCCAAGCGAAGTAAACCATCAGCCGCGCCGGACGCGAGTTGTTAATCAGGTGATAAATAACGGTGAAACATGATTATTGAATCCTTTCAACAACAAAACAATAAAGCTGATACCTCAGAATATCCCTCGGTTCCAAAGCACATGTTTAGATATTTCACAATACCCTCAAAACAACTGATGCGCAATCATTTTCTCTAAATAATTTTAAGCTTACCATCAATCATGTGCATTGTCCATGTTGTCATGAGTTGAGTGACTAACATTTATTTTTATTCCAGATTTCTTAAAACATATAATTCCAATAATGAATTAACATATAAGCTCTTCAACTTACTTTTAATTTTAATGACTGGCATCCATGCAAAATCATTGTTCATATGCCTGCATGTTCTTTGATATTCAGTGTTTATATGTTTTGTATTCTTTCCAGCTACTATGGGCATGTGTGCATGCACACACACTTGTAGCTGTTTGTGCTGTAGGGTCACATGCATATTAATAGGGGTCACTCTGTATGATGTTGATAACAATCCCTTTAAAAGGGATGTGCAGTTATACAGAGATTGATTTGAATATGATACATACATTGTAGTTTGGGTATTAAACAGTTAGTGCTTGAATAAATTAATGCATTTACATTATATTTGAGTATTGATAAGGCTAATGGAAATGAATCATAACATATGCAAACATTTTTAGTGAAAACGAAGTCATAATTGTGAGGGACACTTCCGGGGCTGTGCAATGAGCCCTGGGGAGGGAAAAATTGGGGGAGGGGAGAAATTTTTGGTGAGGGGAAAGCCAGGGTCAAGCAATTTTTGGCCAGCAGAGAGGGAAGGAAACAGTACGAAAAGCTTGAATATGCAAATGTTCCTGCTCGCTGCGTTCGCAACATATATCTAGACCATTTAAGGTTAGAAAATTGGGATCCCAAAATTTGGCATGTGTAAACGGGGAGGGCAAAGATTTTTGGGCAGGGCGAGAGGGGCCAAGCAATTTTGGTGGGCTGTTTGAAATTATAGTTTTTGCACAGCCCTTCACAGATCGATGCAGGCCGGGTTGCCAACCCCCCAAATTCAAGTAGCCCAATCGGGCGACTTTTGAACATTTTCTCTGTGACCTATGACAATTTCCTGTCCCATATAGAAACCAATGGTTAAGAAAAAAAAATTGCTGACTTTTTTATTTTGAAATTTTTGTGATACTGAAAAAAATATAACAAAAACTGAAAAAGAAATTGCAAGAAAATTTTAAGGTTGGCTAATGGGGGGGGGGGCATTCTATACCCCCTTTTATTTGTATGAAATGCTGAAATAAATTATATAAAAAAAACTGAAAAAGGGGGAAATTAAAAACATACTTCTGAGCAAGAAAAAGTCAGCTCAGAGGATTCTACTCCCCACTTATTTGTGAAAATTTTGGGAAATGCTGAAATAAATTATTTCAAAAATAACAAAATGGGTATTAAAAAAAGGGGGAAATGGAAGAAAATAGGCTCAGGGATTTTACACCCCCTTTAATTTGTGATTTTTTTTGGGGGAAGATGAAATAAGACAAAAATAATGGTTGTAGACAGAGAGCGGAAAAGTGATGAGTTTGTGATAGATGGACAGCAGATTGAGGAGGTGAAGCAATTTGAATATCTGGGTTCAATGATTAACAACAGTGGTGACAGCACAACTGAAATTAAGAGAAGACTGGCTATTGCAAGGACAACTGTGCAGGGCATCTCAAGCATATGGAAAAGCAGAGGCCTATCCATTGACCTCAAGGTACGCCTACTTCGTGCAACTGTGTTTTCCATTGCCACTTATGGATGCGAGTCTTGGGCTATGACCAAGAATGATAGGAAAAGAGTAGATGCTTTTGAGATGTGGTGTTACAGGAGGCTTCTACGAGTGACATATGGAAAGACAGGAGAACAAATTCCTGGATCCTCGACAAGATTGGTACAAGTCTAACCATCAGAAGCGGCATAATGGAGAGAAAGCTGAAGTACTTTGGCCATATTGTCAGGAAACATGGAGGTGTAGAAAACAGATTTTGCAAGGGGCTATGGAAGGCAAACGAGGAAGAGGACGCCCACCAACATCTTGGACTAATGACGTGAAGCTGGTTTCTAACCAGGGAATGCAAGGTGCAACACACTTGGCATCAGATCGAGTGAGATGGCGTACTCTTGTGAAGACCACAGCAGCGCTACACAGCGCCACCTGACAGAGAGAGAGAGAGAGAGAGATGAAATAAATAATAAAAAACTAAAAAAAGATAAAAAAATTCATAAATAAACTGCAAGGAAAATTAAATGTTGACTCTACACCCCCTTTTATTTTTTAAATATTTGGGAAATGTTTGAATAATTATTATAACAAGCTAACTTTTAATAATATATTGCACTTGTTCAGTGCGTATGGCACCATGACAAGCAGTGGCGGCACCAGGAATTTTTTTTTTGGGGGTGGGGAAAAATGAATTTCAGGGGAAAAATCGTCAATTTTGCATCAAAATTACTGCAAGTTGAGTAATTTGGGGATTTTGCCTCAAAGGTGGGGGGAAAATGGGGGGGGGGAAGAAATATTTGTCCCATAGCGCCATCAAATGATGACAAACCCTCTCTGACCATAACAAAATCCAGAGGAAGGGGGTGCACTCAAGTTTCAGTACTCTAAACAGGATTTGCCCTTTTGTGGAAAAAACACCACTAAACAGGAATTTTGTGTGGTTTTCAAACAAATTTTACCCCTTAAAGATGTCCCTTAGAAGCAGGATTTTTTCTGAAAGGTAGTAGGCCTACATGTTTTTGCTTACAATATTCAGGGAATCCCCTGAAACAGCCGAGTTGAAGAAACATGGCCAGGGAAAAACACTGTGTGAATAGCGTGATCATTAAAATGACCCCCTAAATCCACCAACTTGAAGTTTAAAACAGCCCTTTTCTTGAAAACAGACGTTTTGACCGAGATTTGCGTAATTCACGTCCATTCTCTAAAAGGACCCTTAATTCGTGTTTTCTGGTCACATGTGTACACTCTGAAACTTGAGTGGCCCCAGGAACGAAATCGACCCCAAGCTCTTACCAAATGGCATTTCCTGATAGGTGAAAAGTTTGTAAAAATTAGCCTTGTGCCAGCTTGGCATAGACCAGGGATGGGGGTACACGTACATGCGAGCCGTAACCCTCACCTGTCATGAGTCATTGTTGAGTTCCAACAGGAAGATCATTTAAGGGGTACTACACCCCTGCCCAATTTTGTGCCCATTTCTCAAAAATTATAGGGCATTGGTGACAAGTAAGATATGTATATTATAGGGGCAAGGACTACAACTGCTGCACTGGAAATTTTATTTCAGCACATACAACAGTTGTGGAGTCAAAAATGAGGGAAAACCAATATTTGATCAATAAATCAATAACTACTTGCCTTGAGTTGCTGAACTTCCAGCGCAGTAGTTGTAGTCCTTGCCCCTATATACATATCTTACTTGTCACCAATGCGCTATAATTTTTGAGAAAAATGCAAAAATAGGCAGAAATTGGCCAAGGGTGTAGTACCCCCTTACACACAAGCAAAAAACAAAGTATGCAATGCCCCAGTTTGAGAGTATGGTAAAGGTGTAATTGGATTATACCATTATTCTTTTGTTATTAAAATTAATTGTATTTTTTTTTCTTTCCATTCTCTTTCCATGTGCTGACCACATACACAGGTAAGTGAAATATCAATTATTTTCATAGATTAATGCTCTGCTGTCAGGGCCCAATTTTAGTTCACAAGACCCACCAAAAATGTTAAAATTTCAGTTCATCAAGACCCAGGCCCGTACGCAGGATTTTATTTGGGGTGCTGATTTTGAAAAAGTGGACTTTTTTCAAAGGGGGGGGGGGCCATTTTGTGAAAAGTGGACTTTTCCCCCAAATTTGGACCTTTTTGACCAAAAAACGTAAAAAAAAACTGATTTAATTTTGGGACTTTTTGTATACTTTTGCAAATTTGGGGAGCCCCCCCCTGCGTACGCACCCCCCTGTGTACGGGCCTGTCAAGACCCTATTTTTCCCAAAATCAGTTCTTAGTTCCCAAGGGGTGTGCTCCGCACCACACACCCCTACCAACATTTCAGTTGAGTGCCCCCCCCCAGGTTTGTACTCTTTTTCATGCTAATTAATTCAACCTTTTTCCTCAGGATTCCACACCCAGGGGGTTCACTAAAGAGGGCTATAATTTTCTTTGGAAGGGGGTCCCAAATTTACAAAAAGTCGGCATCAATAAAATTGTGACTCGGTCCCCCTATTTCAACAACAATTTTATGACCCCCACCACCAATACACCATACCCAATAAACAGTGTGTATTTGAATAAAATAAACACATCTGTGTTCATCTTGTGAATCCCTACATTTTGTTTATCAAAAAAAATTTTCTTTCCAAAAATTTATGACCCCCAGTTTATTTGGGACCCCCTTACAAAAAAAATGATAGCCACCTAAAGTGGTACCCATGCTTGTCACAGCACCTCAAAATTCGACCCTAAATGGCCTTCTATATTCAAGGGTAGACTGCTTTGCATTCCCCTTTTGATAAACAATTCACACCATGCATTAAACACAACACATCCCTTGCTGCTATGCTATTTTTCTCGGGGGATAGCGGTTTTTGGGCAACCAACATTGAAGATTTTATTTAGATGTTGTCAGAGGGAATTTACAGGGAAGATAAATTTAATAAAAGGGTCTACTACAGCAGACTAATTCAAGGGTAGCAAATTTCTTGTAGAAGAAATTCAGGCTTGTAGAAATATCAGTATTCGACTTGCCCATGTGTTGGGCCAAAAAAACCAGGTTTGTCTCAAAGCTCACAAGTGGTTTGAAAACAAATGCGAAATGCAATTTTTTTTTTGTGTGTGAAAATGACGGGCACTTTTCAAGACACAGACTGTATTACCCTAAATGTGAAAGAATGACAACTTTGTTTATTTATTTATTTATTTATTCTTTCTTATTACAAATGAAATATGTTAACAACAAAATTATAAACAATGAATACATAATTAATAGAATAACATAATTAGGCCTACTATATACATGTAAAAATAGAATTTGAAGAACAATCATAATATCATATTTATTGACTATGTGGGTGCAACCATAGATAGTGATATATGATGCAACATACCAAGCAGTGGCATTACCAGGAATGTTTTTATTTGGGGACAAAGTGAATTTCAGGGGGGTAAATCAATGAATTTTGCGCAAAATTGCTGCAAAAAGTGGAAATTTATGTAATTTGGTTTC
Organism: Amphiura filiformis; assembly: GCF_039555335.1. Classification (NCBI taxonomy): domain Eukaryota; kingdom Metazoa; phylum Echinodermata; class Ophiuroidea; order Amphilepidida; family Amphiuridae; genus Amphiura; species Amphiura filiformis. The sequence goes on from NC_092645.1 coordinate 11,989,407, forward strand.
TTTCCCTCAAAACAGGGGGGGCAAGAAAAATTTTAAGGGGGGCAGACAAATCCCCCCCTCCCCGTAGTGCCGCCACTGATACCAAGACCACCAAGTGTGACCAAATCCACATTTTATTGCCCACTACTTATGCCCGGGGGGTTACTCAGTACAAATGACCAAATGACTTTTGGTATATTGATGGGTCCACTTTCAAATTCTCAGCGGCACTCCCCTACCAAAACCAAACTTGAGTACCCCCGATGCATGCAGACAACTTTTAAGATAAATATCATCAAAGTTTAGTTCAAGGGTGTGATTCAAAGCTTGTGAATTATTCAAGTAGTAGGAAAAAAACAGCGCGAAATTGAGCTAAAATACCCCCAAACCGGCTGATAATCAATAAAATGTCGTAAATTTTGGCACAGAAATTCTGAAATCGAGAGAAAAATCCTTAAGAATCACACCCCATAACTTAAAATAGCAAAATTATTCACATTGGGGGATTCCAAATTTTTGATATATCCTGTCTATCTTGTTATGGCAGCGCGTCATGTGCATATATTATACAGACTAGCGGGTACCCGCGCTTCGCGCGGGCCCCCGCTAGATGAGTAAATGGGAGCGGTTAGTAAACGGAAGCGGTTAGTATATATAAACGATGGAAATGGTAATGGCAATTGATATCGCTTTTAACAGCTCAATTATTACGCGGTTAGTGATGGTAGGCCTACCTCTGTCTTCTTTCTTTCTTTCTTTCTTTCTTTCTGTATGTCTATTTTTTCTTTGTCTTTCCCTTTCTTTCTTTTCGTTTGTCTCTCCCTTTTCTTTCATTCTTTCCCGTTGTTTCTTTCTTTCTTTTCTTCTTTCTTTCTTTCTGTCTTTCTTTCCCTCTTTCTTTCCCTCTTTCTTTCCCTCTTTCCTTCCCCTTTTTACTATTTTTTCTTTGTCTTTCCCTTTTTTCTTTCAGTTTCTCTCTCTCTTTCCTGCGTTCCATTTCTCTCTTTCTTTTTCTTGCTTGTTCACTTTCTTTCACTCTCTTCTTTCTTTCTTTCTTTCTTTCTTTCTTTCTTTGTTTCTTTCTTTCTTTCTTTCTTTCTTTCTTTGTTTGTTTCTTTCTGTTTCTTTCTTTCTTTCTTTCTTTCTTTCTTTCTTTTTTTCTTTGTCTTTCCCTTTCTTTCTTTTCGTTTCTCTCTCCCTTTCTCTTTCTTGCTCTCCCTTTGTTTCTCTTTCTTTCTTTCCATTTTTTCTTCCCTCTCTCCTTCCCCTTTTTACTTATTTTTTCTTTCTTTTCCCTTTTTTCTTTCAGTTTTGTTTTCCATTTCTCTCTTTCTTTTTCTTACTTGTTCACTTTCTTTTCTCTCTCTCTTCTTTCTTTCTGTCTGTCTATTTTTTCTTTGTCTTTCCCTATCTTTCTTTGTTTCTCTCTCCCTTTCTCTTTCTTGCTTTCCCGTTGTTTCTCTTTCTTTCTTTCTTTCCCTCTTTCTTTCCCTCTTTCCTGCCCTCATTCCTTCCCCTTTCCCCCGCTAGATGAGTAAACAGGAGCGGTTAGTAAACGGTAGCAGTTAGCATAAACGATGGAAATGGTAATCATGGCAATTGGTATCGATTCAACAGCTCAATTAGTACGCGGTCAGTGATGTGGTACCATTTGTTGCCTCTATTTGGAAACAATTTCCTTTAGCATATATATTTTGCGTAATTTTTGTACCAAACACCCTTTTGACTTTTGTCTTTCCTTTTTTCTTTCAGTTTCTCTCTCTATCTATTTTATTGCTTTCCGTTATTTCGCTCCATATCTCTCTATTTCATTTTCTTGCTTGTTCGCTTTCTTTCTTTCTTTCTTTCTTTCTTTCTTTCTTTTAAATTTGTTTCTGTTTCATCAAGTAGGCCTATAATAGGAACATTGGGTTTCAAGATACCCCCCCCCCATATTTTGATAAGGGCAATGGTCCATACAATCACCCCCAAGAAAGTTCATATAAAATACCATCTTCATTATGGCCATAAATTATTCTGTCGCCAAACGGTGCAGGATTCACTGTAGGCCTATTTCAAGAAATTGAAACGGACCCTACCTATCCCCATATCAAAAGAAATCTACGCCACTGTTAATGTTGCCAAAAGGTGCTGGATTCACTATTATAATATGCCTACTTCAAGTTCAAGAAATGTTTTTCATATCTCTACCCCCCCCCCATGTCAAAAAGAAATCTACGCCATTGAGATATCATAGTGTTTCGCTATGCGGTTACCATGCTAATAATGCTCCACCATCCCCATCGAAATACATCACAACAAAAAAAAAAAAAAAACTCAAATTATACTTCCAATATTATAGGCCTACCTTGAATTTAAAATCTTCGGAAAGTTATCACAAAATAAGTTACCAACAGTCATCGTAAACTAATGCAGCTGATTTATTATATAGCGGTTGCGGTTAGCCCGTTACCATGCTAATAATGCCCACTCTCCATCGAAAGACACCGCGAACGGATAAACTATGATCACTTTCAAAAAGATCACTTAAAATTTTTCGAAAATCATCTGTGTAGCGGTTACAGCATGAAATATCCGCCGTGAGCAGTGTGTTTGTCTTGAACATGCGTATAGGATACGCGTATTTTAAAGCTTGTCCGTAGCAACGAAGCAACGCGTAGTGAGTTCACCATTGGTTGATCTACCAAATAAATCCAAATAATTTTTGTATTTATTAATTTATCTATCTATCTATGCATTTACCATTCATCCGGAAATGCTAGAACTTATTTATTTATCTATTTATTAATTTATAATTTATCTATAATCTCTGAGATGATTTGTCTATAATCTTCAAAGTATCGATTAGTATCGATTATCGGCAAGTTCCTCTTTAATAGTATAGATATTGACTGCTATGAGGGGCATGGTTAGGCCCGCGGTGATCTCAAAACCATATGCTATGACCCAAGGCGCAGCCAAAGGGCATAGCATGGTTTTGAGATCACCGTGGGCCTAAATGTTAACCATGACCCGTAGTCAATATTTGTTTTACATACCTCATTAATGTAGATTTTGGTCATCTGATTGGTTAAAAGGCCTATTTTATTTTTCATAGGCCATGGTAAAATTTACAAAGAAAGTTTTTCGTTATGAACCGACCGCGTCACCGCAACTGGCAGGCAGTGCGTTGGTGCTGTGTGCATGCAAACACGCCATCACGCGCGTAAAGTTTGATGATGTGAAATTGGATAATGGGTACCGGGGACAGAGTTAGGTGCACTGAGGAAGGGCTAGGTGTACTGAGGACAGGGTAAAGGGTACAACGGGTTATGGGTCCCCGGTGAAGGGGCTATGGGTTTCACTCCCATGACTATGCCGGGGAATAGTCTTTTTAAAAGACTAATGACCGGGGAATAGTTCAGTTTTTACGTAATTCTTAAAAGGAGGGCATAGCTATTCAATTACTGCACTTTTAACCAATCAGATGACAGGAATCTATATAAGGTATATAAATATAATTAATAACCTCATTAATATACGCAGCAAGTGCGATCCAATCACAGATAATAACTTTTAAATACGCGGACGCAAATGCAGGTCATTGAAAAAGTATAATGTATGAAGTATAATGACCTCGGAATATCGGGATATTCCTCAGTTCCAAAGTACAATGTTTAGATATTTCACAATACCCTCAAAACAACTGATGCGCATTAACCTCTAATTATATACCTCATCTAAAGATTCCCGTTATCTGATTGCCAGGGTCTGATTGGTCAAAAGCGCTGGCATAGTTTTGATTTATATACCTCATATATAGATTCCTGTCATCTGATTAGTTAAAAGTGCAGTCATTGAATTAGCTATGCCCTCCTTTTTAAGTATTAAAAACTTTTAAAAAGACTATTCCCCAGGCATAGTCATTTTCACAATCAAACTCTACGCGCGCGATGGCGTGTTCGCATTACGCACGCGGCGCCAACGCGCTGCCTGCCAGTTGCGGTGACGCGATCGGTTCATAACGAAAAAGCTTTCTTTGTAAATTTTACCATTAGCCTACAATAAAATAGGCCTTTTAACCAATCAGATGACAAAAATCTATATTAATGCGGTATATAAAACAAATATTGACTGCTTTATTCGGGTCATGGTTAACATTATAGGCCCGCGGTGATCTCAAAACCATATGCTATGACCTGAGGCGCACATAGTATGGTTTTGAGATCACCTTGGGCCTATAATTTTAACCATGCCCCTCATAACAGTCAATATTTGTATACTATGCCTGTAAAAGTAACTATTCTCCAGGCATAGTTCTGTTTGTGCTTTGTTCCCAGCGTAAAATGATATTACACACACGTTAATTTTTTTGCGCGCTATAATTACCGCAGACAATGCCAATTGTAATCTGCCGTTCACATTGAAACTATTAATTTCTCTTCCCAAAATCGATGCTTAATTACCAAATAGATGACAAGAATCTTAAGATTTAATACATAAAACAAATATTGACTGCTTTTAATTTGGGGCATGGTTAAAATTATAGGCCCGTGGTGCACATGAACTCAAAACCATATGGGCCCCGACATACTGCAATACAGGGTAGGGCACACATAAAAGATCTCTTTGCCATGTCCTATGTTTGCCATGACTATTACGTGCCTTGGGCACAGTCATGATTTTGAGGTCACCTTGGGCCTATAATTTTAACCATGCCCCTCATAGTATACAAATATTGAATGTTTTTATTCGTTCAATGGTAAGAATATTTTCATGAGGTGAAATATGGACTGTTCCATTCAACAAGGCTTTCCATTGAACGAATAAAAACATTTAATATTTGTTTTATATAACTCATAAAAATGTTCCTTTGCTTCCACTTAATTTTAAAAATTACCAGGAAAACAAAATAAATTAAAAGATATCTAAATGCATATTTATTTTAGCAGCAACACCCGAACCTATAATAATTGGCGAGTCGAGGTGGAAAACTCACGCTATACGCTCGCGCGTCTGTCAGCGTTGCAATGGTAGCTCCGCATCCATGCAATGGAAAAATATTGCACTGACGCGGAGTGCAATAGTCCTTTTGTAGCTGGCCGCTAAAAATAGCAGAAATAATCAATAGTAGTTGGCCAATCAAATGACAAGAAACTTTGTATGAGTTATATAACAGTCAATATTTGTATAATATGTAAATACATCACACTAATATATACAAACCATGCAGATTTAAACAAAAGCATTTTTAAACATTTTAACTCCCTAAGCACTAGCTTTTTAACAACAACTTTGATTGATTGATAACAAGAAATAATTATTCAGTTGAATAGCCAATAAAAACAGTTTTGAAATTATTTCACCACATTCATTTTAAATGATGGCATTATTCTTACAAGATCACTGATTGGTTCAAGGCTGGTTCAATAAATGAAACAAATGGAACACATCAAGAAGCTGATTTTCCACCTTTAACCCCGGTCCCCACACTCCGTGCATCCGCGGGTATTCATGCTTATCGGTGAACTTTAAAAACACCCCCCCTTTTGCACCTCATTTCGCGAAGTTTTTAGGGGAAAAAGACCCCTTTTTTTAGCGATTTCGCGAATTATTTGCCCTTCGACAATACCCCTATTTTCGCTAAAACGCGAACGATATTTCTAATATACCCTTTTCTGGCAGAAACGGTAGGCTGCTCGATGAAAATACCCTTTTTTTAATTTCGCGAACATGTGGTTTGAAAAAACACCCCTTTTTTTGTGTGTTTTGCGAATCGCGTTTCTTCATCTGAAAACACCCCTTATTTCGCGAAATTTTCGACAAGCATGAATACCCGCGGATGCACAGAGTGCAGGGACCGGGCCTTTAACATGCAGTTTTGTCCAATTTAAAGATTTATCTACTAATATTTATAGTTCTTATGCATATATCAGTTCCTAAAATCCTAATATCTAAAAGCAGTATCAAGGGTGAAATCTGGGGGGGGGGGAGGGGTACTCAGTACAAATGACCATACAGGGGACGTGCCACAAACATGGGTAGCATTTTCGGCCTTCTGGTATATCAATGCCCCCTTTTTCAAAGCCTATTTTGGTATATGAATGGGTCCTTTTTTCAAAATTTACTCAATTTTTTCGGAAAACAGCCCAATTTTTCCTTAATTTTGTGAAAATTTGCCACCAAAGACAATTTTGGTTAAATTGGGCCGAAAATTTTGACTTTTGGTATATCAGTGGGTTCAAATTTCTTAAAAAATTGGTATATTTATGGGCCCACTTCCAAAATCTCAATGCACGTCCCTACCAAAACCAAACTTTAGTACCCCCCCCCCCCCCGGATGAAATTGGCCGGGGAAAATGGGCTAAAATACCCCAAAACGGGCTGATAATCAATAAAATTGCGTAAATTTAGGCCACAGAAAATTCTGAAATCGGGAAAAATCCTTAAGAATCACACCCCTATATAACTTTTAAAAATAGCAAAATTATTCACATTGGGGGATTCTGAATTTTTGATATATCCTGTCTACAAATATTTATGATGAGGGGGATGGTTATAATTATAGGCCCAATGTGATCTCAAAACCATGCTATGTCCCGAGGTGCAGCTGAGGGGCATTAAGTATGGTTTTTACTTTATTGCAGTTTTTTCCATTACTGTAAATTGAATTAAATTTATGCTGTTTCAATTACATGTACACTTGATGTATGTGCCCTTGTAAACAGTGCTCTACCAAGTGATATTCCAGTGTAAAGCACTGGTAGCACACTTTACATACAAAAGGCTTCTCTTTACTATGGATTCCTATGTGCCGTTTCAAGTCATTTGCCAGTGTAAAGCCCTCGTCGCATACATTACATACATAACGCTTCTTGCTATGAATTGCTTTGTGCTCTTCCAAGTGATGTGCCAGTGCAAAGCCCTCGTCGCATACTTTACATATATAAGGCTTCTTGCTATGAATTACTTTGTGCCGTTTCAAGTGATATGCCAGTGTAAAGCCCTCGTTGCATACTTTACATACATGAGGCTTAATCTCATTGCTATGGATTGGTATGTGCTGTTTCAAAGTATGTGCCCGTGTAAAGCCCTTGTTGCATACTTTACATACAAAGGGCTTCTCTTCATGAATTACTTTGTGCCCATCCAAGTGATGTGCCAGTGCAAAGCCCTTGTTGCATACTGTACATACATAAGGCTTCTTGCTATGAGTTGCTTTGTGCTCTTCCAAGTCATGTGCCAGTGTAAAACCCTTGTTGCATACCTTACATTCATATGGCTTCTCTATTCTGTGATCCAGTAAATAAAATTGCTCGAAGCTTTTATTGCAAAATTTATTTCTATGAAGTCTTTGATGCTCCTTCAAAAGACGCACCTGTCTAAAGCCTTTGTTGCATATTTTACATACGTAATTCTTCTCTTTGCTATGAATTGCTTCATGCTCCTTCAAATAATGTGCCTGTGCAAAGCCCATGTTGCATATTTTACATACGTAATTCTTCTCTTTGCTATGAATTGCTTCATGCTCCTTCAAAGAATCTGCACGTGTAAAGCCCTTGTTGCATTCTTCACATATATGAGGTTTTACATTGCTATGAATTGATATGTGCCGTTTCATATCATATGCCTGTGCAAAGCCCTTGTTGCATACTTCACATATATGAGGCTTCTCATTGCTATGGATTACTGATGTGTGTCGTTTCAAATAGCCTGCCTTTGTAAAGCCCTTGTTGCATACTTTACATACATGAGGCTTCGCATTGCTATGGATTGCTGTGTGCTGTTTCAATAAATATGGCATTTTAAAGCCCTTGTTGCATACTTTACATACATGAGGCTTCTCATTGCTATGAGGCTTCTCATTGCTATGAATTGCTTCATGCACCTTCAAATAACTTGCCCGTATGAAGCCCTTGTTGCATACTTTACATACATGTAAACCAGACTTCTCTTTACAATGAACGTCTAAATGTACCACCAGGCTTCTAGCGTAGCTGAAACTTTTTTTACAAATTTGACATGTGTAGCTACTTGTCCATGTACAGTTCTTCACGGATACCTTATATATGTAAGACTTCTCTTTGCTGTGAATCTGAGAAAGTCCATTCCAGAATGTTTTTCTAATAGTCAGAGTACATTCATGGTCCATCCTATTCTGTTTTCTTGTGAAGTCCTTCTTACAGTATTGACATTTATACAGCTTCTCTTTGGTGTCCGATCCATACCAATACGGTCTAATCCGCTTCTTGTGTTTGGTCAGGTGACTCAGATATAGATAAGTGTCGTAGAAATACCTCCTGCAATATATACATTTGTGAGGCTTCAGGTTGAACAAGTTTTGAGGTCTTCTGGAAGTCATGTTCTGAAATGAGGATTTAAAAACGGATATTAAAAGTTTTTGTATCTGTAATACATAATGTGGTAGTGCTTTTGTAGACTACTAGTACATTGTATATGAACATAGTGCCCCCCCCCCCATGGCTCTGAAAAATAGTGTGCAATAAATACAAGAAACTGCTCCAAGTAGCATGTAAATATTGAACTTGCCACTCAAAAAAGAGACTCTGCCTCGATTTGTTTGCATCACTTGGTAACATTAATTAATGCTCTGGCTACGTGCGCTAACCATAGGCAGATGACGGTCAAAAATTTAAAGGGTCGAATTGATTTTTTTCCGAGTTCTTTTAAGGGCTGGGGTATGAACGTTTGGAAAGTATTTATTGTGGGACATTAGAGCACATCAGACATATCGAATTGCATTCTGAATACGAAGAATGTCCTGATGATATCAAATAATTTTGATTTTTTGAAATTCGCAATGTAATACACATTTTATGGCAAATGATTAAAAATTGATATTTTTGATATTTAACAGTACTCGAAGTAAACTTTATAAATCTGATGATATGTACTTAAAGTGTATGTAGGTGGGATGAAAGCCGACGATCAATTAAAAATTTTGACCTTTCGTATTGAAGATATGGATTTTTTTCCAAAAAACACCAAAAAAATAGGTCTTTTTGGGAAAAAAAAACTCATTTACTTCGAGGACTGTTATATATCAAAAATGTGAAAAATATCAAATATTTATAATTTGTCATAATAATTTGTATTATATCATAAATTTCAAAAAATGAAAATTATTTGATATCACAAAGACATTCTTCGTATTCAGAATGCAATTTGATATGTCTGATGTGCTCTCATGTCCCACAAAAAATACTGTCGAAACGCTCAAAACGCTCATCCCTTAAGCCGTGCAAAACATAGATGTTTACAAGGGGTCCAATGAGAATTTGAAGGTGTTTGAAGTTCTGAACTTTAACAAGGCGGTTCTTGAACCACGAGTCTCGCCTGCTTTTGCGACCGCCTGCTTTTGCCATTACTTTTGGGAGAGGTAAATGAATTTGGCTGTTATCGGCTGGGCACGATTATCTGGCTGATGGTGACTGTACCCACCAAGAGTCATGCCCATGCAACAGTTTTTACTAATTTGACCTCAGATGACCCCTGGTGACCCTGAAATGACCTTCCAAAAATTTGGCTCTAAATGTTGACTGTAGGCACCAAGTTTCATGCCCATACGACAGTTTGTACTAATTTGAACTCAGGTGACCCCGAAATGACCTTCCAAAAATTTGGCTTTAAATGTTGACTGTACCCACCAAGTTTCATGCCCATACAAGTTTTTACTAATTTGACCTCAGATGACCCCTGGTGACCCCGAAACGATCTTCCAAAAATTTGGCTTCAAATGATGACGGTACCCACCAAGTTTCATGCCCACCCGACAGTTATTACTCATTTGACCTCAGATGACCCCTGGTGACCTCGAAATGACCTTCCAAAAATTTGGCTTAAAATGGTGACTGTACCCACCAAGTTTCGTGCCCATACGACTGTTTTTACTAATTTGACCTCAAATGACCCCTGGTGACCTCGAAATGACCTTGCAAAAATTTGGCTTTAAATGTTGACTACCACCAAGTTTCATGCCCATCCAACAGTTTTTACTAATTTGACCTCAGATGACCCCTGGTGACCTCAAAATGACCTTCCAAAATTTGGCTTTAAATGTTGACTGTACCCACCAAGTTTCATGGCCATACGACAGTTTTTACTAATTTGACCTCAGATGACCCCTAGATGACCTCAGTGACCTTGACCCACTAACCAATACAAACCGGTTCTGTCTCAGGTCAAGATGCACCCACCCACCAAGTTTGAGGAACGTGCGACTCATAGTCTCCGAGAAAATAGGCGGAAAGCAAACTTTAACCAAATTTGTCACATACACACACACGCCACACATACATACAGGAAAGTGATTATATAGTCTCCTGCCTTATCAGGCGAGACAAAAATATCAAATCCCTGAATCAGATTCAATTAGTTTTTGTATCGACAATGACGGAAATTTAATTCATTATGAGCAACTTGGCAAAAACGATTTTATAATCTTGCTATGAATTGCTTTGTGCTCTTCCAAGTGATGTGCCAGGGCAAAACCATTGTTGCATACTTTACATATGTGAGGCTTCTCATTGCTATGCATTGCTTCATGCTCCTTCAAATAATGTGCCTGGATGTGCAAAGTCCTTGTTGCATACTTTACATACATGAGGCTTCTCATTGCTATGGATTATTTTGTGCCGTTTCAAATCACGTAACTGTGTAAAGCCCTTGTTGAATACTTTACATATATGTGAGGCTTCTCATTGCTATGAATTGCTTCATGCTCCTTCAAATAACACGCCTGTGCAAAGCCCTTGTTGCCCGGGGGGCACTCCCTATCTGAAATGGCAGGGATGTGCCCAGGCAATGTTAAAAGTAGGGGGCATTCAGGTCAAATGTACAATTACAAAAATATGGGGTCATTCAGTACACAACCTGAAAAAAATGGGGTCATTCGGTATGAAACTTTGAAAAAAGGATGGTCATTGGGGTAACAAATTGTAAAATGGGAGTCATTGGGTACAGGATTGCCAAAGGAGTATCATTAAGTACACATAAATAAGTGCTAAACTGCGAAAAAACAACTTGGTCACCTTGGAAATTTGAGAAATCTCATTATTTCTGAAGGAGAACACAAATAGGCCTACCACCTAAATTTGGGAATTAAAAAGGGGGGTCATTGGGTAGCAGGAAATAGAAAAAGGGGGTCAATGAGTACATGAATTTTTTTAAAGGGGGTCATTGGGTAATAGGAAGGACCATAACACAAAAAAGGGGGTCATTGGGTACAAGCCGGTTTGAAAAAGGGGGTCTATCCCGAGGCACATGATGCATATCTGTTATGGAAGTGCCCCCCCCCCCCGGCCTTGTTGCATACTTTACATACATGAGGCTTCTCATTGCTATGAATTGCTTCATGCTCTTCCAAGTGATGTGCAAGTGTAGAGCCCTTGTTGCATACGTACCTTACATACATGAGCCTTCTTGCTATGTATTGCTTCATGCTCTTCCAAGTGATGTGCAAGTGTAAAGCCCTTGTTGCATACTTTACATACATGAGGCTTCTCCTTGCTATGTATTGCTTCATGCTCTTCCAAGTGATGTGCAAGTGTAAAGCCCTTGTTGCATACCGTACATGCACATGGCTTCTCTTTACTGTGAGTCTTTAAATGTACTCTTAGGCTACATCTGTGCTTGAAGCTTTTATTGCAAAATTCACATTTGTAAGGCTTAACATTGCTATGAACTACTTTGTGCTCTTCCAAATGATGTGCCCGTGCAAAGCCCTTGTTGCATACTTTACATACGTGAGGCTTCTCTTTGCTATGAACTACTTTGTGCTCTTCCAAATGATGTGCCCGTGCAAAGCCCTTGTTGCATACTTTACATATGTGAGGCTTCTCTTTGCTATGAACTACTTTGTGCTCTTCCAAATGATGTGCCCGTGCAAAGCCCTTGTTGCATACTTTACATTCGTGTGGCTTCTCATCATTTCTATGAATCGTTCCATGCTCCTTCAAGTGATGTGCCCTTGTAAAGCCCTTGTTGCATACTTTACATACGTGTGGCTTCTCATTTCTATGAATCGTTTCATGCTCCTTCAAGTGATGTGCCCTTGTAAAGCCCTTATTGCATACTTTACATACGTAAGGCTTAACATTGCTATGAACTGTGTCATGCTTCTTCAAATAACTTGCCAATGCAAAGCCCTTGTTGCATACTTTACATATGTGAGGCTTCTCATTGCTATGACTAATTGCTTTGTGCTTTTCCAAATAATGTGCCCGTGCAAAATCCTTGTTGCATACTTTACATACATTTATATGCTTCTCTTTGCTATGGATTGCTGTGTGCCGTTTCAAACTACGTAACTGTGCAAAGCCTTTGTTGCACACCGTACATACATGAGGCTTCTCTTTGCTATGGAATACTGCTTCGTGCTCTTTCAAGCTCTGTGCCAGTGCATAGCCCTTGTTGCATACCTTACATATATAAGGCTTCTCTATGCTATGGGTTGCTTCATGCCGTGTCAAGTGATGTTTCAGTTTAAAGCTCCTGTTGCACACTTCACATACATGAGGCTTCTCTTCACTATGACTTGCTTGGTGCACTTTTAAGTGTTTTGCTTTCCTATGAGTCTGTAAATGTATTTTTAAGATTGTTTGCACTTGAAGCCTTTATTGCAAAGTTCACATTGGTAAGGTTTTATATTACCATGAGTTGATTGGTGCTTTTTCAAGTTACATGCCCAGGTAAAGCCCTTGTTGCATACTTTACATATGTGAGACTTCTCCTTGCTATGTGATGCTTCATGTCTTTCATGATGCTCTTTGCTGCGAATCGATGAACGTCTATTCAGGTGTGTAAAAAAGGATTTTCTTGTCGGAGTACATTCATGGTCCATCCATTTCTGTTTTCGTATGAAGCATTTGTTACAGTGTTGGCATTCATAAAGCTTCTCTTTGGTGTCCGATTCATACCAATACGGTCTAATCCGCTTCTTGTGTTGGATCAGGTGACTCAGATATAGACAAGTGTCATGGAAATACCTGCTGCAATATATACATTTGTGAGGCTTCAGGTTGAACAAGTTTTGAGGTCTTCTGGAAGTCATGTTCTGAAATGAGGATTTAAAAGGGGTAATGTTAAAAAGTTTTATGTTTCTGTAAAACACAAAGTGGTAGTGTTTTTGTAGACATTGTACTTGAACATATTACGCCAACTAGCTATGGCTTTAAAACAAAGTGTGCAATAAATACAACAAACAGCTCCAAGTAGCATGGCCATTTAAATTGAACTTAAGAGACTGTACCTCGATTTGTTTGCATCACTTGGTAATGTATGCTCTGGCTGCATGTAGCCCTAGGCAGATGACGGTCAGAAATTTAAATGGTCTAATTGATTTTTTCCGAGCCCTTTAAGCCGTACAAAACAGTTTACAAGGAGTCCAATGAGAATTTGAAGGTGTCCGTAGTTCTGAACTTTAAAAATATCAAATCCCTGAATCAGATTTAATTAGTTTTTGTATCGACAATGACGGAAATTTAATTTATTATGAGCAACTTGGCAATTTGGCGCTTAGGGGTGGTGCAATAATTATGTACCTCGGGGTGAATTATAGGGGGGCAAAGATTTTTGGCAGGCCAAAAGGGGGGCAAGCATTTTTGGCAGGTTGAAAGGGGGTCAAGCGATTTTTGGCAGGTCGAAAGGGGGGGCAAGCAATTTTTGGCACAGATATTTTGGGCACTGTTTCTATATTACGCCCTAAAAGGCGAGGAAAACGTTATTTAACACGCTCAAATATGCAAAATTTCCTGCTCGCTAAGCGCCGCATTATATGTTAAGACAATTTAAGGTTTTAAATTCGGGTTCCCCAAAATCTTGCATGTGTAAGGGGGGGCAAAGATTTTTGGCACGTCAAAAGGGGGGCAAAGGTTTTTGGCACGGCCAAAGGGGGAACAAGCGATTTTTGGCAGACCATTTTGAGAATTCACCCCGGGTACACATAATTATTGCACCACCCTTAGGGTGTCAAAAACATGAAATATTGGAAACAAGGCGGTTCTCGAACCACGAGTCTCGCCTGCTTTCGCGATCGCCTGCTTTTACGATTACTTTTGGTAGAAGTAAATGAACCTGCAACAACCCATGGCAATTTTTCTGTTCAATTTGAGCTTGATTGGACCAATATTGGAATTTGACCTTTGATCCCTAAATTTTGGTGGGTCTCGGCTGGGCACAATTACCTGGCTGATGGTGACTGTACCCACCAAGTCTCATATTTTTACTAATTTGACCTCAGATGACCCCTACTGACCCCAAAATGACCTTCCAAAAATTGGGCTCTAAATGTTGACTGTACATGTCATGCCCATACAACAGTTTTAGTCATTTGACTTCAGATGACCTCTGAGTGACCTCAGATGACCTTGCAATGACTGTCCAAAAATTTGGCTCTAAATGATGACTGTACCCACCAAGTTTCATGCCCCTGTGACAGTTTTAGAAATTTGACCACAGATGACCCATGGGTGACCTCAGATGTCCCTGAAATGACCTTCCAAAAATTTGACTTTAAATGTTGACTGTAACCACCAGGTGTCATGCCCATGGATGACCTTTGATGATCCCAAAATGACCTTCCAAAAAATTGGCTCTAAATGTTAACTGTACCCACCAAGTTTCATGCCCATACGACAGTTTTTAGTAATTTGACCTCAGATGACCCCTGGGTGACCCCGAAATGCCCTTCCAAAAATTTGACTCTTAATGTTGACAGTGACATAAATTATGCAAATTAGCTATGTTAATTTGCATATTTTTCCCCGAAAACATACGGTTACGGAGCAAACTTGGATACCCTTCCTCCCACCAAGTAGCGTCGCCGTAAGTCTTACGGTTCCCCAGATATAGCTCGGACGGACACACATACATACACACCCCCAACCCCCCCCACACACACACACCTCTGTTTGTAAACACGTTCAAACGAGGACCTCGACTTTAGAAGGATCTAACCGAGGACTTACACACCGTTTTTAATCGACACACCGTGGACCTCACGCAAACACACCAGGCAACTTACTATCCAACTGAGACCCGCCCCTATACCCGCTATGGGGACCTATCTTATATGCATATTTGCATCATTTACGTCATCCTGGGCATAGTTTCAAAACGAGGACGCCCTCGTTTGGAGGTGTGTCCTCGTTTTATGGTGTGTATCCATATGTAGGTCCTCGTTAGACGGCATTTACAAACTCACACACACCCCCACACACACACCCCCACACACACACCCGCCCACCCCCACGGACAGACAGAAATAGTGATTACTAAGTCCCATCCTGAACAAAGTTCAGGTGAGACAAAAAGGGTAGCAAAATTGCAATTGCTTATACGCGGAAATGGTATTTAGGGTATGAAATTTGATGCAAGGAATAAAATCCCTGTTTAGGGTGTGAAAACACCTGTTATCGTTTTAGCCAAGGGTTAAATCCTTGTTTAGGGTACTTTTCAGAAGTTGATTATCACGGATGGTGTACAGGCCATAATGGGAGTGACCCCCGCAATTCATGGGGTCCAAATTGTCCAAAACAATAAAGTAAAGGGTCCCAGGACAAGCAGACATGCAATAATGTGACCCCCGCTTGCATAGGCTTCGATCAACATAAAAAGTTTTGAGCTATCTTTAGAACCACTGAATATCAAGAGCTATCTTAAGAGCTGTAAGATCCAATAGATTTAGGGGTTGTTTACTCACTGTAATAACAGACACATTTCACTACTCAAGTTGACAAGTACTTTCATGGTCGACGCCATTTTATCTTGTGACCTTTGTTGAAACCTAGCAACCAAATAGATGGCGCTATACTGTTTACTCTCAGAGGGGGTTGGTGAGCTTGAACATTACATCTCTCCCCTTTTTAGATAAAAGTCACTTTGCTTTTGTAAACACTGAATGTTAATGTCCATGAGTTCAAGAGTTCTCAACAAATTGTTCACTGTTAAGCAACTTGTATAGTGCTATACCAGGTTAAATAGCAATGTTCATTAAAACTCAGAAGATGATCAACATACTTTGAGTCTGGTGTTTTTGTATTGACCTGTTTTGCATTTTGTTTTTTATAACACCAAAACAATTAATACAACGTGTTCCAAAAAACTCCAAAACAACACTGAGCACAACTTGCTCAAATTATCAAACTTTGGCACTTGGTATCTTTCCAGTGCTAAGATAAAGTATAAAGTATCACAACTGGTACACATGTCTTGTGCACTTTAACTATCAATTTTCAAAGAACAGTTTCAAACAGGGAACTTTGAACATGACGCGATTACGCACCAAATGCGCTTACGCACCAAAACAACCTAATAACATGCAGTGTTGTAGTCCTCGAGTACAGTCCTCGGCCTCGAGGACTCCTCGAGGATGCAGGTTTTGAAGTCCTTGGTCCTCGGACATGTAGTCCTTGGCCTCGGATGTGTAGTCCTTGGCCTTGGCCTTGGCCTCGGACCCCAAAGTCCTTGGTCCTCGACAACAAGGACCCAACAAGGACAGGCAAAATCATCAAAAATGCAGGCAAATGTTTAAAGAGTGAAAGAGTACAATCTGCTGTTTAGGTATAAATTAAAACGTTTTAGAGAAACATAACAGTTAAGGATAGCTTTTTATTGTACCTGATTGAAATACAAAACAGTTTGTCAATATTTTGGTGCACTCTTAACTATCATCTTTGCTCTTTGCAAAAGATGCACATGGAGGCCAAATATGTGGTTTTATATTAAAATTCCACTCAGCCAATATGATTCCTAAAATAGGAATATCGAATAGACACAACGGGTTCTTTAGATATTTTTAAGGAACTCATTGGACACTACTGTATGACATGTTTCGATTACCGGGTAGGCCTAACTGTGATCAAATGAATTTTATCTATTTTGGTTAATCTCATCAGCTACATTTGCTGCGTTTGATCTTAAGATAGATCAGTGCCCATTTTAGACTGCTTTGTCGCACATTATTATATACCACATAACTGTCTAGCTTTTGACATCAAAATGGTAGGTATGCGATCAAACATAAGTGTGTTATGTTGTAATCTTCACTACTTGTCTAGATAAGGGAACAGCCCAAAAGTTGAAGTCTTATTTACGAAAGTCCTTACGTTAGCTGCGATCACATAGAAGTATCACGGTATTAAGCTATCTGAAATCGCTCATTGATCAGGCTGAGTTCACATAGTATACTCCTATGTGAACTCAGCCTGATCGAACGAGCGTATTTTGTGTAGCGAATACCGTATATTGTATACTTCTATGTGATCGCAGCCTTAGGGAGGGAGGGGGCCGAAAAGTCAGATTACGTTTGTAAAAAAGTCGTTAAAACATTGGTCAAAGTTGATCTTTTTTAAGGATTTAATATAAAATTTTAGTATTTTCTGAAGTAGGCCTACGATATTGAAATTTTACAGTGGTTGCTTCAAAATGATTTTAAATCAATCTAGTGTACAGTATTCGCAACCTGCAACTTGTAAGTTAATTT
Organism: Amphiura filiformis; assembly: GCF_039555335.1. Lineage (NCBI taxonomy): Eukaryota > Metazoa > Echinodermata > Ophiuroidea > Amphilepidida > Amphiuridae > Amphiura > Amphiura filiformis. The sequence continues at coordinate 12,006,868 of NC_092645.1, forward strand.
TGTAAGCAGCTGATTATTTTTCATATGAAAATCCAGCAAGTCCTAATTATTTTTTTTCGTGCTAAAAAGGTACGAAGAAAATATCTTAAAATAAAATAGAATATTTGTTTCTTCCATAAACGTGATCACATATAGTATCCTAGCATTGTCGCACCCATCCACCACAGCGACCGCACTGTATCCTATGAATACAGGTTGGAGCTTTCGATATTTGACACTTGCGTTAGAGGGGAGGGTGGAAGGGTTAGCGTTCTAGCTTAAAGGACTTTCGTTTATAGGACTTCATCAAACTTTTGGGTTGTTCACTAAGACTAAGAAACAAATCGATATAATGAACAAGTTGGGTTTTGTTGGTTGAAACTAGGATAAATAGTCCATTTTAGGCATGTTTATTTTATAAAGTTTAGGCTTACTGTGCAGCGTTATTTAAAGTGCATATAAAATTGCCTTATGTTGACGACAATATGACCCCCGATCGGGCGTGGTTTAGTATGGTTCATTATTATGAAAGTCCTTGGTCCTTGGCCTTGGCCTCGGAGACAAAAGTCCTTGGCCTCGGAGGGTTGTCCTTGGCCTCGGACACCATGTCCTTGGCCTTGGCCTTGGCCTCGGACACCAAGTCCTTGGCCTTGGCCTTGGCCTCGGACATGAGGTCCTCGACTACAACACTGATAACATGCGCTTTACTTATGCGGGTAAGTTTCTTGGGTGGCTGTCTGATCCTTGTGGACCGTCTTGGTTGAGTTGTGCTGAGTTGAGATGGCTGCAATTCAACAGATGGTTCTGCTGGAGTCTCAGCTGCTGCTGGTTGATCAGAAGTCACAGGGAACATTGAGGCAGGGGTATCTGCATCTGGGAGTTCCACAGGGTCGTGTGTGGGGACCATTTCTAGATTCATGGGAGTGTCTGCAGGGAGTCTCTTGAAGAAGGATACATTCCTTGTAAGTCTTGCCTCACCTCTTTGGACAGTTATAGCGTTTCCTCTCCTTTCAACTACTATGAAGGGATGAGGATTGTATGGTGGATCGAGCATGTTTTTTCTGTTCTGTTTCACCAACACCCGATCACCTACTTTGATGTTGGATTCAGTCACATGGAGATGCTTGTCGGCGTTTGCTTTGATTTTGCCCTTTTGTTCAGCATCTCTACTGCGAATTTTGTCGTTGACAGTCTTTGTCGGGACTTGTGGAAGGGTCGTTCTCATCTTTCTGCCGTTCAGTGCTTCACTGGGCGAAACACCTGTCGTCGCGTGTGGGGTAGCACGGTATTGGCGAAGAAAACCCCACAACTCTTGCTTCCAGTTGCTTGCCCGTTTGCTCGCGGCCACAACGGTGTACATTTACGATGAGTGAAACCGTAGAATTATGCGAACTTAGTAAATTCACTGCCATTGAACGGCGGTCCATTGTCCGTGCGTACTATTTCAGGGATACCCTGACGAGCAAATACTGCGTCTAGTTTAGGGATTACCGATCTTGCTGACGTAGAGCTTACTATTTCCACTTCAGGAAAACGACTAAAGTCATCAACTATCACGAGCAAGTATTCACCAGTCGGAAAGGGACCTTTAAAGTCAACCGAGACTTCCTGCCAGGGACCATCCGGTAGTTGAGTCATTCGTAGTGGCTCAGGAGGGATCTTTCCTGACGTTGTCGCTGCTTGACATATGGGACACATCCGCGAACCTTGTGTTCAACTTTGGAGTCTATGCCGGGGAACCATATCTTTTCACGTAACAGTTTCTTTGTTTTAACGATTCCTTGGTGCGAATCATGTGCAAGATCGATGGCTCGTTCTCTCAGGGCTGACGGTAGAACTAATCACGTATCACGTAGGATGACCTCATTGTCCAATACCATAAGCTCGTGGCGTATTTGCTTAAAGTCACTGATCGCGTTGTCATTCCAGTCCTTTTCTTTTCCACTTAGAAGGGCTGCTTTGATCTTCTGTAGTGTGGAATCATGTTTTGTCGCTTCGACGACTTCCTCGTATGTCATTGCTTTTGGAACTGCGTTATGACATACGTAATGAACGTATTCATCAGATACTGATACTTGCGATGCAAGGTTAGGGTCGGTGTGACTGGGTGGGTGCCTGGACAAATAGTCAGACGGATTGTCTTTCCCAGGTTGATAGACGAGTGTGTAGTCATACTGCTGAAGTTTTAACAACCACAGTTCAATGCGTGCATTTGGCTTTGAGTTCTTGTTATTAAACAATGGCAGAAGTGGCTTGTGGTCAGTACATACTACAAAATCACTACCGAACAAGTACATGCGAAAGTGCAAAATTGCCAAGTCACGCTTAAGCGCTTGGCGCTCAATTTGTGAGTATCTAGATTCTGTATCCTTAAGCGCGCGGCTTGCATACGCTACCACGTGACCTTCTTGACATAACATCGCTCCTAGGCTGCTGGGGCTAGCGTCCACAACAACAGTTGATTTTTTGGCAGGGTCAAAGTACACGGTTAGTCCTGATCCAGCGAGGGCGCTCTTCAGATTATCAAAAGACTGTTGTTCATCGGTTCCCCACTTCCACTCTATATCTTTGTGGGTTAGCTGGCGCAATGGAGCGGTGATTGATGCATAGTGTGGTATGAACCGGGCGACATATTGTGCCATTCCAAGCAAAGACATGACCTCTTTCGCATTGCTAGGGGGCGCTGCATTGACTATAGCCGCTATCTTTTGCGGGTCAGGGGTGACGCCTTCTGCGCTGAATACATGTCCGAAGAATTGTACTTTGTGCTGCTAAAACGTGCACTTGCTTTTTGTTTAAGCGCGTTACATTCGCAAGTAGTCGCTGAAGCACCGCTGCAAGATTCTTGTCATGTTCCTGCTGCGTACTGCCATAAATAATTATGTCGTCAGACATGTTGCGACATCCATCCAAACCTGCTAACATACGCGCTACCGCATTTTGGAAGATTTCTGAGGCCGCGTTTACCCCAAACATTTATCTTTTATACCTGTACAATCCTGAATGGGTTGTAAACGTGGTAATGTACCTACTCTCTGGGTGTAATTCAAATTGATGGTTAGGTCAAGGGTACTAAAGACAGTGGCTCCGTTCAAATCTGTGATAACTTCCTCAATGGTAGGCATGGGGTGTTTTTCACGCTGTATTGCCTGATTTGCTTCCCTCATATCAACGCACACGCGCACTGATTTGTCTTTTTTAGGCACTATCACAACAGAGCTAATCCAAGGTGTTGGACCTGTCGCGCACTCGATTACATCATCATCGAGTAGCTGCTCAATTAATTGCTACGTCAACATCTTTTCTCACATGAAAAGGAATTCTCCTATGTTTTTGGATTTTTGGTTGCACGTTTTCATCTACAGGGTGTCCCAGAATGATTTGTACCGTGTTTGCAAAAATAACTAAAAATAGAAGACGGGCAGTGTATCTATTTTTGATACCAGCATTATAATGTTGGACATGTCTCCTACTTATTCTGTTAATTTCAGCACGCTACCTTTATTTGTTTTGGCGTGGCATGTAATAATGTAAAATCGATGAAAAACGACTCGCATACCTTTGAAAAATGGCACGATACGATTAAATGAAGAAGCGTGGGATGTTTGGCACAGCATTTCGACGACAACTACTGTTTGGGTTGCGCTTAAAGCTTGCCGGACAGCTGCAATGTTCGCTCTAGTTCTTACAGTCTTACGAGCACCTGAAGCTTCACTCTGCCGATTCCTGACAGTTCCGTGCTCGTCAAATTTCTTTACATTATACACTATCGTCTATGATCTTCTTTGCGTCTCAACATAGCTGCCGGTTTGCCAGTAAGTTTTTGAAAGAAATCCACGCTGCTGTACGGTAAATTGAGGAGCCGTCGTTTCTGTACCACAACCAGTTCGATCTCTGCAAGCATTTCAAATGACATGGACCTCACACCACAATAACTATATTTAAAACTACAACTAAAATACCTGCATAACTTTTTCCAAATAACTTTGTGCTGAACGGTTAGCAATGTTACAGATTTTCAAAATAGGTTGCGTTGTCAAAACTTAGAATTCACCATTTTTACGTTAATCTTCTATAACTTCTACTAGAAACGTCAAATTTTAAAATCTAAAAAATCTGAGAAAGCTAAATATCTGTAAAACTTTAAATGTAAATCAATATGACCATTCAACATGCCCTTCATACCTAAACAATTCCATCTTTACCGGTATAGATCATTCTGGGACACCCTGTATGTGCAGTTTGATCACCTCATTTTTCACCTTACCAATACCATTGAAAAGATCATCATAACTTGCTATCATGTCATCAGTATTGTTTGTGACTGAGACATTGTTTGTGATTTCAATTAGCCCAAGCTCAGATGAAGTTCCAAATGACAATAAATTGCCTGCGCTGCCCTCTACAACACTGAATTTGGTTGTTACCTGCGCATTTCCAACACTTACACGCGCTTTAATCTCACCAATGACAGGGAGGGAGCTTTTGCATTATAACCAAAAACCGGCGATTTGATTCTCGCAAGCTGGTTGAGGGCGCACTAGTTTCCTTGCGGAGGCGATTAAAGGATGCGCTATCCATGATATTGACACTGGCGTGTGAGTCAATACCGGCTTTTAGGACTACGCCGCCAATTACCATGTCGCATGAGGGAGCCGATCTTTTTACGCGAGCTGGTGTTTGCGAACACGTATTCTGAATCGTCATCCTCTTTGCGCGTTTGTTGCTGCGCCTACAGATGAACTTGCACTTACTGCGTTTGCTTTTTTTGAAGATGAACTATAGCAGTATTTCTCAAAATGATTGCTCCGCCCACACGAGTGACATATTTTACCTGCTGCTGGGCACGGCGATTGCGTATGCGGATAAACGCCACCACAATTCCTGCATTTGTTTGACGCTGGGCATGGCGATTGCGGATCATGCGGCCATGCGCCACCACAATTTGGGCATGTTTTCTTTCCTTTGCGCTTTCCTGATCGCGCGTTAGCTTTGTTTGCGCGCTGCTGATTTGATCTACGGTGTGCTTTAGGCTTTCTTGCACCTGCACTATGCACAGTGGCAGTATTAGGCTCGAGCGTGGCTGTATCTGACATAGACATCGCTTTCATTTGTGCTTGTATGTCCTCTAATTGCGCAGCTTCGGACAAAAATTGAGCGAGTGTCCACACCTTCTGCACAGCTTTTTCCTTTAGCCTTGCATTGTCCAGTTAGAATTAAGTGTTCCAAGATACGCTTTTTCTCGTAGTCGCGCACCGTACGAAGCAGTAGATTCACCAGGGTAGGGTCTTGTGCTCGAGAAAAGGTATCTCGCATGTTGTTTGTTCTTTTTAGGAAGGTAGTACGTGTTCAATTTAGTTCTCAGTTTTGTGTACACATCACCTTCATCTGGGTCTGGCAGAGATTTCGCCAACCTATAGCTATCTCCTTTCCCCCGAAAATTATGATTGCATCTTGCTTGTCTTGTGCCTGTGTTATTTTGAAAAATCTAAACTGTCTCTCAATATCCTCGATCCAATCTTGCCATGCAATGCCCGTCGATATTTGGTCGTCTGCATGAGTGAACGGGGCTATTTTTAGATTTCTCGATTCAGTGACAACAGTTACTGTATTGGCGTTTTCTTGTGCCATTTTCACAGTTACTCACAGTTACAAAACCTCTCTTGGATCACTACTAGATGCTGAAGTATCTTGTATCCCATTCTCGTCGCCAAAATGTAAGATCCAATAGATTTCATATAGGGTATAATCTTCTTCCACGGTAAACCAAACAGCTTCCGTGGTAAACCTTATAGCGCCATCACTTGATGAAAGTACGTTATTAGTAGGCGTGAGTTAAAAGCTATCTGGGCTATAACTATTGCGACTGTAGGGGTGAGCTTGCCTACAGGTAAATACCGGTACTCGTGGCGGTTACATTATAGATTTTACAGATTAGACACTTAAAAGTGACCACCTAAATAACATATTTGAAAACACAACCCTCTCCTGTATAGTTTAAATAGGCCTATTAATATAATTTTTAAATGCTATTTTATTATTTTGTTATTAATTGAAAATCTAAAATAGTATAAAATCGTATATGATGCCTTAAATTAAAGTTTAAAACGTTCTTCCAATATTAAAAACTATTATTAAATAATCCCTAACATCTCAGACAACACCCACCTCCCCCAACACACACACCCCCACGCCCTACACCAACAACCACATCTACCTTGTACTAGTACATGTGCAACGTACCGCGCGTGCACCATCCAGCATTACCCCGTTAAAATACACTACCCTATTACGAGCAATGGAATAGCCTGTCAATCATACACAGTGGTTGCTGCTGGAAGGAAGATTATACCCGATATGACGCGGTTGCTCATGGAAGACAAGAAGGATTATACCCCTTTTCATAGATTTAGGGGTTGTTTACTCACTGTAATAACAGACACATTTCACTACTCAAGTTGACAAGTACTTTCATGGTCGACGCCATTTTATCTTGTGACCTTTGTTGAAACCTAGCAACCAAATAGATGGCGCTATACTGTTTACTCTCAGAGGGGGTTGGTAAGCTTGAACATTACAAGAGCCACCATTAATACTAGGCTTGTTTGTACTCATTTTTACTGCATTTTTCATGCTGATTCCCAAAACAGTCATGAAAATTTGCAATTCAGAAATGTGCATAATCAATTTGAGAACAATGTTAGCTACAACTATATGCACTTGGTCTCATTTTAAATTGAGTGTGAAGAAACAAGATTTTCATGTTAGAAGATCTCGTATGAGACACTCTCGCTGTCAAGGGAGAGAATCGTTTAGCCATGTTTTACAAAATTCATGAGTTGGTGGGGATCAACAAAGAAGACTGCATTCAAACATCATCTGCAGCGGGTGCAAGAAGAAACCACCTAATGTTCCATTCAGCAATAAGGATGCCCGGGGGGATCACTCACATAACAAAGTGGTATGCATGCTCGTCCCAGACCCTCAAAAATGGACCCTAAATGGCGTAATCAGTGTGGCAAAAATTCACTCCTTATTGGCGTAAGGCTCTGTAAATAGTACCCCTAACATATGGCGCAATTCGGCATAAGAAACTAAAATGGACCCCTAAATGGCGTAAATTCTAAAACAAACCCACTGAAGTAGAAAAAATATACCCTAAACGTCAAAACTTTACCTGAAAAGCACCCTTTTTTTCTAAAAGCGTCGACGACGCATACAATGCCAAAAATCAACCCTTTTCGATGTTTTTGGGGACGAGCATGCGTACCACTTTGGTATGCGAAAGTGACCCCGGTAAGGATGTCTACAAAAACTTATTCTTTCCAAGAACCAGTAATTACAAACCGCTGAGATTTGTTTCATTTTATTTATCTTATTTTGCCCTTTCGTTGTTAACTAAACATATCTCGAGATTAAAACAAGCAAATTGAACAGAACAGCATTTAAGGTGGTATTGGATGTATTTTCTAGAAATTAGAAAATGCTTTGAGCATGTTTTAAACAGATTAATAGGTAAAGTACACTGATCAATGTGCCTTTTGTTTGGAGCAAATCGGACATACGGTTTCCATAATACATCAATTTATATTTTCTTTGTATCCTATTGTTTTTGTCAATAATCAATATAGTTAATGAGCTAAAAGGACTGGAAAGGCTCATTAATATGTAATTGTTGCCAATATTTTGCTTAAAATCCATGCATAAATGTACAGGGTACTTTTATTTTGCATACTTTTGCCCTGAAACTCGCCCTCTAATTTGCATATTTGCATAATTAATGAGCTAATTTGCATAAACACTTTGACCAAGTTTCAGGGCAAAAGTATAAAAGTACCCTGAACATTTATGCATGGCTTTTTAGCAAAATATTGGCAAAAATTATATTCCCAAGGACTTGTATGTAGATGCCTAAAAGTCTCTGTTTACATGTACATTAATCCCAGGGAGCTGATTATAGTGGTTATGTGTGGTACACTAGGAGATTGTGCCTATTGAGCTTCCCTTGAGCTATGAGTCTGCCACAGAATTAAAGACGTAGAATCGGGACTTGACCGCCATCTTGATACAGGCATGGAGCAAAAATTGAGGATATTCGGTTTCCCTCGGAATGCACTCGAGGCATTTGTTGTCATGCAAGCGCGAAATGGATGAAGGACGCATTTGAGAGAGGCACTTGATGTGACAAGCACGCGAGTACAAAGACGCTTCAGATAAGACCCAGAATTGTTTTCGTTCGTCTCCGTCCACCGTTGGCAAGGACCCCAATACCCCCAATTTTCTCCCCATAGCTCATGTCGCGATTGTATGTGGCGGTATAGGGAGTCTAGGTTCTCCTTCTCTAATTCTGTGGAGTCTGCAAATGTAATTTTATGCTGCTAGTGTACTTGAAGGCTTTATTGCAAAGTTCACATGTGTAGGGCTCCTCTTGAATTGCTTTGTGCTGTTTCAAGTGATGTACTTTTAAGTTGCCAAGGTACTTGAAGTCTTTGCTGCAAAGTTTACATTTGTAAATAGGCTTCTCATTGCTATAAGTTTGTTGGTGCTGTTTCAAGTTCCATGCCAGCCCTTGTTGCATATTATACATATATCCAGGCTTTTCTTCTTTATCAATTGTTTTCTGCTGTTTCAAGTGACGAGCCAGTGTGAAGTCCTTGTTGCATAGTTTACATACATACATGAGATCAAGATTTCTCATTGCTATGGATTGCTATGTGCTGTATCAAGTCATGTGCCAGTGTAAAACTCTTGTCGCACACTTTACATATATAAGGCTTTTCGCTATGACTTAATTTGTGCTGTTCCAAGTGATGTGCAAGTGTAAAGCCCTTGTTGCATACCTTACATGCATATGGCTTCTTTTTACTGTGAGTCTTTAAATGACGGTTTAGGTTACTAGTGTACTTGAAGACTTTATTGCAAAGTTCACATTTGTACGAAGGCTTCTCATTGCTATGAACTGCTTCATGCAGCTTCAAATAATAAGCCATTGCAAAGCCCTTTTTGCATACCTTACATGCATAAGGCTGCACTTTCCCATGAGTCCCTAAATGATATTTTAGACTATTAGGGTACTTGAAGCCTTTATTGCAAAGTTCACATTTATAAGGCTTCTGATTGCTATGAACTGCTTCATGCAGCATCAAACGGTGTATCAGGGCAAAACCCTTGTTGCATACCTTACATACGTAAGGCTTCTCTTTGCTATGGATTGATTTGTGCAGTTTCAAGAGATGGGCCAGTCTAAAGCCCTTGTTGCATACTTCACATATATGAGGCTTCACATTGCTATGAATTGATTTGTGCAGTTTCAAATCGCCTGCCCGTGTAAAGCCCCTTTTGCATATTTCACATATATGAGGTCTCACATTGCTATGAATTGATATGTGCTGTTTCAAATCACATGCCCGTGCAAAGCCTTTGTTGCATACTTCACATATATGAGGCTTCTCATTGCTATGAATAATTGATATGTGCAGTTTCAAATCACTTGACCGTGTAAAGCCCCTGTTGCATTCTTCACATACATGAGGCTTCTCATTGCTATGGATTTCTGATGTGTGTCGTTTCAAATAGCCTGCCTTTGTAAAGCCCTTGTTGCATTCTTTACATACATAAGGCTTCTCTTTACAATGATCATCTAAATGTACTATCAGGCTTCTAGCGTAGCTACTTGTCAATGTACAGTTCTTCACGGATACCTTATATATGTATGACTTCTCTTTGCTGTGAATCAGAGAAGGTCCTTTAAGGTGTGTCCAGAATGTTTTTCTAATAGTCAGAGTACATTCATGGTCCATCAAATTCTGTTTTCTTGTGAAGTCTTTATTACAGTGTTGACATCCATAGAGCTTCCCTTTGGTGTCTGATTCATACCAATATGGTCTAATCCGCTTCTTGTGTTTGATCAGGTGACTCAGATATAGACAAGTGTCATGGAAATGCCTGCTGCAATATATACAAGTGTGAGGCTTCAGGTTGAACAAGTTTTGAGGTCTTCTGGAAGTCATGTTCTGAAATGAGGATTAAGAATATTGTGATATGTCAAATTTTATATGTTCTGTATTAATGTTTTTGCATAAACATATTGTGTCAACCATGTGCACATAGATTGGCTTGAATTCATCAGAAGATGCAGCCTTATATTCCTATTATTGTATTCACAATATTTAGAAGGATGGTGTTTTGATGCATTTTGATACCCCATTTGTGCTTGTTAAAGAAAAATTTACAGCAGTCAATGGTTATTATGCAAGCATTGTAGCACAAAAAACCTGACATTATCTTTGCACTGACTTCAAATCAATAAAAGCTGCAACTTTTAAATCCAGGTACAGTGTACTTTCAAAGCATTGAAGTGTTGTTAATAATATTGAAATAAAATTTGGACAAAATGGCTGGTGTCTCGCCTGGGGAGCACTTCAATTTGAAATGGATATAGGTGTAGGGCTGGCACTTTAGCACTAAGGGGTATTCGGTAAGAGCAAAATGTAAAAAATATGGGGTCATTGGGTGAGAGCATGATTTTTGGCATTCGGTGAGAGCAAAATGTAAAATATATGGGGTCATTGGGTGAGAACATGACCTTTTTTAAATGGAATCTTTGAAAGTTGCTGTTAAAATTGAACAAGTATGGGTCTTTGGGTGACAGATCAAATGAAAAAATAGGGGTCTTCAGGTGACAGAACATGTATTCGTGAAAAAATATGGGGTCTTTGGGTGACAGCGATGCTGAAAAAGGGGTGTCTCGATAAGTTTTGCTTGGTACAATATGGTACTTTGGATAACAGAAAGAATACTCTTTTCACTCAAATCACAAGTCAGATCCTTATTTTTATTAGTTTGCTGATTTCTCAATGACAATCATTGCTCAGGCCAATAAAAAAATAGTCTGTTTGCCCTTAAATGAATTTTCAAAATTGGGTCGGTCAGGATTTCTTTCTTTCTTTTTTTAATTACTATCAAACTCTACTGTTTGTATTAATTAAGGCTCAAAATATCAAAAATCAGGCAATTTTGTTGTAAAATGAATTAATTAACATTACAAAATAACTAAAATGTTGAACACAAGCTCTAAAACACATTTTTTTTACATATTCAGAATGCAAAAATTTGTAAAAGAGAAAAACACTTTTCCAGGATTTTCCAACATACTGACATCTGTTATGCAGTTTTGAAGAAGTACAAAGATTATATATATTTTAGTAGGGGTAGGTTAAATTAGAGATTCAATCATGTTTCACCGTTGTTTATCACCGATTAACAACTCGCGTCCGGCACGTCTGCGTGGTTTACTTCGCGAGGGTAGCTTTAGCTGCCCGAGCGAGTAAACCACGCAGACGCGCCGGACGCGAAGTTGTTAAACGGTGATGAACAACGGTGAAACATGATTGAATCCTTTCAACAACGAAAAGAAGCTAAAGATCGTATAATTCACGATTATTTCACGAGGAAATGTCAGTTAATCATTGTCACTAAGCCTTACAAAAACTTCGATGATTTCTCTGTTAATATCATCAATAAAACTACAGAATAAAATGGCAAAATTTAGCCGCTATCTGAAAATACTGAATTCAACTTGTAAGCTTGTATACGCACAAAGGTTCCAGGCATGACGAATTTTACGCGCTCTCGCGTAACGCGTAGTCTCGCTCGCGTTCGCATATACGCTGCTTACAGTAAAAGTGTGGATTCATCACGAATTAACAATGGTTGGCTCCTGTACAAAGGTATAGGAAGAGTTGTTGAACAGCCTTTTAAAAAGGGTGATGTTTCATAATTCTTAGGGAACAGGCTTATTTCGTCGCTGTTTTGGCATACTGTCGTATGATGAAAAATGCTGTTTTGAGAAAATCGCATTTAAAGTTTTTCCAATTTTTGAAGACCCACTGGAGAGCACCAAAGTAAAATATGTTTATTATTATCAAAGAATATAATCAATAATATGTTTGTCTTTGTTCTTAACTTAATACAAACTTTTTATTCATTCACTAATTAGAAGTAATTAATCTGCAAACTCATACGGCAGTATGCCAAAATATGCACAATTTGACAACCTATGTAAAAATATATGATACGCCATGTGATACGACAGCATGCGCCAAAACAATAGGAAACCCCAGTTACACGGTGGCCTATGGCGACGTATCATGATACGACTATGATACGACTGTATGCCAAAAAACAAAATGAAGATTTAGGGGGGGTTTTACATAAAAACATACGACACTATGCCAAAACAGCGACGATTTGATTCAGTATGATCTCCTGAGGATTTTGACACCATTTTCAACCAAATCGGCCAAAAAATGAGTTGGTGCTGGCCAAAACAAGTACATTTGGACCGGGGGGGGCTGTCTAAAAATCAATATTTTCAACAATAATCATTATTAGTATGCCTAATTCAGTTATAGTTGGTGCTGATTTGTATGTAATTTATGTCTAGAAGTTCTCAAGTTCTTTAAGGATCCGTCCAGCTGATGGGATTTGTTACATATTTATTTGCTTTTGATTGCTATAAATTATTGCTTCATGTTGTTTCTTATTTACCAGTTCATAATCCTTGTTGCGTACTTTACATACATGTATAAGGCTTGTTGCATACTTTACATAATTATATTTAAGGCTTCTCTTTAAAGAAATGTACCTACATGTAATGGCTATAAGGATGTGTTAAGCCTTTTTTACACATTTAACATTTGTAAGGCTTCTCATTGAGTATGAATTGCTGTTCCAAATAACATGCCCGTATGAAGCCCTTTTAAACATACGGTACATAAGGCTTTTCATTGTTTGCTTCATGCTGTTTCAAGTTAGTTATTTGCCAGTTTAAAGGCCTTGTTGCATACTTTACCAATATCTTTGCTGTGAGTCTGTATGTACTTTTAGGCTTTTAGGGAGTACAGTATAAAGCCTTTTTTTACAAATTTGACATTTGCAAGGCTTCTCATTGTCTATGAATTGCTTCATGCTGTTCCAAATAACTTGCCTGTATGAAGCCCTTGTTACATACTTTACATACATAAGGATTTTCATGGCTATGAATTATTGCTTCATGCTGTTTCAAGTGATGTGCCAGCTTAAAGCCCTTGTTGCATACTTTACATGTATAAGGCTTCACTTTGCTGTGAGTCTGTAAATGTACTTTTAGGCTTTTATGGAGTATAAAGCCTTTTTTACAAATTTTGACAATTGTAAGGTTTCTCATCGCTATGAGTTGCTTCATGGCGTGTTAAAGAACGTCTCCGTATAAAGCCCTTGTTACATACTTTACATACATAAGGCTTTTTATTGCAATGAATTAGTTCATGTTGTTTCAAGTTATTTGCCTTCTTAAAGCCTTTGTTGCATACTTTACATACATAAGACCTCTCTTTGCTATGAGTCTGTACATGTGCTTTTAGGCGATGCTTATCTTTAAAGCCATTTTTACAAATTTGACATTTGTAAGGCTTGTCGTTGGTATGAATTACTTCATGGCGTTCTAAATATCTTGCCTCTATGAAGCCCTTGTTACATATTTTACATACATAAGGCTTTTTATTGATATGAATTGCTTCATGTCGTTCCAGATATCTTGCCTGTGTGAAGCCCTTGTTACATACTTTACATACATGAGGCTTCTCATTTATATGATTTGCTTCATGTTGTTCCAAATTTCCAGCCCGTATGAAGCCCTTGAAGCATACTTTACATACATAAGGCTTCTCATTGCTATGAATTAGTTCATGCTGTTTCAAATAACGTGGCACTGTAAAGCCCTTGTTACATACTTTGCACACATAAGGCTTCTCTTTGCTATGAAGTACTTCATGCTTCTTTAAATATTCTGCCCGCTTAAAGCCCTTGTTGCATACTAGACAGATATAAGGGTGTTGAGGCTTCTCATAGGAATGAATTGCTTCATGACGTTTCAAATATTTTGCCAGCTTAAAGCCCTTGTTGCATACTTCACATATATATGCCTTCTCTTTGCTATGAGTCTGTAAATGTGCTTTTAGGCTACAAGGTTGTGTAAAGCCTTTGTCACAAATTTGACATTTGTAAGGCGCTTCTCATTGCTATAAATTGCTTCATGCTGTTCCAAATAACTTGGCCTTATGAAGCTCTTGTTATACATGTATACATAAGGCTTTTCATTGAAATGAATTATTGCTTCATGCTGTTTCAAGTTATTTGCCAGTATAAAGCCCTTGTTACATACTCTACATGTACATATATGAGGCTTCTCTTTGCTGTGAATCGGCAATGAACATCTATTCAGATCGGGATTCAGGTGTGTATAAAAGGTTTTTCCAATAGTCAGAGTACATTCATGGTCCATCCAATTATGTTTCCTTGTGAAGTTTTTATTACAGTGTTGACATTCATATAGCTTCCCTTTGGTGTTTGATTCATACCAATACGGTCTAATCCGCTTCTTGTGTTGGATCAGGTGACTCAGATATAGACAAGTGTCATGGAAACATCTGCTGCAATATATACAAGTATGAGGCTTCAGGTTGAACAAGTTTTGAGGTCTTCTGGAAGTCATGTTCTGAAATGAGGATTTACAAGGGATGTCAAGTCTTGTGTCTGTAATACGCAATGTGGTAGTGTTTTTGCAGACTAAATTGTATACATAATTTGCCATGAGTGAGCAATTCAATTAGATTCAGCTTCATTATAAAGTAATATTATTGTATGGCCATGCATGCATCTTGAATTTCCACCCAAAAAGGGGTGGTGTCTCACTCTTTTTGATTAGCCCTAACTCTCTACAATGAAAACCACTCCGCATGCATGCATGCATTCCATATGTGACGCGATGACACAATCACCCCAAGTCATATGCTCACTGAATCGCTGGCCTGGCCAGTCAAACCTCAATTGCATGAGGTCGTTGATCATCTGCATCATGCACTCGAGGGGTACCAGGGTCAATTCCTGGTGGTACCAAGTGAAATCATTGTTCACCTTCCCTCCTTTTTCGTTCCTTCTCTGCCTTCCGATAGGAAATAACCATGGTGCGTGTTAGGGTTAATAATTGAATATTAACCCTAACACGCCTGAATACTACAAAATACTTAAATACTACTTGATATATGCGCTGTTCATGCATGCATCCCACTTGGTGTGATGATGCAATCACCAAGTGAAATATAGGCACGGTTTCGCTGGCCAGCGAAGCCCAAGACCTGTGGCAAAGTGTCGCGGACCTAGTGCTTGGCATGTGAGGGGTCTCGGGTTTGAATCCCAACCAGAGCAAACAAGTTCTTTCTTTGTTTTCTCTCTTTATTCCTTCCTTCTTTCCCTTCCCGTCACCAAAAAGCCACTATCAAAACTCAATATAGGCTCAATGAACAACTAGCATACATAAACCCTGTAAAAATGATGCCTTAAGGTGCAGTGTTTGTCAGGCGGCGGATGACATGATCGAGCCGGCAACTCGTGAAACCGCCCGGCCGTATGGCATTTTCCATATACTCGGTTAGTTTTGTGGGGTTCATTATCGAACCCCAACGGTTTTAGCTTGTATTTATATTATTTATCAACATAGGCCTATTTGTTTGTGATATTTCAAGCGTTTTAAAATTTCAAAATAATCCCATTCAATTACACGGTTGACGATGAAAATTTACTGAATTTAGGGACTGCACGTCATACACCACCTGGTGTTTGTGACATAATCCAGGATAATAAAACAATGTGTCCCAGTCGAACACAGACATGATGTTAATAAAACTCCACGTACATGGCGTACAGGATGCATATGTAACAGGGCCGACCTCACTCACGCGTCACGCATTGGCGACATAGTACTGGAATTAAATTGCTATTTTCTTTGTTTTACCTCAGATCAAAATTAAAAGGGGATATATTTGACAATTCTGATATTTTGTGGAAAAGAAAATACACATTTTTTGCTGAACCATGAAACGGTATCAGCCTATATGTGACCCCTCGGCACAACTGAGCCCGGATGTCGCCAGTGCCACTATTGAGATATGCTCCATCGAATTTAACAATAAACAATAGGAAACAAAGGATTTATTGACTGTTTTATTGATTTTTCACTACTTAAATGTTAAGTACTATAGACATGATATACATCATTTTAAAGCTAATTTCAAGCAGAATATTTTGGTTGAATATCTCAAAATGATGATTGGCGACTTCAGGGCTTAGTTGTGCCGAGAGGTCACATATTAATGTATAATGTGACCCCTCAGCACAACTGAGCTCTGAAGTCGCTAATCATCATTTTTGAGATATTCAACCAAAATATTCTGCTTGAAATTAGCTTTAAAATGATGTATATCATGTCTATAGCACTAACATTATTATGATCCTCCTCATTATGCAGGCCCACATGTTTAGTTTTCTTCATTTATTGGACAGTCATTTATGGAAAATAAGGAATCAAAAGATGAAAAGCCAAGGCCTTTATTTTATTTTATTTTACAAATTCGGCTAAAATACAATGTACATCAAAAAGCAAAGTAAAATTTCACAATACATGTACATAAGAAAACAAAAGTAAAATAGACCCAATGGGTTAGCCAGGAAGAGTCAGAAGCATCAAGACACTGTCACCAAGAGGTGTGACTCCTCCAACCCATTGGGGCAATATAAGATAAATACTATTGCCCTATTTAAATTGGCTAAACATCAACTTTCCTTCTTTTGTTGCTCCATATGTTTTAAACAAGCCTAATTTTAAAGTCATTCTAAAATGTTATGCGCCTGTCAATTGCAGTCCCCGCCCCAGGGCAATAGCGGGGACCTAGCCGGGACTTAGCCGGGATTGTAACAGCTCATAGGGTCCCCGCACTGCCGGGACATAGCCGGGACTTATACGGGGATGTAATGCATTTCGAAAGGGCTGGGATCTACCCAGGATGTTTTAAAAGAGTCATCTCAACTGTGCAGGGTCTTAAGCAGGGGAAACACTGATCTGTTCTATCCATTTACCAGGGGAATCCAGGTTCTTTGATATTAATATGATTTGAGTCACAGAACAATTCAGAACAATTTCATCGATTAAAATAACTGATGTCTTTTTAAAAGACACTTCTTGTTTGAGCAACTGTTTTATTTTAAAACTTGCCGCAACCCTATAGCACCCAAGACCCAAATAACAGTAGCGTCATAGGGGCAGGGGGGCACGTGCCCCTAATCGATTGCAAAAATTGTGCCCCCTGTAGATTATTGTATGATCATCTATCATTTCATATCATATCGCCCATCATTAGATCACTTAACACATAATGTATCACGCCCATGACTAACCTCCCCATCATGCATCTAATATCTGAACTATGACCTTGTACATGTATCATACCATTTACCTGTCAAGTTATCCGTGTAATAAACCCTGATATATCAAGCTGAATCTATCGTCTCAGCCATCCATATGATCCATTATTCTACATGGTGTCAGAAGTGGGATCCGACCCCCCCCCCCCGCATCAGACCCGGCGCCCCCACAATCATGGTCGCGTGCCACCCAGTATGGCAGTATGTGATGACCCACACTATGCCACTGCCAAGTAATATTATACTTCATTGCAAGTTTGCTTTTTAAAAACATGCTAAAATTGTATCATTTTTAATCATACAGATATTAAAGATTCCTATGTACAAAGAAAAAGTTTTGAAAAAGTGAAGTTTTTGTCCTTATTCAATATACCATATTTTACCGGTAAAATATAATGGTGGTAATTTGCCATGATAAATAACCGGAAATTTACCGACTCTTTTACCAACACTGCTGGGTGCGGATATATAATTTCTTAGCTCAAAATATGTGCTTTACCCAAGGCTGTCGCTTGCCGTGCCCTCGAATGAAGTTACCGTCTGTGCCTCATCAGCCCTGCCCCTTCATTATAAAATCATCTGTATACCGTCATGACGCGCACAGTATCGGCGTCCTATACGATAAATATAAATTTAATACTCCGTTGGTGAGCGACAGGCGAGTGGTAGTGGCGACAGGCGAGTGGTATTTCACTGAAGCATAAGAAAAGGAGTTCTATCTGATTGGCTAGCAATCGATCGCTTAGGTCGCTCAGTAGTCAACTACAAACTCATGCATTCAATTCGATTGAAATCGATTATTCTATTATTGACGAAGATAAAGAGCGTGATAGTGTGTCAATAATGTACATTGTATTGCACCTGGTTTTACCAGCATTCCTTTATAAAATAATTTTCTCAAAGAGTTGAATATTATCAAAATTTTTACAGCGGATTTCAAATGTTTTACATCAAAATTGCAGTTAAACATATCCACAGCAAAATACCGGTCCTCACTAATTAGTACAAACATTAAATTCTTTCAAATTGGACTTTATTTTATCCACTATATATTTCAAACTTCAAATAATTTTACTTTGTGTAGCAAATATGATTTTGAATTTCCAATTCATTATCCAAATAAATACAATGTTTTAGGACAGACTTGTTGCAGTCTAAAAAGTTTTTTTTATTGAATTATCAGTATTGTAACATGGTAGACTTGGAACAAATCTTAATTAATTTTTATTCTAAGAAAAAAAACATAGATAGCATTAAAATGAGCAGAAATTTGCATAATTTTGGCTAAATTTGGATTGGTAATGATTAGTA
The DNA here is from genome assembly GCF_039555335.1 of Amphiura filiformis. Lineage (NCBI taxonomy): Eukaryota > Metazoa > Echinodermata > Ophiuroidea > Amphilepidida > Amphiuridae > Amphiura > Amphiura filiformis. Next base: position 12,025,456 of record NC_092645.1, read on the forward strand.
ATATTAAATCCTACAATTGTATCACAGATGGCAGATATCAAAAATTGTTTAAATGATTTTAATTAGCATTTTTATAGAGAAAAACTGGCATCATTTTCAGTGATGTGCGCCCTTATGTTAATATTCTCATGCGATATCTGGCGATTTGCACGATGGTCGGATTCAGCACCTTTGAAGAGCTAGCGTTTGAACTTGAAAATCACTGTACTGTGAAAGCCGAATAGATTTCATGATGGAATTTGAATGTCTGTGATACTAGTGATGTGAGTAATTATGATTGTGTGTGTGGGTGGGGGGTGGGACATAGACCTGTATGTTCCGTAAGCTTATAGATTTCATGCACGTGAAAATGCAATGCTGTTGATAATGCACTTGTCAATAGAAACCCTGACCCTGTGATACTAGTGATGTTAGTAATTATGATTGTGTGTGTGTGCTGGGGGGGTACATAGGCCTGTATATTCAGTATTTAAGCTTATAGATTTCATGCACGTTAAAATGCAAGGCTGTTGATAATGCACTTGTCAATTGAAACCCTGACCCTGTGATACTAGTGATGTGAGTAATTATGATTGTGGGGGGGGTGCATAGGCCCGTATGTTCAGTAGTTAAGCTTATAGATTTCATGCACGTGAAAATGAAGACTGTTGATAATGCACTTGTCAATTGAAACCCTGAGTCCCTGACCCACTCCAACCCCTGCCTGCAGTGCAGATCAGGACCCGGAACAAATAGCCGGGCAGTTTATTATAACAGACGGGCATTGACACAAAATTTGTCCCTGTAGGGCCGGCCATGTGTTGTTTCCCGTCGGTCCGGGACTTGGCGGGGAGTTTTAACATTTTGAAATTTAGCCCTGGTATAAGTCCCAGCCACCCATCCCCTGGTACCCTGGCCATAAGGGGGGGGCTGGAAATTCACAGCTGCATATAGCCATATCTTTGATAACATGGACAAGTATAGTGATGATGTACATTATACAAATGATGAGATATCCTCTAAATAGGCACAATTTCACGGCTTTACCAGGCAGCGTAATGTTTTGAGTAAATTAAACGCCATTTTGTGCGTAGGAAGTTGCAATTAAAAAACTGCGATAATTTAAAATGACTGCAATTTGCAATGAAAAGCAAACCACCAAAAATTTCTCATTTGTAGATGTACACACATTGGTATGCATATAGCCTCTGGCATTGGCCAATTTGTCCTTGTACTATAAAAAGACCATGCACATTCTTCATATGAATCACAAGCCTATATTCACATAGCCATACATGTACCTGTACAGATGTACACACACCCACACAAACAACTGTATTTTATCCAAGGTAATTGCAGACCCCTCCTACATACGGTGCCCTATAACCCTAAACCCTAAACATGGGCCATAACACTAACCGTAATTCTAATCCTAACCCTAATCCTAACCCTAATCCTAACCCTAATCCTAATCCTAACCTAACCCTAATCCCAACCTTAACCCTAACATACCCTTAACAGGCAAACCCTAATCCTATATCAATTCCTAACCTTAGTCCAAATCCTAATCATATAGCCTTGGAAGTGGGGGGTGCTCCTTTTGGAATGGATAATAAATTGGACATTCAAAATCATACTTGTTACACAAAGTGAATTTAATTTCAAGTTTAAAATTAATCTGGACTTAGTAAAGTCCAAAATGAAAATCATCTCTGTTGTAATATGTAATCTGACAAGCAAAATGGATAGCAATTATCCATGCTGGTCAGCACTGGGATGGATAAGAGCTATCTATTATTTTCCCATTTCACTTGTATGCATGGATAACTGCTATCCAAGCCTTGTGCCAAACACATGTAAACTGAGAGGCAAAATGGATAGCAATTATCCATGCTGGTCACTCAGCACTATGGATAAGAGCTATCCAATGTCCATTTCACTAGGGCTATCCATGCATGCATTGGTCAAACATGGATAACTGCTATCCAAGCCTTGAGCCATACACCTTAGAACATTAAATTCTTTCAAATTGGACTTTATTTTATCCACTATATATTTCAAACTTCAAATAATTTTACTTTGTGTAGCAAATATGATTTTGAATTTCCAATTCATTATCCAAATAAATACAATGTTTTAGGACAGACTTGTTGCAGTCTAAAAAGTTTTTTTATTGAATTATCAGTATTGTAACATGGTAGACTTGGAACAAATCTTAATTAATTTATATTCTAAGAAAAAAACATAGATAGCATTAAAATGAGCAGAAATTTGCATAATTTTGGCTAAATTTGGATTGGTAATGATTAGTAATATTAAATCCTACAATTGTATCACAGATGGCAGATATCAAAAATTGTTTAAATGATTTTAATTAGCATTTTATAGAGAAAAACTGGCATCATTTTCAGTGATGTGCGCCCTTATGTTAATATTCTCATGCGATATCTGGCGATTTGCACGATGGTCTAATTCAGCACCTTTGAAGAGCTAGCGTTTGAACTTGAAAATCACTGTACTGTGACAGCCGAATAGATTTCATGATGGAATTTGAATGTCTGTGATACTAGTGATGTGAGTAATTATGATTGTGTGTGTGGGTGGGGGGGTGGGACATAGACCTGTATGTTCCGTAAGCTTATAGATTTCATGCACGTGAAAATGCAATGCTGTTGATAATGCACTTGTCAATAGAAACCCTGACCCTGTGATACTAGTGATGTTAGTAATTATGATTGTGTGTGTGTGCTGGGGGGGTACATAGGCCTGTATATTCAGTATTTAAGCTTATAGATTTCATGCACGTTAAAATGCAAGGCTGTTGATAATGCACTTGTCAATTGAAACCCTGACCCTGTGATACTAGTGATGTGAGTAATTATGATTGTGGGGGGGGGGGGGGGTACATATGCCGGTATATTCAGTAGTGAGGCTTATAGATTTCATGCACGTGAAAATGAAGACTGTTGATAATGCACTTGTCAATTGAAACCCTGAGTCCCTGACCCACTCCAACCCCTGCCTGCAGTGCAGATCAGTACCGGAACAAATAGCCGGGCAGTTTATTATAACAGACGGGCATTGACACAAAATTTGTCCCTGTAGGGCCGGCCATGTGTTGTTTCCCGTCGGTCCGGGTCTTGGCGGGGAGTTTTAACATTTTTGAAATTTAGCCCTGGTATAAGTCCCAGCCACCCATCCCCCTGGTACCCTGGCCATAAGGGGGGGGGGCTGGAAATTCACAGCTGCATATAGCCATATCTTTGATAACATGGACAAGTATAGTGATGATGTACATTATACAAATGATGAGATATCCTCTAAATAGGCACAATTTCACGGCTTTACCAGACGCGTAATGTTGCGAGTAAATTAAACGCCATTTTGTGCGTAGGAAGTTGCAATTAAAAAACTGCGATAATTTAAAATGACTGCAATTTGCAATGAAAAGCAAACCACCAAAAATTTCTCATTTGTAGATGTACACACATTGGTATGCATATAGCCTCTGGCATTGGCCAATTTGTCCTTGTACTATAAAAAGACCATGCACATTCTTCATATGAATCACAAGCCTATATTCACATAGCCATACATGTACCTGTACAGATGTACACACACCCACACAAACAACTGTATTTTATCCAAGGTAATTGCAGACCCCTCCTACATACGGTACCCTATAACCCTAAACCCTAAACATGGGCCATAACACTAACCGTAATTCTAATCCTAACCCTAATCCTAACCCTAATCCTAACCCTAATCCTAATCCTAACCTAACCCTAATCCCAACCTTAACCCTAACATACCCTTAACAGGCAAACCCTAATCCTATATCAATTCCTAACCTTAGTCCAAATCCTAATCATATAGCCTTGGAAGTGGGGGGTGCTCCTTTTGGAATGGATAATAAATTGGACATTCAAAATCATACTTGTTACACAAAGTGAATTTAATTTCAAGTTTAAAATTAATCTGGACTTAGTAAAGTCCAAAATGAAAATCATCTCTGTTGTAATATGTAATCTGACAAGCAAAATGGATAGCAATTATCCATGCTGGTCAGCACTGGGATGGATAAGAGCTATCTATTATTTTCCCATTTCACTTGTATGCATGGATAACTGCTATCCAAGCCTTGTGCCAAACACATGTAAACTGAGAGGCAAAATGGATAGCAATTATCCATGCTGGTCACTCAGCACTATGGATAAGAGCTATCCAATGTCCATTTCACTAGGGCTATCCATGCATGCATTGGTCAAACATGGATAACTGCTATCCAAGCCTTGAGCCATACACCTTAGAACATTAAATTCTTTCAAATTGGACTTTATTTTATCCACTATATATTTCAAACTTCAAATAATTTTACTTTGTGTAGCAAATATGATTTTGAATTTCCAATTCATTATCCAAATAAATACAATGTTTTAGGACAGACTTGTTGCAGTCTAAAAAGTTTTTTTTATTGAATTATCAGTATTGTAACATGGTAGACTTGGAACAAATCTTAATTAATTTTTATTCTAAGAAAAAAACATAGATAGCATTAAAATGAGCAGAAATTTGCATAATTTTGGCTAAATTTGGATTGGTAATGATTAGTAATATTAAATCCTACAATTGTATCACAGATGGCAGATATCAAAAATTGTTTAAATGATTTTAATTAGCATTTTTATAGAGAAAAACTGGCATCATTTTCAGTGATGTGCGCCCTTATGTTAATATTCTCATGCGATATCTGGCGATTTGCACGATGGTCGAATTCAGCACCTTTGAAGAGCTAGCGTTTGAACTTGAAAATCACTGTACTGTGAAAGCCGAATAGATTTCATGATGGAATTTGAATGTCTGTGATACTAGTGATGTGAGTAATTATGATTGTGTGTGTGGGTGGGGGGGGTGGGACATAGACCTGTATGTTCCGTAAGCTTATAGATTTCATGCACGTGAAAATGCAATGCTGTTGATAATGCACTTGTCAATAGAAACCCTGACCCTGTGATACTAGTGATGTTAGTAATTATGATTGTGTGTGTGTGCTGGGGGGTACATAGGCCTGTATATTCAGTATTTAAGCTTATAGATTTCATGCACGTTAAAATGCAAGGCTGTTGATAATGCACTTGTCAATTGAAACCCTGACCCTGTGATACTAGTGATGTGAGTAATTATGATTGTGGGGGGTGCATAGGCCCGTATGTTCAGTAGTTAAGCTTATAGATTTCATGCACGTGAAAATGAAGACTGTTGATAATGCACTTGTCAATTGAAACCCTGAGTCCCTGACCCACTCCAACCCCTGCCTGCAGTGCAGATCAGTACCCGGAACAAATAGCCGGGCAGTTTATTATAACAGACGGGCATTGACACAAAATTTGTCCCTGTAGGCCCGGCCATGTGTTGTTTCCCGTCGGTCCGGGACTTGGCGGGGAGTTTTAACATTTTTGAAATTTAGCCCTGGTATAAGTCCCAGCCACCCATCCCCCTGGTACCCTGGCCATAAGGGGGGGGGGCTGGAAATTCACAGCTGCATATAGCCATATCTTTGATAACATGGACAAGTATAGTGATGATGTACATTATACAAATGATGAGATATCCTCTAAATAGGCACAATTTCACGGCTTTACCAGACGCGTAAAGATGAGAGTAAATTAAACGCCATTTTGTGCGTAGGAAGTTGCAATTAAAAAACTGCGATAATTTAAAATGACTGCAATTTGCAATGAAAAGCAAACCACCAAAAATTTCTCATTTGTAGATGTACACACATTGGTATGCATATAGCCTCTGGCATTGGCCAATTTGTCCTTGTACTATAAAAAGACCATGCACATTCTTCATATGAATCACAAGCCTATATTCACATAGCCATACATGTACCTGTACAGATGTACACACACCCACACAAACAACTGTATTTTATCCAAGGTAATTGCAGACCCCTCCTACATACGGTACCCTATAACCCTAAACCCTAAACATGGGCCATAACACTAACCGTAATTCTAATCCTAACCCTAATCCTAACCCTAATCCTAACCCTAATCCTAATCCTAACCTAACCCTAATCCCAACCTTAACCCTAACATACCCTTAACAGGCAAACCCTAATCCTATATCAATTCCTAACCTTAGTCCAAATCCTAATCATATAGCCTTGGAAGTGGGGGTGCTCCTTTTGGAATGGATAATAAATTGGACATTCAAAATCATACTTGTTACACAAAGTGAATTTAATTTCAAGTTTAAAATTAATCTGGACTTAGTAAAGTCCAAAATGAAAATCATCTCTGTTGTAATATGTAATCTGACAAGCAAAATGGATAGCAATTATCCATGCTGGTCAGCACTGGGATGGATAAGAGCTATCTATTATTTTCCCATTTCACTTGTATGCATGGATAACTGCTATCCAAGCCTTGTGCCAAACACATGTAAACTGAGAGGCAAAATGGATAGCAATTATCCATGCTGGTCACTCAGCACTATGGATAAGAGCTATCCAATGTCCATTTCACTAGGGCTATCCATGCATGCATTGGTCAAACATGGATAACTGCTATCCAAGCCTTGAGCCATACACCTTACTAATATGTAATCTGACAAGCAAAATGGATAGCAATTATCCATGCTGGTCAGCACTGGGATGGATAAGAGCTATCTATTATTTTCCCATTTCACTTGTATGCATGGATAACTGCTATCCAAGCCTTGTGCCAAACACATGTAAACTGAGAGGCAAAATGGATAGCAATTATCCATGCTGGTCACTCAGCACTATGGATAAGAGCTATCCAATGTCCATTTCACTAGGGCTATCCATGCATGCATTGGTCAAACATGGATAACTGCTATCCAAGCCTTGAGCCATACACCTTAGAACATTAAATTCTTTCAAATTGGACTTTATTTTATCCACTATATATTTCAAACTTCAAATAATTTTACTTTGTGTAGCAAATATGATTTTGAATTTCCAATTCATTATCCAAATAAATACAATGTTTTAGGACAGACTTGTTGCAGTCTAAAAAGTTTTTTTTATTGAATTATCAGTATTGTAACATGGTAGACTTGGAACAAATCTTAATTAATTTTTATTCTAAGAAAAAAACATAGATAGCATTAAAATGAGCAGAAATTTGCATAATTTTGGCTAAATTTGGATTGGTAATGATTAGTAATATTAAATCCTACAATTGTATCACAGATGGCAGATATCAAAAATTGTTTAAATGATTTTAATTAGCATTTTTATAGAGAAAAACTGGCATCATTTTCAGTGATGTGAGCCCTTATGTTAATATTCTCATGCGATATCTGGCGATTTGCACGATGGTCGAATTCAGCACCTTTGAAGAGCTAGCGTTTGAACTTGAAAATCACTGTACTGTGAAAGCGAATAGATTTCATGATGGAATTTGAATGTCTGTGATACTAGTGATGTGAGTAATTATGATTGTGTGTGTGGGGGGGGGGTGGGACATAGACCTGTATGTTCCGTAAGCTTATAGATTTCATGCACGTGAAAATGCAATGCTGTTGATAATGCACTTGTCAATAGAAACCCTGACCCTGTGATACTAGTGATGTTAGTAATTATGATTTGTGTGTGTGTGCTGGGGGGTACATAGGCCTGTATATTCAGTATTTAAGCTTATAGATTTCATGCACGTTAAAATGCAAGGCTGTTGATAATGCACTTGTCAATTGAAACCCTGACCCTGTGATACTAGTGATGTGAGTAATTATGATTGTGGGGGGGTGCATAGGCCCGTATGTTCAGTAGTTAAGCTTATAGATTTCATGCGTGAAAATGAAGACTGTTGATAATGCACTTGTCAATTGAAACCCTGAGTCCCTGACCACTCCAACCCCTGCCTGCAGTGCAGATCAGTACCGGAACAAATAGCCGGGCAGTTTATTATAACAGGCGGGCATTGACACAAAATTTGGCCGGGTAGGGTGGGCGCTGTGTTGTTTCACGTCGGTCCGGGGCTTGGCCGGGAGTTTTAACAGTTTGGAAATTTAGCCCTGGTATAAGTCCCAGCCACCCATCCCCTGGTACCCTGGCCATAAGGGGGGGCTGGAAATTCACAGCTGCATATAGCCATATCTTTGATAACATGGACAAGTATAGTGATGATGTACATTATACAAATGATGAGATATCCTCTAAATAGGCACAATTTCACGGCTTTACCAGACGCGTAATGTTGCGAGTAAATTAAACGCCATTTTGTGCGTAGGAAGTTGCAATTAAAAAAACTGCGATAATTTAAAATGACTGCAATTTGCAATGAAAAGCAAACCACCAAAAATTTCTCATTTGTAGATGTACACACATTGGTATGCATATAGCCTCTGGCATTGGCCAATTTGTCCTTGTACTATAAAAAGACCATGCACATTCTTCATATGAATCACAAGCCTATATTCACATAGCCATACATGTACCTGTACAGATGTACACACACCCACACAAACAACTGTATTTTATCCAAGGTAATTGCAGACCCCTCCTACATACGGTACCCTATAACCCTAAACCCTAAACATGGGCCATAACACTAACCGTAATTCTAATCCTAACCCTAATCCTAACCCTAATCCTAACCCTAATCCTAATCCTAACCTAACCCTAATCCCAACCTTAACCCTAACATACCCTTAACAGGCAAACCCTAATCCTATATCAATTCCTAACCTTAGTCCAAATCCTAATCATATAGCCTTGGAAGTGGGGGGGGTGCTCCTTTTGGAATGGATAATAAATTGGACATTCAAAATCATACTTGTTACACAAAGTGAATTTAATTTCAAGTTTAAAATTAATCTGGACTTAGTAAAGTCCAAAATGAAAATCATCTCTGTTTACATTTAATTTCCAGTTAGTACATTTAAACGAAACCTGTGATTTACGTGACAACAAATAAAATTTTCTTACAATAGAAATATCATATGGGATACTGATATGGTAGGCCGCAACCGCCACAACGTGGAGCTGCTACGCGTAGCTGACTTTTTGTTCCGTGGAGCCAAATTGACCAATCATGTTAGAGTTTTTCATTACTCGGAGGTAAAACTGACCAATCAAGTACGACTTACTCATTACGTGAAGCGAATTTAGTCATTAAGAATTTGCCAGGCGAGCTTCACGTAGTTGCAAGATATCCTCGGTCACGATAGTTATGATTCAAAAGTAATTTATGAAAAGTACGAACCGACTTATTATTAAGATGGACACGCACTCACAGGAAACTCATACAGTATTGTACACAACTATATAGCTAGGCAGAGTGATGGTAAACCATGCACACAATTCTGCGATCTGCAGTGTATCGCCGGGAGCTGATTTGTACATCTTCTTGCGGGCGTGGCCTGCGGAATTCGACCTTCAGCAAACCAGTTCGGATTTACTTTATATACTAGTAGTAGGCCATACATACTGTAGTTACGGTACTGCCCGTTTTCCTATACACAATACTCAGTGCGCTCACCATTGACGCGTGACCTAGTGTATGTTAGAAGTATTATGCCATTGCCTATATGACGTCACTGTGTAAAAAATAACCAGTCAATATTTAAAGTATTCTCTGAAATTCTAGAAAATATAGTTTTGTAACATTTCCTAAATTTTTAGCTAATTTAGGTGTTTGGAAATATTGGTACTTTTGTGTTTTAGGAAGGATATGTAAACGACAGATAACACCAAAAAATATGAACAAATTATTTCTAAACCGTGTTAAGTCTGCAAACCATTATGCTTCTCATTTTCAAGAACGCTGGTTAACAATAAGCAGACTATTGTCTCATTTCGTAAACAAAAGCCCAGACAGTATTATTACCTTATGCGTTAAGCTTTATAATCATTCACCCAACTGAAACTATAATACCAGCTCATTGTTCATTGCACAGGTAAAACAGACACAAGTGCAGTGTGTATTTAACCAGAGAAGATCTGATGTAACATAGTTGAGCTGTTTTATTGAGTGTTATCTTGGTTTAATAGCTTTTAATGGGGTTTAAGTCCTTCAAAGGTCGTGGTGAATTCTACTGTAGACATGACTGCATCATGATTATTTTAAAGTCAACAACATTCAACAATATGATCACCGTGATAGTATGACAGTATCAGTACCGTGGGTGTCAGTGATCCTGGCCTGACACAGTAGACAAACAAACAAACACGCCACACACATGGCACATGCATGCAAGGTAACATTGACTATACACTAATCAAACAATGGTATTGATCCTGTACAACTGTTTGTGGTTTATTTACATTCGATTCATTTAAAATCCACATAGTAAACATTAATTTTGGCAAGAGTTTTTCTCTCTGGAGCGATGATGCATCAACTGGCTCCAGCGTAATGAAAAGATCTAACATGATTGGTCAATTTAGCTCATGAAGTTTAAAAAGTAAGCTTACGCCAGTAGCAGCTCCATCGTTATGGCGGTTACTGCCAGCCATATACTGATCATGCGAAAATCGTAAAACATAGAATAGAAACAGTGTGGCCGGCTCTCAAAATCTCAAATTGTATGCATAGCCTGAGTCGCACGGCCTATCTCGAACAAAATCACCATGCGTAGTTGTTGAAAAACGTGAGGATTTATCGTACTACCACGGCAATTTTTAACACGAAGATATAGGGATGATGATGGTGTGGACCGTATCTATGTTTGTGTACGTGTGTTTTCTTCATTTTTGAAAAATTGCCTTGGTTTTTGGTGCGCCCTTCTCAAATTTTCAACAGTTGCCATGATGCCCTCTTGAAATATTACAAACTACCGTGCTGCCTTCCCTTTTCAGTGAAAATCCAAGCAAGGCAATTATTAACTTGCCCAAAAAAAGTTGCCGTACGTGCCCCTTCAGATCCTTAATTCGAGGGCACGTACAATGTACATGTATCACATATAATCATATGTATATGCACATGCTGATAATAATTACTGTATAACTTATAAGCTTATGCTGATAACATGTGGATCATGAATTCATGATAATATTAATATTAAAGTGTAACTTGATAAGCTTATCACCCACATTAAGTCTACAACATACATTACAATATCAACATTAATTTACATCTCGATCCTATTCCATTTCTTGTAAGCCTATAATACATGTCATAATCATGTAATGATATTATTATATAAAGCTTTTCAACTTACTTGATTTTAATGACTATATAGCATCAATTAAAGCAGAATTGTGGTGTCATGCATATCACTATTTATCAGATAGATCTGTGTACTATGATGTACATGTACAGTATTTCCTGTGCATTGTGTGCATGTACTGACTGTACAACTACATGTGTGCTGTGGCAGGGTCAAATGCATGGGTCACTGCTCTGTATGTTGATAACAATCCCTTTAAAAGGGATGTGCAGTTATAGAGATTAATTTTCATTGTGTGGGATGATACATGTTCACATTGTTTTAATAAATTAATGTTTGATTATTGGGCTAATGGAAATTAATGAATCATATAAGTTAAGTTTAATATGTTTTTTAAAGTAGCCTAAACACTAAAATATCTACAAATCTGTGAGAGAATTTAGAAGCTTTACGCGCAGCTTTATGAACCCAGTGACAGTTTGGTAAATGATATCACTTTTTGCCTCTTGGCCGCCAAAAATTGCCCCCCCCCCTCTCGGCCCGCCAAAAAATCTTTGCCCCCCCTTGCACTTTTGGGATCCCAATTTTGCAAACCTTAAATGGTCTATATACATATGTTGCGAGTGCAGTGCCAAAAATTTCTATCCCCCCCCCCCTTTTGGCTCGCCAAAATTTCTAAGAGGTGGGGGAAATACTCTTCTTCCTTATCTATGAATAGACATTTGACACAAGAGCTATTTTCCTGCAAGCTAGGAGTATAAGGGAACATTCATACCTCGATGAGAGGGGCTGGAAAATTCCAGGGGGGGTCAAAAAAGTTTTGACCTTCCAAAAGAGGGGGGTCATAAGTTTTTGATGTGGCAAAAGAGGGGAGGCGGGAGGGGAGGGGCCGAGTGGGGTCAAGAAAGTATTGACACAGATACAGTGAGGCATATATGATTTAAATCATCGTGTTTAATTATGCAGGAAAGCTTAATATTGATTTTAGCATATTTTGCAGGAGATTTTGTGCTCAAATTTCATTTTATGTTTTAAACAGCTAATTTTTCACAAAAATGAAGTTCTTGAATGATATCCGAAATTTTTAGTATCATAGGCCAATCAAATTAAAAAATCACCCACCACTAATTGCAACAGAAACCATTTAATCACCATTCATTTCAGAAAAATATATTTAAGAACATATTAAAAGTCCCCAAAAGTCCGTAGAACAGTGCCTAATTTGCATAAATTAAAAACGGCCGCTTTATGCAAGGGTGAAATTTCAATTTTAGTATGTTTTTAACAACAATTGACCAATGTACTATATTCATTTTCATCATAATACATAGGATTCAGAAAAAGTAGTTTCACTTAAGTATCTCCGATATACATTTCTTGGGGGTGGGGTGGGTACACAAAGTTTGGGTGGTTACAAATAAAGGAGGGCCAACAAAGTTTTGAGTCCATAAAGAGGGGGGTGTTCTAAAAGTTTATACAGAGAGATGGGGGGGGGGGGGTTAAAAAAAGTTTTGACATACCGAAATCAAAATATTCCAGCCCTTCCCCCCCCCCCCCACCAAAGTATTTATCAATTTTCCTTAAGTTGCCTTTATAATAGCATAAATTGATCAATTCATCTGTGTAAATTTGCACATCAAATTTATCTGTATTTTCACAGAGTAATTTCGAGATGAGGGCTGTGCAATAATATTATGAGTCCGGTTGGGGTTTCCATTGTACTCCATAATTGGTGTAATAATTATAGCACGGTAGACTTTAAGATTTCAGCCCCCAATAATTGGTGAGGGGCTATACAAAGTTAATAGGCATATCAGTGGCGTACCGTGGCCGTGCCAACCCCGGGGGGCTGAAGAAAATTCAATTTTGCCGCCCCTTCTTCAACAGCTTCAAAAGGTTGACCCAATTTTTTTCTCGGTCGTTTGAAAAAGTGAACAGCCCCCCTCCCCCCCAAAAAAATACGCGCATGCATATACCCATTCCACGTCACGAAAAATATTACTCATCAGATACCGAAAAAATAGGCGTTTTGGACCTATTTTTTTGAGCACCCCCACCCCCCCGGCCATTGGCAAAATTGCCAAATATACTCTTCCTAACACTGATCTGTATAGACATCGGTCAGACATCACAAATAGACCAATATATTAAGGTAAAGCCAAGAATTTTCTGCTTTACAAATGCTAAATTCCGCTTTGTAATTTTAGCACATTTCTGACATAATAAAATTTCACAAGAATCTTGTGACGATCATTGCGATTGGCAAAGTTGGGATGGGTGATTGGCAGCGTTCGAAATTTTGGTTGTCCGGTTGCCCGGGACAACTAAAAAAGTCGCCGGACAACCAAAAATACTGATTCGGTTGTCCGCCGGACAACCATAAATCTAGCCAAAAGTCACATTTGTAGGCCTACGGACAACCAAAAACTTAGACGGACAACCAGAAATTGTAATCTGGTTGTCCGTGGGACAACCATTTATTTTTCCTAAATTCGAACACTGGTGATTGGGTATCATGGCTGCAATGGGAGGTAGGACAGGCGTTGTACGGTAAATCTATGATGGATTTTACTTATTTATTTCTTTTCAATGGTATTTTTTTCCTTTTTCTAGGTCATTTTTACTTATTTTTTATATTTTTTCTCAGAAATCGTTTTCCGCTTTACCTCAATTCGCGATTTGGCGGAATTTCCAACGCTGGAAAATTCTTGGCTTTATATTAAGGTTATTTATCAGCCAATTATCCGACGTAACCGTGACATGACTGACGTCTTCATACCAACATTAATAAGTCAAAATCTGGCCGAAGTGTGGCCAACTACTCCGACCTATATGACCCTGACGTGTTGCCGACTTCCCTACCAATATCCGATGTAGGGCCGGGGGGCACTCCTACTTTGGAGGTGATGCATATGTAGGGCTGTTAAGACTTTTTCAGCGTCACTGTTACCCAAAGACCCCATATTTTTTACAAACACATGCTCTGTCACCCAAAGACCTGGTATTTTTCCATTTGATCTTGTCACCCAAAGACCCTTATTTTTCAGTTTGAACGGCAACTTTCATTTATCACAGATTTTGTTACTTATTTTGAAAAAACTAAGAAATTTGAAGCCATTTAGAACTAGAAATTCGATGTTCGAGGTTTCTGTGGCGCTGTTTCAGCTCTCACCAAAAAGGTTCCATTTAAAAAAGGTCATGTTCTCACCCAATGACCCCATATTTTTTACATTTTGCTCTCACCGAATGCCAAAAATCATGCTCTCACCCATTGACCCCATATTTTTTACATTTTGCTCTCATCGATTGCCCCTTACTGCAAAAGTGCCAGCCCTACACCTATATCCATTTCATATTGAAGTGCCCCCCCCCCCTGGTGTAGGCTTATGTATTAAAAAAAAAAAAAATGGTTTGTCTCAAAGCTCACGAGTGGTTTGATAACAAATGCAAAATTCAATTTTTTTATTTTTTATTATTATTCCCGACTTTTTTCATGGTATTTGGAGAAAAAAATCGGAATTTTGCTGAATTTTTCTGGAAAAACTATAAAAAAAGAAATTTTTGAAATAAAAAATTCCGCATTTCTTTTTTTTTCCAAATCTCACGATTTTACAAATGCGCGCTGGAGCTTTGAGACAAACCTTTTTTTTTTCCTTATCAGGGTTATCCCTTTGTTATTGTAAAGTAGAAATTTTAGCGAGGTTTTTATTTTCGCAATTTCGTGAGTGGACATAAAATCGCTGAAAATAAAAACTCACAAAAATAACCTTTTGCATTAGGTTTCTATTGTATCAATATAAAAACAGCGAAATTTAATTCTCGCGCAACTGACAAAATCGTCAAAATCGCGAAAATATCTTCTCGCGAAAATATTGACTTTTACAGTATTAATATTAATTGCATTTTCTCTTTCATTTCTCTCTCCATATGTGCTGACCACATGCTGCTTTATCACAGGTAAGTGAAATGTATACATTATTTTCATAGATCAATGCTTTTTAAGTTTTGAGATATTTTCTCAAAATATCAACAGCTATTTTAAACACTAAGGGGCTGTGCAATAAATATGAGCCCCCGGGCTATGTATAGGCCTACATGACCGCACCCCATAAGTCTTGACACAATTGTGTGCAAAAATTTGCACAACTAACTGCATTACCACTGATTTCAAATTTTGACTAGTGCTGGAATTGATGCTGTATTGGTCAATTCAGTGCCCCCCTAAGGTCGCACCCAGGGCATGTGCCCCCACCTATCCCCCCATAGCGTTATCAAATGTATGGGCCTCAGTGACTGTTACCTCTAATCTAGTCCTGTATTGTATATATATATATGTGCTTGCGCTTATAGCTACAAATCTGCTGAATATATGTTTAGTGTCACTTCTACACAAGTCATGTCCTAATCCGCACTCACACATCATCAGCCAATCAAAATTCATGAACCAATCAGTGATCGTTATTTCAAGCTTTTTGACGGTTTGATTAGTGACGAAGGAGCGCAATCCGGGTGGGACAGGGACTTAATATTTGACCCACTCCAACAAAACCCGGAACAAGTCGGCGAACAATTTTTTGAGTTATTGATGTCGATTTCATATAATGTGGAACTTATATTAGTTGACTTTCAAATACAGTGGAAACTCATTATAACGAAGTTGTCAGGGACAGAGAAATTAGTTCTTTATATCCAAATTTCGTTATATCAGGGTTGTAAAAACAATAAATAACAAAAGTATTTTGTATCTTGGTTCTGGAAAAATACTTCTTTATAACAGGGTTTTTCTTGTATCAGATTTCGTTATAATGAGGTTTTACTGTACTTGAAATTTCTTATTTTAAAGGTTTATTTACTACATAATTAACCATTAAAATAGGATAATCCCTATTGTGTAAAGCCTTAATCTTTTTTCCATTTCTCAGAATTGCAATAAGGTAAAACTATATCGTTTACAAAATTATCCACGTCTTGTTATTTTGTATAATTTTGGAATTATTTCAAAGCCTATTGTTTAGTGCATGCATTTATATTCAAATCTTGAAATGTCAAAAATGTGGTTTGTTTACTGGTTCACATATGTGACCGCCTGACCGGCTCTGACGAAACCCGCCATAAGTCCTACTCAGCCATTTTGAGATATGGCAAGTCAAAGTTGGAAAAGGGGTGAAAAACCTTGCAGTTTTTGTTTTTCAGTTTTTATTATTTTTTGATTCCTTAATGTGTTTACTTTAACCTACCATTGAAAACAAAATATTCTTTTACATCTAAAGCACCCAAATTTAGCATTTTCTGAGCCAAACCAAGGCCTTAAACATGTCATTTTACAACTTTACAGCTTTATGTGTCGCATCTCCCCTTCCTGTTGAAAGATGTTCAAAATTAGGGACTTGTCTGGTTTTGGCAGAGTGGGTCACATAATTTGTTTTGAGAATGTAACTATAAAGCAGGCTATCAAGCCATCATTAAAATTGGCTGCATAAGGGACCGTTCACAAACACTTGTAAGGGGGGGGCCTGATGCAAAAGGGGGCCCTGAAAATTTTGACCCTCCTAGGGTGGGGCCCTGAAAAAATGACCACAAATTTTCCTGGAAAAATAAAGTTTATATGCTTTTCTATGGGGTTGACCCATAATTTCCATGTCAAAAAGGGGGCCCTGAAATTTTTGAGGTCTGTAAAGGGGGGGCGAAAATTTTTCGTGATGAAATGTTTTTGCATCATCCCCCCCCTTACAAGTGTTTGTGAACAGTCCCTAAATGAGGGAAATTTGAACTTTGTTCTACCTTGCATGCTCTACTCCCAATTCCAGATATTACAGCACTGATATTTTTGGGATTCAGCCAAAAAATGTTGTTTCCGATAGCAGGTCTGAAAAGTGCAATGCGCAAAGATGTTTTTTATTTGAATTTTATTATTGAATAGCGACGTATTATTAAGAAAAAATACAAGAAGAAAAAACACACACAAGCAACACCATTGGTATCCGTTTAACATTTATTTAAATAAAACAGAAAAAATTCCCAATTATACACCAAAACTGTTCATATATGTGACCTGTCACGGCGAATGAGCCGTAAATTCCTCCCCCGGTCAAAATTGTTTTATTTCCTATTTAGAAAATATATATCATAAGCTTTAAAATGGTATATTATTTGACTTCAAACGAGATCCAGTAGCGGGGCTCCTTCAACAAAATGGTAGCTTTTTTTCGTTTCTACGTGTGTCTCTTTTTCCACATCTAGTCAACAAGGTTCAAGAAAGTTCAAGAAAGTTCTCTCATTGTTAATTGTTGGTTATACATACCTATACAAAATACAATGCCTGGTAACCCACCACTTGAACAGGATTTAGCCAAAGCAAATTAACATTCTATTGCCATCTAAAGTAGAAGCTTATTATCCTTTTCAATAATAGGATTATTGATTGGTGTTGTGACTATCAAAATGAGACAGATGTCGCGCCAGCTTAAGTTACCAATGCATACGACCTTCGTACACATTTTACACTGTAACTCAAAATACAATTAAGGGAATTTATGGCTCATTCGAGCTGTACGGTCACATATCACAATATTTTCAAGTTCAAATTGTCAGCATTTCCTTCTATTCATTTCCTTTTGGGGGGATACGGGCAGTGGCGTAATTAGGGTTGGTAGCGAGTAGCGACTAGATATGGGAATCTTAATTTGGGGACGGCAGGCGCTGATCAAACAACATTGACAGATTTAAGCATTCAGAAGTTAAGCTAGAGTGACATTTTTTCTCATGAACACAAGCATTTTATAGTTTATACAGGTTATTCCTTCATGTAATTTTACACAAAATTAGGGTTAGGGTTAAGGTTAGGGTTAGTTTAGGGTTAGGATTAGGGTTAGGATTAGGGTTAGAGTTAGGATTAGATTACACGAAATAATTACATGAAGGATCGACCTTTATACACCTGAGCTCGTTGCCCATTACGTTTTGTTACCTGGAGAGATTTGATCATGTCTCACCTCCTTTTTCAACCAAATTGATGGTAATAAGTAGTGAGGGATCAACATTTAACCACAAATTGCCTCGGGCAAAACTTACTTCCTGGGAACAAAATACCACACAAGGTCATTTTTATGTGACTCATTGACCCATTTGTGTTATATACTGCCTCTAGCTATAGACCACTTGACATCATTGCTTATCAACAAAGACAAGGGATTGGTCTATCGATATGCTCAAACGAACCGCTTCACTGTTCAATGGCTTTCTTGTACTAATTGAAATGTGGTGGGAGATTTAAAATGCACATGCTCTCAGTGGCATAGCCAGCACTCTTTCAGACGGGGCAAGATAAATTTAATGTTACAAATGCGCGCAAAAATTGGCACTTATTAGGTTAAAATGGCAAAATATAATGTAAATTTATTTATTTATTTATTCTTTCTTTATTGAGGGTTATACTGCTTCAGTGACAAGCACTGCTTTTCAAGCAGGCCCTCATTGCTACATGTTGCATAGCAACAAAATATATTACGATACACAATATTTACAAAATATCATACAGTATATTTACAATGTATTTACACTATATTACAAATAAGTATAACTTACAAGATAATTACAAATACCATGATTAAAAATACAGAAATACAATAATTATATTTATATACAAAAAATCAAGCAAGTAAATGAATAAAATATAGATAAAGACAGACCTAAATTTCTTTAATTTTTGATTGAAATCGGCCTAAAGTCATATTTTCCATCTGAGCTCTTACTGTCGGTGGCAAAGAATTCCATGCATAGGCTGCCCTGACATGAAAAGTACGTTGACCTGAATTTGATTTAAATTTGGTACAATCAATGTATTAGAAGTATGATTTTCTAGTTATATGATTATGGTTATCATGAACAAAATCAAATTGAGAAGTATGATGGATATTCATTCTTTAAACATTTGAAAACAGTCATTAATAGAGTATTATGCCATCTTTGATCAAGTTTAACCCACTGCAATGTATTCATTAAATCATTAGTTGGTGTCCTTATATCTGCTGAGAGAATTATTCTAGCAAAATTATTATGAAGTACCTGAAGCCTATTATGGTACTCTACACTAAAATTTGACCAGACCATGCTTCCATAATCAAAGTGGGGAAATAACAAGAGCATTGGATAACATTACAGTGGTTTTGTATGGAAGGAAATATTGTATACGTTTTATTATGCCAGTTCTTTTGGAAATAGTTTTACTAACATTATCGACATGAGCTGACCAAGACAGCTTGCTATCAAATTTCACACCTAGATATTTAAACTCATCTACTCTTTCAATATCATTGTTGTTATATATTAAATGTACATTGTTGAACTTTTCAAGCATTTTGTTTGTACCGAAGATCATAAACTTTGTCTTTTCAACTTTTAAAGTGAGTTTGTTTACTTTGAACCATTCAGCTACCCTACTTAGACATGAATCCATTTGAATTTTAAGATCAGATTCATTTTTAGCTTTACACATTAAAGAGGTATCATCTGCATACATTACAGTTTTACATCGAGACACAGCATTAGGTAAACAGTTAACAAAAATTATAAACAATAAAGGACCTAAAATTGAGCCCTGAGGAATACCAATATCAATTGGCCTAAAGTCAGAATTAAAGTTGAGTTAACATTAACAGTTTGTTCTCTGTTGTATTAATTGCTTCATGCTGCTTTATATGTGTCAGTTCAAAGCCCTCCCAGACAGCAAGACAATGTTGGCCCATGGTCGGCATGGTCGCGGTTGGTAAGCAGAAGCCAATTAAGCCAACGTTGGTCCTACGTTGTTATGCCAACCTTATGGTTGGTATAAACATTATGCCAATTATGCCCACATAAGCCAATGTAGCCTGTCAACCTTAATATGACAGTGTGTATGCCAACGTTGGGCCAACGTTGTTGTGCCAACCGTAAGCAGGCCAGTAAGCAGAGGGGTTGGGGGCAGAGTAGGAGGGGAATTTTTGACAGGCCGAGAGGGGGTGGGGTCAAGCGATTTTTGGCAGGCTGTTTGAAAATTTCAAGGGTTCATAATTATTACACAGCCCATTAAATGAATTTTTTGGTGCCGTTTCAAGTTACATGCCAGTGTAAAGACCCTGTTGCATACTTTACAAACATGAGATTTCTCTTTGCTATGGATTACTTTGTGCTGTTTCAAGGCCGGTGCCCTTTTAAAGCCCTTGTTGCATACTTCACACACATACTCCTCACTGCTATGGATTGCTTTGTGCTGTTTCAAGTGACATGCCTGTGTAAAGTCCTCGTTGCATACTTTACATATAGGAGGCTTCTTTGTCTGAATTTTGCTGTGAATTGTTTTGTGCCTTTTCAATGTCTGTGTCATTTTAAATCCCTTGTTGCATACTTCACATACATAAGGCTTCTCATTGCTATGAATTGCTTTGTGCTGTTTCAAGTTCCCTGCCTGTTTAAAGCCCTTGTTGCATACTTCACATACATGAGGTTTCTCTGCGTTATGAATTACTTTGTGCCGTGTCAAGTAAAATGCCATTGTAAAGCCTTTGTTGCATACTTTACATACATATGGCTTTTTCTTAATTTTGATGTGAATTGTTTTGTGCTGTTTCAAGGCCTGTGCCCGTTTAAAGCCCTTATTGCATACTTCACATACATGAGGCTTCTCATTGCTATGAATTGGTCCATGCTGTTTCATTGCTATGTGTCTTTTCAAATCACATGCCCGATTAAAGCCTTTGGTGCATACTTTACATACATGAGGATTCTCTTCGCTGCCAATTGGTGAACGTCTATTCAGCTGTGTGAAACAGGTGTTTCCAATAGTTGGAGTACATTCATTGTCATTCTGTATTCTTGTGTAGTCTTTATTACAGGGTTGACATTCATAAAGCTTCTCGTTGGTGTCTGATTCATACCAATATGGTCTAATCCGCTTCTTGTGTTTGATCAGGTGACTCAGATAAGTGTCATGGAAATACCTGCTGCAATATATACATTTGTGAGGCTTCAGGTTGAAGTTGAAGGTTTGAGGTCTTCTGGAAGTCATGTTCTGAAATGAGAATTTAAAAGGGATATATTGTCAAGTCTTGATTCTGTAAGCTATTTGGTAGTGTTTTAATTAGCAGGTTAGCAGATTAAATTGTATAATTGTCGCTGTTCTGGCAAAACCTTGTAAAGATCTGTTCATACTACCACCGCATTTGCGATGCGTTGCTTTGTGATGCCGATATATCGATTACTTTTGCCGCAACTCAACAAAACTAGTCGCATTTCCAAGTTAAAATGTATTTAACTTTATTGCGATATCGCAATGCAGTAGTTTGCAGTACGATGCAGTGCGACAACGCACCTCATCACAAAGCAACGCATCGCAAATGCGGTGGTAGTATGAACGGACCTTAACTCCAATAGCTGCTATATGTACTGTTACAATACATTGTACATGTTTAAAGGAGTATTTCGTGATCCTAGCATCCTCTATTTATGTCATTTTTCATTAGATATCCACGAAAAAAACCTATTCCCAAAATGTCAGTTGCTTCCGATTTTATGCGTTCATGAGTTATGCATGATTATGTGTATTACACTGCTCCATAGACAATGCGTTGTAATTTCGTTCTGGTGCACCAGAACGAAATTCAAATTTCACGATATCTTTGCTAAACTAATTAATCTGCAAGAAATATTTTGTACATAAACATTATGTAGCCAGAGGTTTCCAGTGATATAAAAATCTCAACTTTTTTGAGAAAAGTGGGGGATGAGGCTGTGGATCACGAAATGCCCTTTAACACATATTATTAGCAGCTATATTTGAGTATTATGTGTTAATAAGCGAGAGGGTGGTGATAACGATATGATAAAGTGGAGCGAGAGGGGTGAATGGCTGGTTACGATATGATTAAGTGGAGCGAGAGGGGTGAATGGCTGATAACGATACGATAAAGTGGAGTGAGAGGGGTGAATGGGCAATAACGATACAATAAAGTGGAGCGAGAGGGGTGAATGGGTGCAACAATACGATAAAGTGGAGCGAAAGGGGTGAATGGGTGATAACGATGTGATAAAGTGGAGCGAGAGGGGTGAATGGGGATAACGATACGATAAAGTGGAGCGAGAGGGGTGAATGGGTGCAACAATACAATAAAGTGGAGCGAGAGGGTGAATGGGCGATAACGATACAATAAAGTGGAGCGAGAGGGGTGAATGGGCGATAACGACGATAATTAAGTGGAGCGAGAGGGGTGAATGGGCGATAACGATACAATAAAGTGGAGCGAGAGGGGTGAATTGGAGATAAAATTATGATAAAGTGGAGCAAGAGGGGTGAATGGGCGATAACGATACAATAAAGTGAAGTAAGTGGGGTGAATGGGCGATAACGATACGATAAAAAGTGGAGCGAGAGGGGTGAATAGGCGATAACGATACAATAAAGTGAAGCAAGTGGGGTGAATGGGCAATAACGATACGATAAAGTGGTGCGAGAGGGGTGAAGGGGCGATAACGATACAATAAAGTGGAGCGAGAGGGGTGAATGGGAGATAACGATACAATAAAGTGAAGCGTGAGGGGTGAATGGGTGCAACAATACAATAAAGTGGAGCGAGAGGGGTGAATGGGCGATAACGATACAATAAAGTGGAGCGAGAGGGGTGAATGGGCGATAACGATACAATAAAGTGGAGCGAGAGGGGTGAATGGGCGATAACGATACAATAAAGTGGAGCGAGAGGGGTGACTTGGAGATAAAATTACGATAAAGTGGAGCAAGAGGGGTGAATGGGCGATAACGATACAATAAAGTGAAGCAAGTTGGGTGAATGGGCGATAACGATACGATAAAGTGGTGCGAGAGGGGTGGTGCGAGAGGGGTGAATGGGAGATAACGATACAATAAAGTGAAGCGTGAGGGGTGAATGGGTGCAACAATACAATAAAGTGGAGCGAGAGGGGTGAAGGGGCGATAACGATACGATAAAGTGGAGCGAGAGGGGTGAATGGGCGATAACGATACAATAAAGTGGAGCGAGAGGGGTGAATTGGAGATAAGATTGTGATAAAGTGGAGCGAGAGGGGTGAATGGGTGCAACAATACAATAAAGTGGAGCGAGAGGGGTGAATGGGAGATAACGATACAATAAAGTGAAGCGTGAGGGGTGAATGGGTGCAACAATACAATAAAGTGGAGCGAGAGGGGTGAATGGGCGATAACGATACAATAAAGTGGAGCGAGAGGGGTGAATGGGCGATAACGATACGATAAAGTGGAGCGAGAGGGGTGAATGGGCGATAACGATACAATAAAGTGGAGCGAGAGGGGTGACTTGGAGATAAAATTACGATAAAGTGGAGCAAGAGGGGTGAATGGGCGATAACGATACAATAAAGTGAAGCAAGTTGGGTGAATGGGCGATAACGATACGATAAAGTGGTGCGAGAGGGGTGAAGGGGCGATAACGATACGATAAAGTGGAGCGAGAGGGGTGAATGGGAGATAACGATACAATAAAGTGAAGCGTGAGGGGTGAATGGGTGCAACAATACAATAAAGTGGAGCGAGAGGGGTGAAGGGGCGATAACGATACGATAAAGTGGAGCGAGAGGGGTGAATGGGCGATAACGATACAATAAAGTGGAGCGAGAGGGGTGAATTGGAGATAAGATTGTGATCAAGTGGAGCGAGAGGGGTGAATGGGTGCAACAATACAATAAAGTGGAGCGAAGGGGTGAAGGGGCGGATACGATAAAGTGGAGCGAGAGGGGTGAATTGGAGATAAGATTGTGATAAAGTGGAGCGAGAGGGGTGAATGGGGGATAACGATGAATTAAAGTGGAGCAAGAGGGGTGAAGTGGCAATAACGATACGATAAACATTGATAAAGTGGAGCTAGAGGGGTGAATCGGTGATAACGGTACAATAAAATGGAGCGTGAGGGGTAAATGGGGGATAATGATACAATAAAATGGAGCGAGAGGGGTGAATGGGTGATAACGATTTGATTAAGTGGAGCGAGAGGGGTGAAGGGGCGATATAGATACAATAAAGTGGAGCGAGAGGGGT
Organism: Amphiura filiformis; assembly: GCF_039555335.1. Lineage (NCBI taxonomy): Eukaryota > Metazoa > Echinodermata > Ophiuroidea > Amphilepidida > Amphiuridae > Amphiura > Amphiura filiformis. Next base: position 12,049,640 of record NC_092645.1, read on the forward strand.
GAAATTCACCAGGTGATACCTTGATAAAGTGGGGCGAGAGGGGTGAATTGGAGATAAGATTACGATAAAGTGGAGCGAGAGGGGTGAATGGGGGATAACGATACAATAAAGTGGAGCAAGAGGGGTGAAGGGATATATGATAAACATTGATAAAGTGGAGCAAGAGGGGTGAATTGGACATAAGATTACGATTAAGTGGAGCGAGAGGGTGAAGGCGATAACGATACAATAAAGTGGAGCAAGAGGGGTGAAGGGCGATAACGATACAACAAAGTGGAGCAAGAGGGGTGAAGGGGCAATAACCATACGATAAAGTGGAGCGAGAGGGGTGAATGGGAGATAACGATACAATAAAGTAGACCAAGAGGGGTGAGGGGATAACCATACGATAAAGTGGAGCAAGAGGGGTGAAGGGGCGATAACCATATGATAAAGTGGAGCGAGAGGGGTGAATGGGAGATAACGATACAATAAAGTAGACCAAGAGGGGTGAAGGGGCGATAACCATACGATAAAGTGGAGCAAGAGGGGTGAAGGGGCAATAACCATATGATAAAGTGGAGCGAGAGGGGTGAATGGGAGATAACGATACAATAAAGTAGACCAAGAGGGGTGAAGGGGCGATAACGATACGATAAAGTTGAGCGAAAGGGGTGAATTAGAGATAAGATTACGATCAGGTCCAAATATTAATTCACAAACGACAACTTAATTGCCATGATTGTAGAATGCAGTGAATGAACTGTGGCTTTGGAAAGGAGAGTTGGCTCATACAAATGTAGTGAAAAGTGACAATGTAGTGACGATGTACATGTAGTAATGAATGAGTCCCAGCCAGTCTATGGCCCTTCGTCTCTGAACAAACCGTCTTGTGGGCAGGGGGGCACTTGACTTTGGAAGTGACAGGGATGTGCGGACAGCAGTTTCGAAATTAGCGGTCTTTCAGTGAGAGCCTAGACACCAAAAAAGGGGGGTCTTCTAGTGAGAATTTTTTTGTTGCAATTTCTGCAAAATCAGTTCGGGGGCACTGCTAATTCAAAGACGTCTCTGATATCAAAGACTCTTCAGTGCCGAGTCACCTGACAGTATCATAATTCAAAGACGTCTCATAAATCACATACTCCCTAGTCTCAAAACCCAGCCGCAAAGCGATATTGTGAACGTGAACTGGCGCAACGGGAATAATTTTGCGAGTAGGCCTAATCAGCATGATCAGGGTTGTAGCTAGCCCAAGTGCCTGCTAGCTCCTGCTAATTTTACTATCCAATTTTAGTCTTTGTCAAAGACGACTCGCTATCCCTCCCTACGATCCTTGGGAGCGGCGAAGCCGCGACAGCGAGCCGCGAAGCGACGAGAAACGACCGGCGAAGTCTCCGTGTCGCGGCGGCGCTACTTTATTACTGGGTATTTTTACTGATACAATATTTATGTGGGAAAATAACCAACGGGCCTTTCAGAAAGGCTAATCCAATTTATGAATTAAATCGCGGGCTCGGGATACACTCTTTCAAGTGAACGTGAGAAATCGGAGAATGCTAAAAAAATGTTGCTCTTTTTCATAATTGAGCTTAAGGGATCTAAAATGAGCGTTTATTGCGTTTCGACAGTATTTTTTGTGGCACATGAGAGCACCTCAGACCTATCGAATTGTATTCTGAATACGAAGCATGCCTTTCTGATATCAAATAATTTTCATTTTTTGAAAATCACAATATAATACAAATTTTATGACAAATTATAAAAATTTGATATTTTTCGAATTTTTGATATATAACAGTCCTCGAAGTAAATTATATAAATCTAATAATATGTATGTAGCAGGGAGGAAAAGCCGACGGTCAATTGAAAATTTTGACCTTTCATATTGAAGATATGGATTTTTTCCCCAAAAGACCTAATTTTTTTTGGTGTTTTGGAAAAAAAATCCATATCTTCAATCTGAAAAGGTCAAAATTTTCAATTGATCGTCGGACTTTTCAACCCACCTACATACACTTTAAGTATAAATCATCAGATTTATAAAGTTTACTTCAAGTACTGTTAAATATCAAAATATCAATTTTAATGATTTGCCATAAAATGTGTATTAAATTGCGTAATTTCAAAAATTCAAAATTATTTGATATCAGAATGACATTCTTCAGATCGGAGTGCAATTCGATATGTCTCATGTGCCCTAAGGCCGTGTAAAATTAATATTTTGGTTCTCGTCCTCTCCCTTCTCCATTTCTGAGATTTGTCAGATTTTTTTTTTTTTTTAGATTTTTCAATTTTTTTAGACTTTGGAATGATTTATGAAATCTTCATACATATAAATAAGTTTATTAGAGAACAAGCATCACTTCCAAGTCTTTTTGTGGTACTCTAGGGGTTTATCCTCAGAATCTCACATTTGAAAAAAAAAAAAAGGGCCTCATCGTTTCCTCGAGCACTGTTGGAGAAGACCGAAAACTACTGACAATGCTAATTTTACATTGAAAAAAAAAAAAAAAAAAAAAACACCTCCCTCCTCATCAATTCATGAAAATCCTCTGGGACGAGAACCAAAACATTAATTTTATACGGCCTAATGTCCCAAATAAATACTGTCCAAACGTTCATACCCCAGCCCTTAAATGCTGCAGAATAACTTTGCTCCCTCGACGACATTTTGCAGACTTTCAATTCTCCGGACACATCAAAACTGTTTATTGGTTATTTTCGAGCATATATTTTTTACAGATTTCCAACTGAGCGCGAATTTTAGTTTTAGGCTTAGGGGAAACTGGGGTAATTGTGGCCCCCTTTTGCATTTTTACCCATGTAATTCTTTAAGTATGAACTGGAGAAGTAAAATTTCCACATGAGTGGATAGAGGCAATGGATGTGATAAATATAATCATAAATATATTGCAATTTGCATAATAATTAACATAATGTTTTAGGGGCCAATGTGGCCCCTGAACAAAATAAAGAATTTAAAGAGTATTGTGAATCCAGTTCTTCCTGATAACTATTAATAGCATGTTTTATAGTCATTGCGATAATTCTAGGCCATTTGGACTGGTTTATTTACCAGAAAAAGGCATTTTAAGGCATTTTGTAAAATACTTGTTATTATGCTAATTTTTGCATGCGAAACTGCGGCCGGATCTGACTGTTCATTATACTTCCTTGTTTTGCTTGAAAACATACTAAATATGTCTTTTTTGTTTCAATAATGACCCCAACCAAATGGCTAATTTGATTAACATATAACAGATTAATGACCAAAATAGCTTTTTAGGGGGTCAGATGCAAGTAATTTGCATAAGACATGAACAGGGGCCACATTTACCCCAAGCCGGGTATTACATAATATGCAAATTTAGCTCATTAAATAAACAATTCTTTTATAAAATTGTTATATCAATGGGAACTGTTATGATTACCTTTCATGTCAAACACATACAAAATAGTCAGTGATACAACCAATAAGTACCACCCCTATGAATAAAAAGTGGACTTGCCACTTTTTTAGAGCCATTTTGATGTCGCTCCGCTAATTAGACCCCCTCATAAATTTTTTTAATGCTATTTGAATATTTTTTCACCAAACAGTAACATAAAGACCACTCTTTCATACAATACAAAGTTAAGTCACCTAGACCAATGCTTAGTATAAAGACACCCTGATAAAGACAAAGGGGTCACAATTACCCCGGGGCCACAATTACCCCAGTCTCCGCCTATATTTAACACTCGTGCTCAATAATTCCTTCAATTCAGCCTAAGTTTAGGCTTTTCTGTTTTGCTTGAGGGGGATGTGCTATAATAGGCCTATAGTCATTATATCTATGAAAGATAGGCCTATAATTCCTAACAAATTTCCTGCGGACCTGACTTCTGCATGGGTATGAACCTGCTCAATTAGGCCAATATGGATAAATGCAAGTTAGCCTTTTCTTTTTTGACGGAGAAGGGTGCCTGAGGGGGATGTGCTCCCTCAGAAGTTGGAGAATTAATAAAAAAAAAGTTATGAAAGGCACAATAAAGTCATTTGGTGTAAAAGTTTACACTTATTATTCAGTATTATTTTGGGCATAACAGATTTCAACGGACCCGACTTGTGAGGGAATATTATCCTCAAACTAAAAGCCAATTGGTGCATCATTTTGCATTAGGCCCCTATTATTAACTTATTTTTCCGACCATCATGATTAAGCATAGCCTATAGGCCATATAACCATGTCATGATAATGCATAATATGTATTTTAGAATGGATTTCCAGTGGATGCGACTTCCGTCACAAATTTCAAGCATGAACATAATTATGATGCATAATGACTCAGAACGTAGGCCTACTCTTCCTCGTTTCTTCTTGTTTTCTTCCTTGTTTTCTTTCCACTTTTCCCCCTTGCGTCTGCCTAAAAATCCCCGGATATTGAAATGAGCCTGGGTGGCTGAGGCAAAACAAAATTTTCAACCCAATTTTGCTAATATTTTGTCCTGATTTTTGTAACATTTTCGTTCCGGTATATTGGCAGTTATTTTATATATGTTTTCAGTTGTCGGGTTATTTCTTTCAATTTTTGGGAAATCACACCGAAAAAGTAGACCTTTTTCTTTTCCCTCCCGTTTCCACCCTTCAATTTTTGTAGGGGGCACTATACTGCCCCACTGGCTATGCCCAGGCCCGTACGCAGAGTGGGCCGTGCGGGCAAAAGTCCTCAAAACAATCCTAATTTACGACCGTAGTGAGCAAAAAAATATGTTTTTTATGCTTTTTTAGTCAAAAAAAGGTCCAAAGTTTGTGAAGAAGGTCCACGTTTTACAAAATCGCCCCCTGGAAAAAAAAGAAACACTTTTTCAAAATCAGCACCCCGCAAAAAAACGGGCCTGGCTATGCCACTGCTCTATCACTCCCCTTCCTCTCCCTCCCTCTCCCCAGTCTCTCTTTCTCTCTCCCTCATTTTTTTTTAGAACCCGAGGCTGCAGGCCCCAAAGCCCCACTCCCTGGGGCACGCGCCTGGTTTACCGTAATTTGTTGATCTATTTTGAGCCACCTAATCATAACATAACCCTACCCCTATCAATAAAATACAAGTGTCCATATTTCACCGAATTTATCCCATGCACGTGTGCAAGAATCAGGCCACGAGGTTAGGCCTGAACGTTTCCGTGAGGGGCCTACCATTTTCAAGTCATTTTGAATATATTTTTGAAAAGTTGCCGCCACAATGCGTGCCAAAAATCGCTCCCCTCCCCCCTCGTTGACTGGCCAAAAATTCATTGTTCCCTACTTTTTTTGCCTTGCCAAAATATTCACTCCACCCATGACTTGGGATGTTTTGTTATACTTCAAAACGTTAGATATGGCTCGATTTTGCCAATCTAAGTGTTTTCTGGGACCATTTGTCAAAATTTGCACAGATAGATATGATGTTTGCACAGGCAGATATTTGCTAAACATAGGAAAGCATATTCCGATACAGTCACCTTCTTTCCGATATGCTGCATCTAGCCCCAAACTGTAAAAAAAGCACGGCGTATGTGATATCACAGACCCCCGTATGTGAAATCACTGACCCGTCTTTGATATCAGAGACGTCTTTGAATTAGCAGTGCCCCCGAACTGAAATACGACGTGACGCCAAAATACTTTGCATAGAGAATTTTAGAGAAATACATGCGCTTTACAAACATACACATATTCAGGTACATATTTTATCGAAAATATAACAGAAAATGTGATGAAATCATTTTCCTAAAAGTTACAGCGTAGGCCTATGTTTACGCTGCCAAAATAAACGAAACAAATGCAGAGTCAAAATTTGCAAAAATGTATGCATTTATACTGCAGTTTAATATAAGTAAAAAAAATATTTTGAATATTATAAACTAAACTATGACATTTCTCTATAGCCAAATTTAAAAAAACGCGACCATGTTTTTTTAGATTTTTGGGTCGGTTGATAAAGGCAAGTCAACTTTTTTTGAAAGCCTTATATCAGACGATTGGCGCCTCTGGCTAGAGGCTTGCGGTTAGCTACAAATCTGGACACAGACCATAGACTGTAGAAGGTAATGCACAGACCCTAAGGCCTCAAAATAAACGAAACAAATGCAGAAATCGAGTCCGAATTTGCAAAAATGTATGCATTTATACTGCAGTTTAATTTAAGTAAAACACATATTTTGAATATTATAAACCAAACTATGACATTTCTCTATAGCCAAATTTAAAAAAACGCGACCGTGTTTTTTTAGATTTTTGGGTCGGTTGATAAAGGCAAGTCAACTTGCGGTTAGCTACAAATCTGGACACAGACCATAGACTGTAGAAGGTAATGCACAGACCCTAAGGCCTCGTATCCATAGGCTGTTCCCTTGTGGCGTGTGCCCTTGTTCCGTGTTTACTTTTTCCCATGTGACCTGCCACACAGACAACGAACCTTTATTTTGCTTATAGTGGCCGCTACGGTTCGTTATTGTCTGTGTGGCAGGTCACATGAGATCACGCGAGAGGAACTCTGGTGGTGGACCCATATCAGCCCAATTTGACCCAGGGTGTCAGGTTTTCCTGCACCCCCGGTATGTCACATAGTGACGACCATAGCGTCAAAACGGGGCTGGGGGTCCACATCCACGGAGACTCCGTCTCGGGCCTGTGGGGGCCATAGAGACCAGTGCCGTACTATTACGCTGACTTTCGTATTCGGCGAGGAGGACGATTTCGACCTCCTGGTTTGTTTACAAACAGAGAGGTAGACAAAAAAACCGTTCCGCTTGTCCAAACACTCAAGTATCAGAAGGATGGTCCACAATAGCGTGATTCACGTAACCTGAATAGGGATTAAAAAGCTGTCACGTAGAACCATGTGCTTCTATTGTCCAATTTGCCATCAAGATTTCATATGGAAACAGTTCAGACCCAGTACACGATCATGTCAGAAATTAATATTTTGTTCTGGGTCTGATTATTCGGACTAATAGAGACAGAGTTTCACATCAACCTCCCTCGCTTACGAGGAGGTGATCGTGGAATCAATAGAACAATAGACCCTTCAGTGCGTTGCTCAACATCATGAAAACCATATTGATGATGTACCGTACAATGAATGAGTCAATGACCCCAGATTTCTTGTAATGTGTAGCATGAGCTGAATTGTAACACATATGTGACTCCTCGCCACAACTAAGCCGGATGTCGCCAATCATCATTTTTGAGATATTCAACCAAAATATTCTGCTTGAAATTAGCTTTAAAATGATGTATATCATGTCTATAGTACTTGACATTTTAGTAGTGAAAAATCAATAAAACAGTCAATAAATCCTTTCTTTCCTGTTGTTTATTGTTAAGTTCGATGGAGCATATCTCAATAGTGGCACTGGCGACATCCGGGCTCAGTTGTGGCGAGGAGTCACATATATTATAGCTTTTCAACTTACTATTGATTTTTATGACTGGCATCCATGCAATATCATCGTGACTTGCTTGCTGACATTTGATAATATCAATGCAGCGTGTATTCTTCTATCACAGCTGTGCATGCACACTGTGCAACAGTAGTAGTCTATGGTGCAACTGTACATTTATGCTCTATGCTGTGGCAGCTAGGGTCACTGCCTGGGTCACGTTGATAAAAATCCCTTTAAAAGGGATGTGCAGTTACATAGAGATTAACATGATTAATTTGAATTGCGTTGCATGGGGGTATTCCCGTGCGGTACTCAAGTTTTGGTATGTGCTGCTGAGAATTTGAAACGGGTCCATCAATACACCAATTTTTCAAGAAATTTGGACCCATCGATATACCAAAAGTAAAAACTTTCAGCCAAATTTACCGGGGCACTCAGATATGACAGTGTACGCATGCGTGACCAAATTTTTTTCAAACACCCCCTAATGCGAGTTTTACCCTACCAGCAAATTTAGCCCCTTAATACGGTAATTTAGTGTAGAATTTACCCCCTAATGAGTTTTTGGCTGGTGAAAATGCAACAAATGTACCCATTTTTACAAGGTACCCTAAACAAAAAAAACACCCCCTTTTACTTGTTTTTTTGGTACAGACCATTTATGTGAGTGATCCCCCCGGGCAAATTTACTGCCCATTTGTCTTAAGGTAGGCCTATTAATATTGATATACCAAACAGCCAAAAATGCTACCCTATCCCTGTATGGTCATTTGTATTGAGTAGGCCCTATATCCCCCCTCCCCCTGGTGCTGGATATATTGATACATTGTAGTTTGGGCATTGTTTTAATAAATTAATTCATTTATGTTATTGATAAGGAAATGAATCATAACATACAGTGGGGGAACAGTGGGGCAGGGGTGGTGGTGGCATATGCCCCCACTAAAAACCCAAAATTATGAAAAAATTCCACCGTTTTGCCAGCAAGTATGCACTAAATTGGTTGATTTTGCCCCCCTCCAAATTCACTCCCCCCCCCTCATGACCCCGAAAAAATTCCTGGTGCCGCTATAAGACCCCTTGGTCGGTTTTATGACGGGTCTCATTTAGTAATTCTTCTTAGTAGATTAGTGGTTATGTTAGACGACGGATGGTGTTAATAGTGAAGACAAAATCAAGACAGCATCAGGCCAGATGTGTGGTTCCTATTGATTCATGATTTATTGGCTGACAATCTTACAATATGAAAAGTTGATACTGAAAAGTGAGAGAGAGCCACGATCTTCGCTCCGCTCCCCCCTTATATGCGACCCCACCCTACCATCGATCCGGTATCTGGCGACTCTTGACCAATCGTAGCCGAGGATCGCCCGACACCCGTGATCGGCAGGGCGGTTCTCCAATAAAGAGGGAGTGGCGCGCATGATCGATATTAGGCTGATATTATCTTTATCTTATCGCGGTATGGTAACTTTCCTCAACCTTTTGTGGGGCTTTCCCTAGATGGCGCTCCACTCATTCGTTCCAGCCCATATGGTCTAGTGGTTAGGATCCGGCGCTCTCACCGCCGTGGCCCGGGTTCGATTCCCGGTGTGGGAACCAGTTATAAGACCCCTTAGGTCGGTTTTATGACGGGTCTCATTTAGTAATTCTTCTTAGTAGATTAGTGGTTATGTTAGACGACGGATGGTGTTAATAGTGAAGACAAAATCAAGACAGCATCAGGCCAGATGTGTGGTTCCTATTGATTCATGATTTATTGGCTGGCAATCTTACAATATGAAAAGTTGATACAAAAAGTGAGAGAGAGAACCACGATCTTCGCTCCGCTCCCCCCTTATATGCGACCCCACCCTACCATCGATCCGGTATCTGGCGACTCTTGACCAATCGTAGCCGAGGATCGCCCGACACCCGTGATCGGCAGGGCGGTTCTCCAATAAAGAGGGAGTGGCGCGCATGATCGATATTAGGCTGATATTATCTTTATCTTATCGCGGTATGGTAACTTTCCTCAACCTTTTGTGGGGCTTTCCCTAGATGGCGCTCCACTCATTCGTTCCAGCCGGAGTATGATTCAGAGGGGCTTACACCGCCACTATAACTGAGTGAGGACCCTATCGAAATTGACCTGAATGTACAAGTCATGCTTAGTGTTGTGGTTTATAAACAAACTGAAGTCAAAAACTGAAAAACTGTAAAGATATAATTGAATACCTGAGTGGAAGAAGGGCCCAACTCCATTTTTTTACAAAAATGAGTTAGACCCAGCATTTTATTGCCAGCAGATTGTTCTTCCTTGTGTGTGAAAGATGAGCCAAAATCAACTCTCCAAAATCAAATAGTCTTTCAAGTACACTTAATCATGGTTTTCATTGAAGAAAGGCGGCCCAACTCCATGGAGTTGGGCCCTTCTTCCACAAATATTGGGTTAAACAGGAATTTTGTTCATCCATGGAATCTGCTTTTTACTACAATAAACTTTCTTGACATGCTTTTACTGGCAATTAATGGATAATTACCAAATTTCTATTCTATTTATAACACATCTGCTTACGAAACTGGCACTTGCAGTATATTAGTGGAAGCAGGGCCCAACTCCATCTCGTATTAAGACCTGTATCGTTGCCATGGAAACATCATATTTAATTTTGAATGTATGTAATATTGTATATTCATGTATTGAAGGTCCACTGAAGATGAAAACATTCTGCCTATAAAACTATTAAGTTTTTCCTTAATATCTCAAAAACAGTTTTGATGGAGTTGGGCCCTTCTTCCACTCAGGTATTCAAATGAAATATAGGCCTACCAATATTCCTTTGATATTAAAATTCATTGCATTTGTTTTCCTTTCTCTTTCCATGTGCTGACCACATACTGTTATATACACAGGTAAGTGAAATGTACATTATTTTAGATTAATGATGCCTTTTAAAGCCATATTATAACATTTCTGTAAAAATAGATTCCATAAAATGTTAGCTTTTACTGTCAGATATGTCCCCTTTTAATTTTGAGCCGAACAAGTGAGGTAAAGCATAGAAAATTGGAATTTACTACTGGCGTCCATGCATGTTACTCCCGCGGTTATAATACGGTACGATTCTCTGGGTGTATGTCTATGTGTATCCCGCACGCCGTGTATGTACTGTGCATAAGTGTTTGACATCGTAACAATAAAACGCCGGTTCAGCGTTTTATTCAAAATCTCGGATTTTGACAAAACTACAGCACCTAAAGTCTTGATTTTTACAGAGTATCTTTATTGACAAAAGTACATTACAATCGTGTAAAAAAAAGAAAATAAAAAAAAATTCGAGGGCGTTCTCCTCAGCAAATGTTATAATATGGCTTCAAGTTTGAGATATTTTCTTAAAATATAAAAATATCAATTTCCTAACCAATACCAGGCTTGTTTCACAGTCCAGGATTTGTGCTTGTTTAATATTACCGTACTCATTTTAATGCATTTTTCATGCTGGTTACCCAGCAAAGTACCACAATGAACAGAGCACATCCAGATCTTGCAAAATATGTTTATTTCTTGACATGAAAACAAATAGTAGGGAACCTGTATAAAGTCAAGTTCAAAATTTGAGAGAGTGTACATCATTTGATGTAAGGGACCGTTCACAAACACTAGTTAGGGGGGCCTAATGCAAAAAAAAATTTCCTCATGAAAATCAGGACCCCCCCTTTACAGTCCTCAAAAATTTCAGGGCCCCCCTTTTTGACATGTCAAAAATGTGGTTTGTTTACTGGTCTTGGTACAGTGGGTCACATATTTGTTTTGAGAATGTACTGTCAAGCCACCAATCAAATTGGCTGCATAAAATGAGGGAAATTTGAACCTTGTTCTACCTTGCATGCTCTACTCCCAATTCCAGATATTACAGCAATGATATTTTTGGGATTCAGCCACAAAATGTTGTTTCCGATAGCAGGTCTGAAAAGTGCAATGCGCAAAGAGGTTTTTTATTTGAATTTTATTATTGAATAGCAACGCATTATTAAGAAAAAATACAAGAAAAAACACATACAAACAACACCATTGGTATCCTTTTAACATTTTTATTGAAATAAAACAGAAAAAATTCCCATACACCAAAACTATATATACATCACAATATATTTTCAAGTTCAAATTGTCAGCATTTCCTTCTTTTCATTTCCTTTTTGGGGGGGGATATGGGCAGTGGCGCAACTAGGGTTGGTAGCGAGTAGCGACTGGATATGGGAATCTTAATTTGGGGAGGGCAGGTGCTGATCAAAAAACATTGACAGACTTAAGCATTCAGAAGTTAAGCTAGAGTGACATTTTTTCTCATGAACACAAGCATTTAGTTTATATACACCTGAGCTTGTTGCACAATAATTGAGTATGCCTAAATCTGGATGATCAAGACTTTCTGGACCCAAATTCTACTAGTCAACAATTGAAACAAACAGTAGACCTTTGACCAGGATAAGCACCAAGATTGAATTAAATTGGTACGGTATTTTCAAAAGAAAAAGAAATTAAAAATGACATGATGAAAATTGAAGAAACAAAATGTAAACAAATTTTACACATATGACTTTGGATTTACTGGGTGCCATTGGATTTACTGGGTGCCATTGGTTTCCAAATTCCTTGTCATATATTGAGCTCACGTAGAAGTGTGTTAAAAGCACAGCAGGAATCATCACAATTTGTTTCTTTGTTTCACCCCACTCTTTGCTATGAGTCTGTAAATGCAAAGATCATGTTTATAAGGATCGATCCTCATTGCTTTGAATTGCTTCATGTTGCTTCATATGTTTCAAAGCCGTCCCAGACAATGCTGGCGCAACGTTGGCAATGGTCGGCATGGTAGCGGTTGGTAAGCCGATGACAATTCAGCCAATGTTGGACCTACGTTGTTGTGCCAACCTTATGGTTGGTATGAAAACGTTATGCCAACCTATGGTACGTCAGTATGCCCACATTAAGCTAACTTAGCCAGCCAGCCTTAAAATGGCAATCTGTATCCTGCCCACGTTGGGCCAACGTTGTTGTGTGCCGTAAGCAGGCCAGTAAGTAAAGGAGCTGGGGGCAGAGTAGGAGGGGCTAAGAATTTTTGGCAGGCTGTTTGAAAATCCCCCCGAGGGTTCATGATTATTACACAGCCCCTTAATGAATTTTTTGGTGCCGTTTCAAGTTACATGGCAGTGTAAAGCCCCAGTTGCACACTTAACATACATGAGATTTCTCTTTTAGCGTGTTTATACCGAGCACCTCGCATTACCACGCTTTCACATTCACCCGCATTTTAATCCCGTCACCTTCATCGGGTCGTTTCTACTGCACTGTGAATGCAGGGTAACAAGGTGGATGATGGATTCACTCGCATTACCGCGCATTCACCTTCACCCGATCTGTTTCTGCTGGGGCCGTTACCGCGTATTCCTCGCATCACCCCAATTCTAATTCACCCGCAACCGCCTGCACAGTAGAAACACGCTATTTGCTATGGATTACTTTGTGCTGTTTTAAGGCCTGTACCCTTTTAAAGCCCTTGTTTCAAATCACATGCCAGTGTAAAGCCCTTGTTGCATACTTCACATACATGAGGCTTAGTTCTCACTGCTATGAATTGCTTGATGCCTATGCCATTTCAAATCACATGCCAGTGTTTTAAGCCCTTGTTGCATACTTCACATACATGAGGCTTAATTCCAGGGGGGGGGCACTCCAACTTTGGAGAAGAAACGTATGTAGGGCTGTTAAGACCCCCTTTTTCATCATCACTGTCACCCAAAGACCCCATTTATTTTTACGAACACATGCTCTGTCACCCGAAGACCCCCTATTTTTCCATCTGATCTGTCACACAAAGACCCTTACAAATTCAATTTGAACAGCAACTTTCATTTATCACTGATATTATACTTATTTTGAAAAAAACAACTAAATTTGAAGCCATTCATAACTAGAAATTCGATTTTTGAGGTTTCTAAGGCTCTCACCCAAAGATCCCATTTAAAAAAAGGTAATGTTCTCACCCAATGACCCCTTATTTTTTACATTTTGCTCTCACCGAATACCAAAAATCATGCTCTCACCCAATGACCCCTTATTTTTTACATTTTGCTCTCACTGAATGCCCTTAGTGCGAAAGTGCCATATATCCATTTCATATTGAAGTGCCCCCCCCCCCCCGGCTTAATTCTCACTGCTATGGATTGCTATATGCCATTTTAAATCACCATTTGGTGCAACATTTTGTACTATTTTAGCCTGTAGAAGTAGAACCTGGGAATTTATTAATTAATTTTCTTATATTTTTTTAAAATCTAAACGGCGCCACGCCACTCGGGAAGCCACGGCGCGGACCCCTGATATATAGGGGTATTTTTCCGAATTTTGCTATGAATTGTTCTGTGCCTTTTCAAGTGATGTACCAGTGCAAAGCCCTTGTGTGCCGTTTCAAGTTGTATGCCTGTGCAAAGCCCTTGTTGCATATTTTACATACATGAGGCTTTTTATTGCTATGAATTAGTTTGTGCCGTCTCAAACTACATGCCTGTTTAAAGCTCTTGTTGCATATTTTACATACATGAGTCTTTTCATTGCAATGGATTCCTTTGTGCTCTTTCAATCTACATGCCAGTTTAAAGCCCTTGTTGCATATTTTACATACATGAGGCTTTTCATTGCTATGAATTAGTTTGTGCCGTTTCAAAATACATGCCAGTTTAAAGCTCTTGTTGCATATTTTACATACATGAGTCTTTTCATTGCTATGGATTCCTTTGTGCTGTTTCAAGTCACCTGCCAGTGTAAAGCCTTCATCGCATACCTTACATATATAATGCTTCCCGCTATGAACTGCTTCATGCTTCTTCAATCCATGTGTCATTGCAAAACCCTTGTTGCATATTTTACATACATGAGGCTTCTCATTGCTATGAGTTGTTTTGTGCTGTTTCAAATAACGTGCTAGTGTAAAGCCCTTGTTGCATATTTTACATACATGAGGCTTCTCCTTGCTATGAATTAGTATGTGATATTTCAAATTCCCTGCCTGTGTAAAGCCCTTGTTGCATATTTTACATACATGAGGCTTTTCATTGCTATGGATTCCTATGTGCCGTTTCAATAAAGATACTATTGCAAAGCCCCTGTTGCATACTTTACATACATAAGGCTTGTCATTGCTATGAGTTGTTTGGTGCTGTTTCAAATTCCCTGAATGTAAAAAGCCCTTGTTGCATATTTTACATACATGAGTCTTTTAATCTTCATTGATATGGATTCCTATGTGCATCATATAATAATATTCATTTGTAAAGTCCTTGTTGCATACTTTACATACATGTATATGAGGCTTATCTTTGCTGTGAATCGGTGAGCGTCCATTCAGGTATGTAAAGAAGTTTTTTCTAAAAGTCTGAGTACATTCATGGTCCATCCAATTCTGTTTTCTTGTGAAGTCTTTATTACAGTGTTGGCATTCATACAGCTTCACTTTGGTGTCTGATTCATACCAATATGGTCTAATCCGCTTCTTGTGTTTGATCAGGTGACTCAGATATAGATAAGTGTCATGGAAATACCTGCTGCAATATATACATTTGTGAGGCTTCAGGTTGAACAAGTTTTGAGGTCTGCTGGAAGTCATGTTCTGAAATGAGGATTTGAAAAAGGATATAGTAAAATGTAAAGTCTTTGTTTCTGTAATGACATGTATGTGATTACGTGGTAGTTGTTTTGCAGACTATAAATCGTATTATACAAATACTACATGGTTTGAAGAGAAATAGGATAAACTATACTGGCTACAGGGTGTAATATAGGCACAGAATTAAAACCAGAGAACCAGGAGTCGACAGCCATCTTGATACAGGCATGGAGCAAAAAAAGAGGGTATTCAGTTTCCCTCGGAATGTGCTCGAGGCATTTGTTACCATGCAAGCTCGACATGGATGATGGGCACATATGAGAGATGCTCTTGATGTGACCAGCACGCGAGTACGAAGACGCTTCAGATGAGACGCAGAATTGTTCGTCTCCATGCACCGTCAGCAAGGACCCGAATACCCCCAATTTTCTTCCCATAGCTGACGACGCGATTGTATGTGGCGGTATAGGGAGTCCTGGTTCTCCTTCTCTAATTCTGTGGTGGTACGCCTGTAGCCAGTACCAAGGGAAAAATAGTGATCCTATTTCCATGAAAATACCATGGTATTTAATTGTTTTATATTACACCTCATACATATTTATGAGCGAATGATATCACCAATTCATAACATTTTAATAAGGATATAGCCCTAGTCCCCTCGGTCAGGCCAATTTGCTGTCTTCATCAATTTCATTGCACCAAATGAAGTTATATAAGCTTTGGATTCGAGAGCTCTTCTAGGCACTACACGCTTCTCCTGGCAATAGAGCCTACATCTTCATGGCTTTATGAATCATAAATTGGGTGTTGAGTGCATCCATAGAGGAAAGATATAAACAGAGAAAGTACCCTGTGTATTGTATGCTACCAGTTCTCGCATATTCATGAGGGCCGATTGTTCGATCGTGCCGTGTCAAACAATCATGCCAGCACTGTGTGCCTTCGCGTATACGCAATAGAGCATTGCATGCTTTCGCGATCGACCATGAAAATAAATAGTAATTGCGTAGCAGTCTCGCCTGTCACATTTCATGGAACAATCGGCCCTCATTATCAGATGACATGGAGACTTTGACTGGTGGTATGCGCTCTGTAGTCCTCTGTGATGAGTGCATCCTTTTACAGAAATAGTTTGGCAGTATCTGCTTCGGACAGCAACATGGATGCTGACATTTTTGTTGTTGCTATAATAAATTGGTTAACCCGTTTATTCATATGGAGAACCATGATACAATATAAAATGTCCTAAATATAATAATAATAACAATATAAAAAGTCCTACCAAAAAAAAAAAAAAAACACACTTACGAAAGGGACTATACAAACGCTTTTCTCTGATGATGATATCGTGAATAGGGGGGATATGACATGCTGGCTTACTGGGGATAGGTCGATCTACTTGGGTTGTGTCAAGTCGATTGACCAATGAATTGGTGATATGCTAGCCAGGCAAAATTTTTTTTTTTTTTTTACGGGTTTTTCGTCAAAAAATGTCCAAATTTTGGAAAGAAAGTCCACTTTTCACAAAATCGCCCCCCCTCGGGGAAAAAAGTCCACTTTTTCAAAATCAGCACCACCCAAACAAAATCCTGCGTACGGGCCTGATGCTAGCTCTCATGAATATGTACGAGGTGTAATAAATATATACACATTGTGCCAACCATATGTAGTGCACAATCATAACAGATGGCTGATTCAGCTCTATTTTCACATGTGTCTTAATAGAACTTGCCATCCTGGCTTGCCATGAAAAAAAGTTTCACTACTTGGAGAGAAATGAATTCCCTAGCTCCTATCTGTTTCATATCTGTAAAGGAGCTGACCTGATCACAAGGATGTCATCATTATAGCCAGAGGACTTTGGTATAACACAAATGGGTCAATGAGTTACATAAAAATAACCTTATTATAATGGTATGGAAGTGAGTTTTGCTTGCCTCATAAGGGGCTGTGCAATAATTATGGGATCCCCCTTGGGGGATAAAATATCCGAACAGCCTGCCAAAACTCGCTTCCCCCCACCCCCCTGCCTGCCAAAAATTGCTTGCTCCCCCTCTTGGCCCGCCAAAAAATCTTGACCCCCCCCCCCCTTTACATAAGCCAAATGCCTGAAATGGTCTATATATGATGCAAACGCAGCGAGCAGGAAAATGTGCATTTTATTTAAGCCCCATGAATGTGTGCCAAAAGTTGCTTTCCCCCTTTCGCTTACCAAAATTTGCTTCCCTCCCCTTCGCACGCATAAAATATTTCTCCCCCCCTCCAATTTTATCCCCTCCGCTCATAATTATTGCACAGCCCTTAAGGGAAACTGTAACTGTGTGCATTTCAGACAAAAATGAGTTTGAAAATGGCCGATTTGTAACAAGGTTGTGTTGTTGCTGCTCATTCCAAATTCTCTGTATTGAAAACTTTTATTGTTCAAAGCACATACTATTTTTACTTCACATTTTAGCTTTTAAATGGTTTGAAAATGATCTTAAAGTTACACGTCAGAACGGGAAATAGAAAAATGCTGACATCGGAATTTAACATAGAAGCGTATTGCCACTATTTCACCCATGCGAGGAGAGCCTCGATCTGGCAGCAGGCATGAATGGGAATTGAACCAGTCATATAACATTGTGTAAAGTTACGTAATACTTCCTTTGATGTCTATTACCAGTTCGAGGCTTTCCTCGCACATGGCGAATGTGATGAACTTTTCCTTAAAAAGGAAAAACTGCATCACATACATCACTATACATCTTTTTACTTTTTGTACCATCTTACTTTTTCTTACTATACACCAATAATTATATGCTCCGGGCACGGGGGCTCCTTAATCACCTGCCAAAATCGCTTGCCCCCCCCCCCACCCCTATCAGCTTGCCAAAAGTTGCTTCCCCCCTCTTCGACTTGCCAAAAATTTCTTGCCCTCCACCAATGTTACCCTCCGACAGGGCTCATAATTATTGCACAGCCCCTTAATTATAATTAATTAATTTTCAGCTTTGGGGTTGGCGTATTTGAAGAGAGTGATATTCAAAACCGGGGGGACTACAATATGAAATGGATATAGGTATTGGGCTGGCACTTTCGCAGTAAGGGGCATTCGGTGAGAGCAAAATATCAAAAATATTTAGGGTCTTTGGGTGAGAAAATGTTTTTGGCATTCGGTGAAAGCAAAATGTACAAAATATGTAGAGACGGACCATTTGGATCAAAATTAGGGGGGGGGGGGGCGTTGGGTGAGAATATGACCTTTTTAAAATGGGGTCTTTGGGTGAGAGCCGAAACCTCGAAAATTGAATTTTTAGTTCTAAATGGCTTGTAATTTCCAAAGAAGTAACAAAATCAGTCCTAAATGATTTGTTGCTGTTCAAATGGAAATATAAGGGTCTTTGGGTGACAGATCAAAAGGAAAGATATGGGGTCTTTGGGTGACAGCATGTGCTCATAAAAAATATGATAGTCTTTGGGTGACAGCGATGCTGTAAAAGGGGGTCTAGCTAGCCCTACATATGCATCCCCCCTGCCCCGGCCGGGGTCAAAACCTATACCAAAAATGGCAAAAATCACTCCAAATCATGATACATCACCATTTCTAACAGGTGACAGGTTATCTTCTGGTCATACTACACAAGGCATAAGGGAATGCCCTGGTGCCGTGTGTCATTACTGCTCATGCACTGATCAACCACACGATAAAAAGATTTGGGAAGCACCGTAAGAAAACTTGGCAAGTGGTGGCAAGAAAGTTTCGCACCACGTACGTTGAAGTTCACTTTTCAAAGGGCGAACTGTTACGAAAATCAAAACGACTGGTAAACATGTCTACTAAATGACCTCATAAGGTCAAATCTTCTCATTTCGTCTGTGAAAAATAAAATGACGAAATTGCAACAGTGACTGTCTGCACCCTTACGAGTGAAAATACAGCTTATTTAGCCAGTGTCAACATGGTCATCAGTTTGAATATTTTCCTAAAATATTGGACTAACTCCACAGCTATATGGTTTTTCACAATATAACAGTAATGGAAAAAAACTGAAATTATTCGTCATTTTTCGGCACAAAAATTTTGGCAAAAAATGAAGTCACAGACATAAACAACAATCTCCTAATTAGCATAATGGTCGCCATTCCTCCATCCAGCTAGCTCGTCCTGTGATTGGTCCTTTAGTTATCTAGTTTTTATTCTATATCAATGATACTACATGTATGGATCACAATGGCCTCATCCCAATGGCATAGTTCAAATAACCTCAATTAAACAATTCACAGTGCAAAGTTATCAAAGGTCATTGTGCAAATATATTGGGGTTAAAGAAATATGTGCCCTAAGGGGCTGGCATTTTCTTCGGCGGGGTGGGTGTCCCAAATTCACAAAAAGTCGGCGTCAGTAAAATTGCGACTCCACCCCCCATATTTTTATGACCCCCACCACCGATACACCTTACCTCCTAAACATGCTGAAATCTGACATTTTGAATAAAATAAACACCATCTGTGGTTATCTTGTGACTCCCTACATTTTGGTCATCAACAATTTTATGACCCCCCATTTCTTCACAAATTTAATGACCCCCCCCCCCAGTATATGTGAGTGGACACTACGAATGAGCCGTTTATAACTCGGCAACTGGCATTCCGAGTTGCAGTGTAAAATGTATGTGAAGGTCGTATTCACAGGTATCTTAATAAGTCATGTTAGTTATGAGCCAGGGCCGACTTTACAGCAGATTCGTGGTTTCCAGTCACATATTTGGGACCCACCCCTTCCAAAGAAAATGCCAGCCCCCTAATAGAAGCTAGTGTCATGGCCATACATAATTATTGTATTGTATGTGCTGTTTCAAGATCCATGCCAGTGTAAAGTCCTTGTTGCATACTTTACATACAAAAGGCTTCTTTGCTATGAAGTAGTATGTGCTGTTTCAAGATCCATGCCAGTGTAAAGCCCTTATTGCATACTTTTAAGTACTTTAAGTACTTTTTTGTATGATAAAACATACAAAGGGCTTCTCTTTGCTATGAATTAGTATGTGCTGTTTCAAATAATCTGCACGTATAAAGCCTTTGTTGCACACTTTACATACATAAGGCTTCTCTTTGCTATGAATTGGTATGTGCCGTTTCAAATAATCTGCACGTATAAAGCCTTTGTTGCATACTTTACATACATGAGGCTTTTCTTTGCTATGAATTGCTATGTGTCGTTTCAAATCAAATGCCTTTGTAAAGCCCCTGTTGCATACCTTACATACATTATCTTTGCTATGAATTGCTATGTGTCGTTTCAAATCACATGCCAGTGTAAAGTCCTTGTTGCATATTTTACATACATTAGGCTTCTTATTGCTATGGATCGCTATGTGCTGTATCAAGTCATTTGCCAGTGTAAAGCTCTTGTCGCATACTTTACATACATAAGGCTTCTCATTGCTATGGATCGCTATGTGCCTTTTCAATCCATATGCCCATTTAAAGCTCTTGTTGCATACTTTACATACATTAGAATTCTCTTTGCTATGGATTGCTACGTGCTGTTTCAAATTATGTGCCCATGTAAAGCTCTTGTTGCATACTTCACATACATGAGAATTCTCTTTGCTGTGCATTTTGTGTCCTGTTTCAAGTTAGATACCAGAGTAAAGCCCTTGTTGCATATATATGTATGAGGCTTCTCATTGTCCGATTTCCTATGTTGCATACTTTATGAGGCTTTTCTCCACTAAGAGTTTCAGTCTCTAAATGTAATTTCAAGTTACAAGCATCATTGATGCCTCTTATACAAATATGACAAGGTGATTGTTTATTCAGCTGTGTCGCAGAGGTTTTTGTAATGGTCCGAGTACATTCATGGTCCATCCAATTCCGTTTTCTTGTGAAGTCTTTATTACAGTGTTGACATTCATATAGTTTCTCTTTAGTGTCTGATTCATACCAATACGGTCTAATCCTCTTCTTATGTTGGATCAGGTGACTCAAATATAGACAAGTGTCATGGAAATGCCTGCTGCAATATATACATTTGTAGGGCTTCAGTTTGAACAAGTTTTGAGGTCTTCTGGAAGTCATGTTCTGAAAAGAGGATTTAAAAGGATATTGTAAAATGTCAAGTCTTGTTTCTGTAATAATGTAATGTGGTAGTTTTGCAGACTAAATTGTATATAAAAATACAAACATGTATCGTGCCAACCATAGGCATGTGGCATAAAGGTTGTGTACAATCAAAACAGATGTCCGATTCACGTCTATTTTCATGTGTGCAAAAAAAGTATGATCTCTTATATATCTTATTAAAATATATCTTATTATCTCACTTTAAGGAATCACACAACTAAATCAAGTTCCTATTCTTTTATGTGTTAAAAGGTACCCAAGAAATCATCATTTTCTCATGGTTATAACGTCATCATTCATTCAAAACACCATTTTTCCAAAAGTTTATGATATATTCTACCCTACATTAGAACCAGCATTTTTTGGTAGTTGAGCCGCTTGATTTTTCGCATTGGTGCCTTGAACCAGGGCTTGAACATGATGTAAACCATACCAAAGTCTACATCTCAGCGCCTCTATGCTGTGACATCATTTGGTGCATGGAACTAAAAAACCTTCCTAAAATGTCAGAAGTGTAATATTTTTTATTATTTTATGCTTGGATGATAAAAAAAATGGGCACATCAGCCTTCCGGGGCAGCCTTCATTTCAAACTTTTTTTCCATTAAAATGCACCTGGTATGGTCAGCGAATAATAACACTGGTTGTTATTTCTTCAGTCAGATAGGGTTGGACCCGATTTAGTGGTGTGATCTCTTAAAGCCACCATGCGAAACTCAATACAACTGTGGATTTGTCCAAAGAAAAATGAAGATGATGAATGTGTGCCAAAATTGCCCTCCCCCGCCCTTCTCAGCTTGTTAAAGTTGCTAACCCCTTTGGGGCTTTGCGTATTTGAAGAGAACGATATTAAAAAACCTATACTGTACCAAAAATTGCAAAAATCACTCCAAATCATGATACATTTTTTGTACATCATACAGGTGAAAGGACCACAATGGCCTCATCCCAATGGCATAGTTAAACAACCTCAATTAAACAATCATAGTGCAACATTGTCAAAGGTCATTCGATGAATGTGCAAATCTATTGGGGTTAAAGAACTGTTCCCTAATAGATGAGTATGTTCCTAGTCTATGGCCATACATTGTGTATTCGCACACAGATGTGGTACTTTGTCAGTTTCTATTTGTCAGACTTTATCCTCTGGCATTGGCATTATTATACGACGTGTTAAGCCCTTGTAACATACATGAGGGCGATGAGGCTTCCCTTGTTGCACTAGTCTTGCATATTTTACATACATAAGGCTTCTTTCTTTTTGCTATGACTCTGTAAATGTGCTTTTAGGTTATGAGGAAGTGTAAAGCCTTTTTTACAAAATTGACATTTATAAGGCTTCTGGTTGCTGTGAATTGCTTCATGGCGTTCCAAATATCTTGCCTGTATGAAGCCCTTGTTACAAACTTCACATACATAAGGCTTTTCATTGTGATGAATTGGTTCATGCTGTTTCAAGTTATTTGCCATTTTAAAGGCCTTCTTACATACTTTACACATATGGCTTTTCATTGCTGTGAACTACTTGATGCTGTTGCAAGTGATATCTCCGTTTGAAGCCATTGTTGCATACTTTACATACATACGGCTTGTCATTGCTATGAATTTCTTCATGCTGTTTCAAGTATGCCAGTGTACACCTCTTCTTGCATACTTTGCATTCATAAGGTTTATCAATGATATTGCTATGAATCCGGCTATGAATTTTTGTGTGTTGATTTAAGTTCTGTACACGTGTGAAGCCCTTGTTGCATATCTTACACACATAAGGCGGCCTCTCTTTGTTATGAATTGGTTTGTGCTCTTTCAAACGATGTGCCAGTGCAAAGCCCTTGTTGCATACTTTACATACATGAGGCTTCTTTTTGCTATGGATTGTTATGTGCCGTTTCAAATAATTTGCCATTTTAAAGCCCCTGTTGCATACTTTACATACATGAGGTTTCTCATTGCTATGAATTAGTTTGTGCTGTTTCAAATAACATGGTAATTTAAAACCCTTGTTGCATACTTTACATACATGAGGCTTCTCATTGCTATGAATTAGTTTGTGCTGTTTCAAATAAACTGCCAGTCTAAAGTCTTTGCTACATACGTTAGAAATGTGAGGCTTCTTTTTCCTGTGAACCGGTGAACGTCTTTTCAAGTGTGTAAAAGAGGATTTTCTAATGGTCCGAGTACATTCATGGTCCAACCAATGCTGTTTTCTTGTGAAGTCTTTATTACAGTGTTGGCATTCATATAGCTTCTCTTTGGTGTCTGATTCATACCAATATGGTCTAATCCGCTTCTTGTGTTTGATCAGGTGACTCAGATATAGATAAGTGTCATGGAAATATCTGCTGCAATATATACAAGTTTGAGGCTTCAGGTTGAACAAGTTTTGAGGTCTTCTGGAAGTCATGTTCTGAAATGAGGATTTAAAAGGGATATTGTTAAATGTTAATTAGTCTTGTGCTTATGATATGTGGCAGTGTTTTTGCAGACTGAATTGTATATATGTGACCATACCGCACGAATGAGCCATAAATTCCCTAAATTGTATTCTGAGTTACAGTGTAAAATGTGTATGAAGGTCGATTCATCGCCAAGCTGGCGCGACATCTTTCTCATTTTGATACTCAAACACCAATCAATAATCATATTGTTGAAGTGGATAATAAACTTCTACCTTAAATGGCTATAGAATTTTTAACAGCGCTGGTCTTTGTTTGTTTTGGCTAAATCCTGTTCAAGTAGTGGGTTACCAGGCAAAGTATTTTGTATAGGTATGTATATAAACAACAATTAACAATGAGAGAACTTTTTAAAACCTCCTTGACTTGGGGATGATTAAATGACCGCTTATTATGACTGTTTGATATTTATTGCCAGTAATGTGGAAAAAGAGACACATGAAGAAACGAAAAAAGCTACCATTTTGTTGAAGGAGCAAAGTTTAACAAACCATAACCTCGCTTCTGGATATCCTTTGAAATGATATACCACTTTAAAGCTTATGATGTATATTTTCTAAACATGAAATAAACCAAAATTGACCGGGGAGGAATTTACGGCTCAATCGCCGTGTACAGTCACTTATATGAGGTCCTGTGTCACAACCTGGGGTACCTTTGTGTTACATAGTAAAAACATGAAATGGTTAAAACATTTTACCTACACTCATTTGAAGTGGTTCATATCCTTCTGAGCATTTTGACACCTTTTTTTATGGAAATCGGTTAAAAAATGAGAGAGTGCGGGCAAAAACAATCACAAAGTAGGGAGGATGTAACCCCACCTCTTTCTTCCACATTTACAATCATTCTGAGCAAGAATTGG
Source organism: Amphiura filiformis (assembly GCF_039555335.1). NCBI lineage: Eukaryota > Metazoa > Echinodermata > Ophiuroidea > Amphilepidida > Amphiuridae > Amphiura > Amphiura filiformis. The sequence goes on from NC_092645.1 coordinate 12,074,099, forward strand.
TCTTTTAAATGAAATTCTGTATTTATTTACTTGGTTTAGATGTCTGGGAGTTCATTTAGACTTTTTTTACTAGATTCAAATTTTTAAAGGGGGTTTTAAATCAAATTTAGAATATGAATCCCTCCCCCTAATCCTCCTCCCCCTAATCCTCAGTCACCCTTGGCACATTTCATGCCAAACGTCATAAGAAAATAATTGAAAAATATTTTTAAACGGGATAAAATCATGAGTAATATAGACGAATCCAACGAGCCAAGTCATGGTCAGGATTTGGTCGGCCATCTTTGCGTCGCCCCCGCATGCACCAAACAGGTGTTGTGAGTACCCAATTGGGTTCGATGTTAGATTCTTTTGTGTTGTAATCATTCTTTTGTCTACGTGTAACACAGGTGATAGAATGCAGTTTATAATACCCTTCAAGGCTGCATCATCTCACATTTTTAGGTGGGATAGTTGGGTATACCTGTCGAGGCTAATGGCTGCCATTCAGGAGCAGGAATGTGTGAAATTGGATTCGCTCTCATAACGCTGAACGCTTTTTCTTCTTTTGGTCATGGCCATAATTGTATTCACCAGGATGTGCACTGATTCAGTTTCTATTGGCGTAACAGACTTTATCGTCTGGCATTAGCATTATATGGTATGACATGTTTTAAGCCCGGGGGTACTCAGTACTCAGTACTCAGTACAAATGACTATACAGGGACGTGCCGCAAACATGGGTAGCATTTTCAGCCTTTTGGTATATCAATGACCCCTTTTTCAAAGCCTATTTTGGTATATGAATGGGTCCTTTTTTCAAAATTTTCCTAAATCCAGGCAAAATTTTCCCAAAATTTGTAAAAACTAAGACAATTTGGGTTAAATTTGGCCGAAAATTTTGAATTTTGGTATATCAATGGGTCCAAATTTCTTGAAAAATTAGTATATTTATGGGTCCACTTTCAAATTTTCAGCTGCACGTCCCTACCAAAACCAAACTTGAGTCCCCCCAGGGTTTTAAGGCCTTGATAGATACATAGGGTCTTTTTATCTTTTCCGTTTTCATATGTTCAGAAACAAAAATGCAAGGGAAAAGTGAGCTGATCTGTAACTTGAATTCATGGTTAGTTTGAAGTACCAATCAGCTTATTTCAATAGAGGTAGATGCATGTGTCAATAAAGGCTGGATAAGACAGGATTATGGAACACCCCTCTCGCCTTTGAGGTTGTTCAATTGGTTCACATTAATGTGACAAAAATGCCAATCCGAATGAAAAGGTCCACTTTTTTTTTCTGTATAAGCGTTGAAAATAACCCTCACAAAAGGTCCGCTTATGAGCTATGGACATTTCTTATGGAAATGTTACAATATGGCTCCATCCCTAAACCAAACCCATGGTTTTTTTATGCAAAAGGGAAAGAAGAAATGAAAAGAGAGAAGATGAACAAAGAAGTCACTTTGTGGTACTATCAGGATTCGAACCTCGGACTCCTCGCACGTTATGCAGAAGATCACCGACCTGTAGCCATGAGTGTTATGCTGGCCTTATTCCTGGGTATACATGCCTTATGCGGCCCATACAGTATTAATATTGGGGACCCTAGATGCGGACTGGATACAAAATAATATTTCTCTTCAATATTATTGAAGAGATCTAATCTAGTTTGATTTTATTGATGGTTGCATGGCCAATAAAATCACTTTTATGTCTGTGTGTACAGTGCACAATAGTAGATTTTTTATGCACTCTTGTATCTAGGGTCTTTGATATTGATCAATCAAATTGATCGTGTATGGGCCGCATAAAGCTGGTTGCTTGATCATATCATGTGGAAACCGTGCATGCGCAGTGGGTTTCATAGTACGCTTTAGTGAGTTCCAGTGGGGTTAGGGTTAATATGATAATACATGTAGTATTTCTGAATTCTCTGAATCAAAGAGCTTCAAATGGTATACTTCTGCTATACCCTAGGATGAGGCCGATGGGGGATGCAATTTTTGGCACACCATTTGGAAATGTTTAATTTGTTCATAATATTGAAGTTTCCACAAATGGGTTCCAGATGAACTCCTTATGATACATGTACATTCCACTTTGGTAATAAAGCTCCTTCTTGGTCAAACAATAACATAGCAGTTGCTGATTTGCACAAATTAACCAAGAACAAAATTTTTTTTCGAAATGGACTAATACATAGTCCATATAATTTTCATTTGAGCCTTATCTGGTAGTTGATATTTTTTGTTGGAAATCATGCCCGAAGTTTAAAAATGTGATTTAAGAAATGTATTCCTTTGACAATGGTATGCCGGTAGTGATGATGATTATGGTGTTGATGATGGTGATAATGATGATGATGATGACGACGACGACGACGACGACGACGACGATGACGATGATGATGATAATAATCTAGAGATCCCTTGTTGAATCACCGTCAAGTTTTTATTTATTTTTCAAATGTCATTACCATCGCATATGAAATTGTAAACATAACGCAAGGTACAGAAACTAGTCTTGGGAATCTTGAGGACCATGAACCGTCTTCGACCCCCCCCCCGTCCCCCGTAACAATGTTGATCTGGGTCTTATGATCAGCCTCCTTGTTCGGACTCTGCAATTTTGAATCCTAATTTGTTTGGTCACGGGAGTCTAGTAGAACCCAACATTGATTGGAGGGGGAGGGGGAGGGATGGGGTGTTAGCAAAATGTTAAGGTTTTAGCACTTCATTTGCATTCTTAATAAACAAGTAATAACTTTCAAATGAAATGACGTTTAGTCAAGTGTTTGCTTAAACATTGATGGGGGGGTAAAGGAAAGTGAAACATTAATGTTACATTATTATAGAGCCTGTCTTGCTCACGTGTTATGTCCAACCAGACATGCGTTTTTCTCGCTTCATAATATTTTACAAAGTGAGCCTGTTTTAACACACAGATGCATAGCGAAGCATATAAACTGTCTCTCTCGAGGACAACATTAGAACTTTTACAATGACACAATTTCCAGTTCATTTCACTAGGATCTATCAGGGGAACAGTTCTTAAACCTCAATACATTTATACATTCATTGAATGACCTTTGAAGATTTGGGTACAAAAACTCATGCTCTGCAAACTGGAGGGGGAGTTTGGCGCTATGATTATGTAATTGAGGTTATTGGACTGTGCCATTGGACGGCTCTTATGGTCCATAGTGTTTACTTTGAAAGGATACATTACGTAACCAAATTAAATCGGCATACTCCCCTCGAACATGTTGAAGGACGAGCAAGGTCTGCTGACCTTTTATAACGAGAGGCAAATTATGTACTACGCATGTTTGTGCGTAAGCACACTTGGTTGTCATATACGCGTACTGTGTTCACATACGTTTCGCATTTTGAATAGTATACTTCGGCTATAATGCGCAATGCGTTTTGGGCATTTAAATGTTACAAGTAAAATGTGTTGGAGACGTTTGTGCGTATGTGTATGCACTAGTAAATGTCATATGCGTACAAGGTTTGGCAAGTCTTGTGTTGATTATTATATACGTGCGCGGTCCGCGGGGTGCGTATGTATGTGTATACACTCGCGTCAGAGGAGGCTTTAAGGCATTCCTACAATGCACTATGATTGGGAAATTTGATCAATATAACCTAATTTTAAAGGCAAAGTCCCCATTGCCACAGACACAAAATGGTAATTTTAAAACTGCAGCCAACGAGCTACATGTAATAGTTGAGACTTAGGACTGATATTTGATTTTCTAACAGGAAACATTCATATTGTCCCACTGCATTAATTTTATTCCTAAGTCTCGATGTTATGAATGTTAAATAATAGGATGAAAACACCAGATATTTGCACACAATTCCAATGCAAGGCATGATCAACTGTACCACATGTGTACAAAAGCCAGACATACAAGGTCCGAAACCCCATTGGGTTGTGGGAATGTCTTTAAACATCCTCTGCACTCGCGTATGTCATTGCGTATACTGTTCAGTAAGTCATGCATTCAGCATTATGTGCGTGTGCAGGCGAGGAAATGCGTATTCATGTTTATTCACTCGCGTATAATCCTACGAGTACCCTGCGTACAATGATCGCGCGTCGGCATGCGAGGTGGACAGATGTATCTTGTCACGTGTGTATTTGGCGTGTGCGTTATCAACAATAATTATTATGAATACTGCCCTGATAATTCTAACACATTGAACCTACTTAATACAAGCAATACTATAGTATATACACGCATTACGTATGTTTAAAAAAACCTTAACTTTTTTGGTGTACACCAAAAAAAAGCCTTGTTTCTTCAAAATCATGGACTTTCAAAAGTCCACTTCGAAAAAATTTGTTGTTCAAGTCTATAAATTCCTATACCTTTATAGTATTACAGATTTGTGGGCTTGTTTTTGACAGAGCTTTAGCATCAAGATGGAACCTTTCATAAGGTGGTGCTCAATCGGTGACATTGATTTTGATTGGTTTCAGGCAGAGGCCCCCCAGTATGGTTCAAATGAATTTTTCCCATGGGGGGGGGGGCTATAGAAGCAAAATACTATGAATTTGATTTGAGCAAATTTGAAATGTAGACCAAAAAACCCTGAGTAGAGCATTTGAATGTTCTAACAGGTGCAGTTTGTGCGAAATAATGGCCTCTTTAAGGGGGTACTACACCCATTGATTTTTTTTTTTTTTTTTTTGCATTTTGTGAAGAAATTACAAAAAAAAATTGGACAAAGTGGGATGCAAAATGAAGGGGCAAATCTTCTCGTTTTATTGGTGGCATCGGTATCAACGTAGCTTACATGCTTTTAAAAGTAGAAGCCAAAAGGTGGTACATCACTGATGATTTAAATTCACTTCATTTTGGAAAGCTTACTATCAACGGATTTCGTTAAAATTTTGAATATGTGTTGCTAACACATTAGGGAAATAATGTTGATATGTAAAATGGGAACAAGTGGTCCCTGATTTCTTTGATGACTTCATGAACTTGGTGCTCCAAAAATAAAAAAAAACGAACCTGTTAAAATGCTTCTATTTTCAATGTTGAGCTATATTTTGTATTTTTAACTTGCGACATTATTTCACTGAAACTTAATTAAGCCATAGCAGGGGTGGAATTTCGGCGGGAGTCTGAGAGTCGACTCTCGCAGAGACTCCCGTAAAAGCCCTATTGCGAGAGTCCATGTGGACTCTCACTGGAAATGGATCTGGAAATGATCGGCTCAGCGAACTTACGTTTAAGTTCAACACGCCTTAAAACTCAAAGCCTGCAAAATAAGATAAAATGTCATATGGAAGTGAGAGTATGATGACACATATTAAAAACTTAACTTTGTTAGTTTATTTGTTAGTTTGTTTGTTTGAATGCATTTTACGTAGGCCTACATATAATACCTTTTGGACTCCCGCAAGATTGTACAACGAGAATCCATTTACGGGAATCCATGGACTCTCGCAAAACTCTCTTGCGAGAATCCACTTGGACTCCTGTGGCACTTTACGAAATTCCACCCCTGCATAGGTAACAGGTTACCACAACCATACTACAGCAATGTTGAAAAAAATTGTATTTCTTGTCACCTATACCACCATATTGGGTAGTTTTCCGTAAGCTTAGCTTTTGTGATTTTGGTAACTATTTTATATTTATTTGTGAAATCCATCTCAACTAGGCATTTTAAATTGTACTCACCATTTACATCCCAAGGTATATTAGTATATCCACCTTGCACTTCTCGATATATATCCAGTTAAGACAGAATATCAAAATTATTCCTCATTCTGATATCACAGACTCTCACATGTGTATTCAAAATTGATGCTTAAATTTGACCTGAACCAATTGACCTATAACCTGACATACGGTGACCTAATAGCCTTTTCTTCTCCTAACAACACATAGTATTGACTTGACTAATGACTATATGCATCTATTGTGTAAGTGTTTATTTAATTTATTCAGTGTTATATATTTTGCATGTACCACTAGATTTTCTATAGAGAGTATAACAAAGGATTTAATGTATTCTATTCATGTACCCTACTTGAACATGTTGAAAAGAATAAATTATGATTTGTTATGAAACACGCATCTGAGTAACTAGGTTACAGTAAACAAAAAATATATAGGGCTAAAATGACTTACTATACAATGGTTTAAAAGCACCTTTTTTTTTCTTTTTTTTTATTTCACATGATCCGTGCATATATCGCCTAGCTATATATGACAAAATATTTTTTTAGACCAATCAAACCAATATATGGGTGTAGTACGCCCTTAAAGGAATATTTCGTGATCCTAGCATCCTCTTTTTATTACATTTTTCAGTAGATATCCACGAAAAAAGTTTTTTCCCAAAATTTCAATTGATTCCGATATTGCGTTTGCGAGTTATACATGATTATGTGTATTACACTGCTCCATAGACAGTATGTTGTAATTTCTTTCTGGTATACCAGAACGAAATTTCACGATATCTTTCCTAAACGAATTAATCTGCAAGAAATATTTTGCACATTTATAAACATTATGTAGCGAGAGGTTTCCAGTAGTATGAAAATCTCAACTTTTTTTGAGAAAAGTGGGGGGATGAGGCTGTGGATCACGAAATGCCCTTTTAAGTTGGACTTTCGTGTGATGACACACTTTTCATGCAAATTTCAAATTAATGCTCAAGAGGCTCAAATTTTCAGGTTTTTCATTTCTCATTGATATCTATACATACCCAAACTAAGAAAAAATCCATGAGGTATGGTGTACACACCTTGTACATTTGGCATGGGATGGTGGCTCGCTTTGGTAGACCTATAATTAATACACATCAGTATTCGTATGGGTCTAGAAAATCACATTTTTAGCTCTCATATCAAAACGAATTGAAACTATTGACATGAAACGTCACAGATGGGAATTGGTGGTAAAGGTCATTCAATCAAGCCGAAAACTTTATATTGGTAAATCCGGCCATCCCCGTTAATGCTTTTCAAGTTTTGAGTTGATTTTCTCAAAATATCAAGAGCTATCTTAAGAATCACTAAACCATTAACCAATACAGTTGAATACACCACCAATACCAGACTAACTTGTTTCACAATTTCAAGATAGCTTGTGTGTACTTATTTTAATGCATTTTTCATGCTGGTTCCACATATGGTCATGAATATTTAACAATTCTGACATTTTTTAATTTAAATGCTATCTAGTGCAACATGCGGTGACGGTGACAAAAAACTGAACAGAGCACATCATCCAGATCTTGCAAATATGTTGCTATCTACCCATGTGTAGCCAGTTTATTCTCAACATGAAAACAAAAGTGTCATTTGATGTAATGAGATGATTCAGCATGTTCTGGCAAAACCTCATAACTCCACAAAAGTTCCTTCAGCTGTATTCCATGCTATATGGTGAAGTGGCGTAGTTAATCGGATAACTACCATCTAGCAATAAATGAATTATTGCAGAATACAATTTTGACTATATCGCCCCGCATTTCAACGTCCATGCAGCACCAATGTATTGACGTTAGCAAATCACTTGCACCTGTATGCAAGATAAGTCTCTTTGAAAAAAGCGGTATTGATTGATTAAATCTATTATTGAACACAGGTGATAAGTGCAATCTACTGTAGTGCAGAGCGATTTATTCAAAAATTGTATTCATCTATTGCTATGGCAGTTAATCCGATTATGATGTCACTTCGTAGCGTACATGGCGTAACAGACTTTATCCGTGGCATTGGCAAAAATTGGTATGCCGTGATAAGACCTTGTTACATGAAATGCTTTTTTGTGTTCTTCAAATATTCTGACCGAACACTAGTGGCATACTTCACATTATAGTTTCTCTTTGCTGTGAGTCTGTGAATGTACTTTTAGGCTACTAATGTACTTATAGTCTTTATTGCAAAGTTCACATTTATAAGGTCTCTCGTTGATATGTATTTCCTCATGGCATTCCAAATAGCATGCCAGTATGAACCCCTTGTTGCATACTTTACATACATGAGGCCTTTTATTGATACAAATTGCTTTATGGCGTTCCAAATAACTTGCATCTATGAAGCCCTTGTTACATAATTTACATATATAAGGCTTCTCTTTGCTATGGGTCTGTAAATGTGCTTTTAGCCCAGAAGGAAACATAGAGCCTTGTTCACAAATTTGACATGTGTAACGCCTCTCATTGTGATGAATAGCTTCATGTTGTTTCAAATATTCACCCTGTTGAAAGCCCTTGTTGCATACTTTACATATATAAGGCTTCTCTTTGCTATGGGTCTGTAAATGTGCTTTTAGCCCAGAAGGAAACATAAAGCCTTTTTCACAAATTTGACATTTGTAACGCCTCTCATTGTGATGAATAGCTTCATGTTGTTTCAAATATTCACCCTGTTGAAAGCCCTTGTTGCATACTTTACATATATGCGGCTTCTCTTTGCTATGAATCGGTGAATGTTTATTCAAGTACTGTGTAGAATATATTTTTTCTGAGTACATTCATGGTCCATCCAATTATGTCTTCTTATAAAGCTTTTATTACAGTGACATTTATAAAGCTTCTCTTTGGTGTCTGATTCGTACCAATATGGTCTAATCCGCTTCTTGTGTTGGATCAGGTGACTCAGATATAGACAAGTGTCATGGAAATACCTTCTGCAATATATACATTTGTAGGGTTTCAGGCTGAGTCTATTCAGGTGTGTAAAAACGGTTTTTCTAATTCTTGAAGTACATTCATGGTCCTTCCAATTATGTTTTCGTAAGTCTTTATTACAGTGTTGGCATTCATGAAACTTCTCTTTGGTGTCTGATTCGTACCAATATGGTCTCATCCGCTTGTGATGGATCAGGTGACTCAGATAAATATAAGTGTCATGGAAATACCTGCTGCAATATATACATTTGTGAGGCTTCAGGTTGAACACGTTTTGAGGTCTTCTGGAAGTCATGTTCTGAAATGAGGATTTAAGGGATATTGTAAAATGTCAAGTTTTGTGTTTCTGTATAAATACGCTACAGGTGACTGTGTTTTGCAGATTAAGCCGAGAAAAATAGAACGAGAAGCGACACTCTATACAAACTGCCTATACAGTGGCATAGCCAGTGGGGACCAGGGGCGGTCCCCCGTTCATGATGGCCGTCGGTTCATGAGAGCCGTCAGTAGACGGACGGTGTTGGTGACAAATAATTTGGGTGATCAATGGAATAATATTTTACTTGATATAAAAAAAAATTTAAATTGAATTATACATAAAATTAGTTGTTTTTCGGTTGCTAGCGCACGCCTGATATCCTTTTTTTTTTTGCTTTTCACTTTTTCAAACCATTGAAAAAATATTTGGGGCAACCATTCACAACTTCCGTCGGCAAAAAATATTTCCGTCGGTACATTTACAAGTTGTGCCCCCTCAGTTCCAAAATCCTGGCTACGCCACTGCGCCTACATGTATACCATGCTTAATACCGCAGTTGAAGACAGGCAATTTGGTAAGCGTCGTCGCTGGCCAAGTCTTACTACGATCGTGTAAAGGGAAGAGACCACATAGAGTCCTATGGAAGAGTCTGAGGAAGAGACGGTCCAAATCCTTTAATTTATTAATTTATCGGGGAATCACATTTTGGTACCGCTCACAAAACAAAGAGTATAAGTCCACCCACCGCTGTCAATCATTCTAATGAAAAATAAAACAAGGTCTGACAAAATTAGCAATGCGTAGTCTTAACAAAGTCTCTAACAAAGTCCTCAGTTGATTTACTCATTTAATACCATGTTTACGTAATTTCAGAGCATTTGATGACCACTCAATAACAGAAAACATATTCCCATAAAACATTCTCGGTTTGTAATGGTTTAATCCCATCTTAGATCTGGTTTTAATCGTAGCAGTTCTGTAATGAAGTAGGCCTACACACTTTGGTCGAGTCTACGTTCTCAAAACTTGCACGATAATGTATTTCATAGGAATCACAATTGTACATGTACTACTGTCTGCTGTGCTCCTGTCTTCCAACTACATGTAGTATAAAATTTGGATGATAGCTATTTTGATGATCGAGTCAACTGTATCTTTTAGAGCAAGAGTTGTGGACCATTTTTCACTATTTCTGTAGGCTTATCAAGTTTTAACATAAAGTACATGGATGTCCAAAATAAAAGCGGAAACGGCCATTTGTTTATCCATGTACGCAGGTTGGATGTTGCCCTCAGAAGTTGGAAAAGGTCCAATTGAAGCCAATTGTTTTTATCATTTCGTAATTTTCACACTATTTATATCATCGCTTTAAACCAACAAAAGGGCTCAAATTCAATTTCACATTTGCAAAATTTTATATGGATTTAATGTTTATACGCTGTACATGTACATATATAATGTGGCAAATTATCGATGCTGTCGTGCACATTTTTCATGCTTGCTTTCGCGGAATATTTTGTGTTGTTTGGGGGATTTTTGTCATCAGATTTGCGAGAATCCATGGATTAATTCTCGCAAATTCTTCACGGTTGTTTGATGGCATGTAGAGCTGTATTCATTTTTAAGCAAAGTTGAACACTGATGGCGCTATTCATCTAACTCTTGTTTGCGTCTTTATAGGGTGATTTAGACACTTGTGTAGTGACATCAAAATGTCAGAAAACTGTACGGTACAAATAGTAAGGAAATTTTCTAACATATTTTTATCATAAAAAGAAATAACTCACATTATTGGGCTAAATAAAACTTAGAATCATAGAATGTATGTAAATAGCGCCCCCAATTTGCATACAATTGATAGAATAAACTTACCACGAAAATGCAGAAAAAGATGAAAAAGTTGATTAAGAAAGGAAAAAATTATTTAATTGACAGCTGTTGGTATAATACGGTATACCAACAATTAAAGGAGTATTTTGTTATCCTAGCATCCTCTTTTTATGACATTTTTCAGTAGATATTCACAAAAAGCTTATATTCCCAAAATTTCAGTTGATTCCGATTTTGCGTTTGTGAGTTAAGCATGATTAGGCCGTATAAAATTAATGTTTTGGTTCTCGTCCAGCGGATTTTCATGAATTGATGAGGGAGGGAGGTGCTTTTTTTTTTTTTTTTTTTTTTTCAATTCATTGTGCATTATCAGTATTCGTCTTTGCCATACAGTGCTCGAGGAACGATGAGGCCCTTCTTTTTTTTTTTTTTTTTTTCAAATGTGAGATTCTGAGGGATAAACCCCCTAGAGTACCACAAAAAGACTTGGAAATGATGCTTGTTCTCTAATAAACATATTTATATGTATGAAGATTTCATAAATCATTCCAAAGTCTTAAAAAAATTGAAAAATCTAAAAAAAAAAAAAAAATCTGACAAATCCCAGAAATTGAGGAGGGAGGGACGAGAACCAAAATATTAATTTTACACGGCCTTATGTGTATTACACTGCTCCATAGACAATATGTTGTAATTTCGTTCTGGTATAGACCACTTGACATCAATGTTTATCAACAAAGGCGAGGGATTGGTCTTTCGATGTGCTCGAACGAACCGCTTCACTGTTCAATGGCTTTCTTGTACTATATGAAATGTGGAGGGAGATTTAAAATACACATGCCCTGAGCAAACTACGATGCGCACGCACACTGCAGGGCAAAGAACAATGGGAAATGCTATAATGTGTGCCCATACTGCCGGGCAATGACGTCACATGTCAAGTGGTCTATACCAGAACGAAATTAAAATTTCATGATATCTTTGCTAAACGAATTAATCTGCAAGAAATATTTTGCAAGGTTTCCAGTGATACATGCATGTATAATAATCTCAATTTTTTTTGGAGAAAAGTGGAGGATGATGCACTGTGGGTCACGTAATGCCCTTTTAATTGTCCAGGTCAATGTTAGGCCTACATGTATATTAATGATCGCATGTGAAACTTTGTAAAATACGCACACTAAAGGGAAGCCTGTGCTCGCATCCAGGGTTCGATTTACTTTGAAAAAAATGCATAGCAATTTTTAGCGAAAACCTTATTAAATATGTAAAATATTGTTATACAAGCTGAAATTTGTGTAGCAGGTTGTCCAAAATGGGGAGCATTTTGCTCCGCGACACAAGTTAAATCGAACCCTGCTCGCAATCATATACATTCTAGACCATTTCCCCAATTTCTCCAAGTTTGCAAGGGGGGGCAAAGATTTTTTTGGCAGGCTGAGGGGGAGGAAGCAATTTTTGGCAGGCTGTGGAGGGGGGGAAGTGCAAGCAATTTTTGGCAATTGGCACACCATTTGAAAATGTTACCCCCCCCCCCGGCTCATAATTATTGCACAGCCCTAAATAATAATATATCATCAAATTATTTCCAGAAAAACGTACATCTGCAATGATTGGACTTAAAGTAAAAACTAGTAAACAAATTAATCCATTTCCATGTGAATTTAATTTCACAAATATTTTGGCCTTTATCATTTATGCGCCTTAATTTCAAACCCTACATGACGATGTACGCAGGGTTCGATTTAGAGGGGGTTTTACATGCACAAATGCATGTAACTTTGGCTCTGTGCATGTAGAATTTTGCCTGTGCATGCAAAATTGTGTGTTATTCAGCCCATTTTGAGGAAAAAACCAGAGTTGTGCATGTAAATTTTATTTTCTAAATCGAACCCTGGATGTATGTGTGAAGTTTATACGTACCATAGATCATAAACCATACAACAAGCTTGGACGTATAAACCATGAAATAAGCAGACTGGAACCAGGAGAAATTTGTTTTTGAACATTGCTCCTGGTTCACTGGGATTTTACAACAACAGGAGCAATTTCTGAAGAAACAGGAGCAATTTACAAATAGTAATCCTTTTCTGCATACAATACCAGCACTACTGATGTGCCAAACTGTAACAGCAATTTGTTCTAGAAAATTGCTCCTGGTTCATGTGAATTGAACAAGGACCAGGATCGAGCAATTGGTGGCTTTACGAGAGCAAATTTGCTCCCCGCGCCCGCTTATTTCAAGGCTTGGACGTAACATTCAAAATGACAACATTCATAATGCTGGGTCCCCAGGGCTGAAAAGGGTCAGAAATTTGCCAGGGAAATTTGCAACCAAGTGCAAGAATCCTTTTGGATTCTCCCAGGCAGTGGAATTTTGCAAGAATACATGGATGCTTGCCATATGTATTTTACTTTTGTTAAAAATTTGTATGATAAACTGAAATATTTATGAAAATCCATACCGGTACTAGTCTTGCAAGATGATGTATATAAATGTATTATTGACGAGACTCCTTCTCACAGAATTTCTGACCAGGCAAACCAAAAGCACATGAGCTCGAATTCCACTGGCACTATCATCAAGATCATATGGAGTCCCCGGGATGAAGTACATAAATTATTATTAAAGCTTTTCAACTTTATGTGGCAAGCAAAAATCAACAAGTGTTATGCAAAAGCTTGCAAATCTCATGTATACATGTATGTTCTACACTGACATGACTGTACATACATGTACATACACATACATGTACACCCCAGCTTAAGCTTAACAATCATAACAAACATCATGAAAACCATGTTCATGTAAAAAAACATGCAGCATGAGCTGAATTGTAATATCATATAATATTTATAAACTTTTCAACTTACTATTGTATTGATTTTAAGACTGGCATCCATGCAAAATCATTGTGTCTTGCTCACAGCTGCATACATGTGCATTTGTGTGCACACTGTGCAATACATTGTGTACAATGCTGTATGCTGTGGCAGGGGTCACTGCATATCTAAGGGTCATGTTGATAACAATCCCTTTAAAAGGGATGTGCAGTTGCAGAGAGATTAACATGATTAATTGGATGGGGGTGAATAGAGTTGGATGGGGGGGGTTAGTTGGCCTACTCAAGTTTGGTTTTGGTAAGGGTGTGCTGCTGCAGAGTATTTGAAAGGGGGTCCGGTCCATCAATACTCCAATTTGTCAAGAAAATTGATATTCGATATAGGGGGTAACTTGGGGCAAATTGGGACACAGGGTAATTTGGGACAGTGATTTCGGAAATACTTTTATACCTTAAAATAGTCACATTTTGCCCATTTTGCAACAAAATAACTTTGATATAATGTCTATTTATATTTCAAACCGCTTAAAAGTACCATTCTTCATTAAACAGGAACTTCTGAGGGTCGTAAGCTTAACACATCAAAATAAGTATTCCATTTTTTTGTCATGTCTAAGCAGAGGTCACGACTTGTGGCTCAATATCTGAATCAATGGTCCGGATTAGTGTTTCTCAAATTAAAAATAACTTCTAAGCTACCCTTTCAATTAAATAAGACAACAATTGTAACTTTTTTCTTCGAAAATTATAAGAAAAGCTTTCTTTTAGAAATATGCCAAATTGGGGTAAAATGGGACGCCATTGATTTACTGTGTACTAACTCAAACTGTCCCATTTTGCCCCAACAAAAAAGTCCCATAGTAAATCAATGGCGCCCCATTTTACCCCAGCTGTCCCATTTTACCCCAGCCTCTGTTACAGAAAAATCTTGCAGTGGGGTAAAATGGGACGCCTTAAAGACACCTTTAATAAAATAATGAAGCCGGAGGCCAACCGCACCAATTTTTGTGAAACGTAAGTCTACTAGACACTTGGTGATGTACCTTTTGTTTCAGAGTGGTCACTTATGCATCGCAAGTTGTCGGGTATTAGTATTATAGCCGAGTAAAATCTGGTGGGGCAAAATGGGACATTAGGTGGACCAATTTGCCCCTACCAAAAGTAACTTTCGGCCAAATTGTCTTTATATAGGGCCTATATTGGTATCATCATGATCATTGATATACCAAACAGCCAAAAACCCTCCCCATGTTTGCAGCACATCCCTGTATGGTCATTGGTACGGTACTGAGTAGGCCCTATCACCCCTCCCCCTGGTGTTGGAAAAGATACATTGTAGTTTGGGCATTGTTTTAATAAATAAATTCATTCATAACTTATGTTAGATACCCCGGTATGGAAATGAATCATAACACACCGTACAGTGAAGGCACTATGGGGGCAGGATGACGGTGGTGGTGGCATGTGCTCCCCACCCCACCGTAAAACTCAAAATTATGAAAAATTCACATTTTGCAGCAATTATGCACTAAATTGGTTGATTTTGCCCTCCCCCCCACTCCAAAATTCATCCCTCCCCCGAAAAAAATTCCTGGTGCCGCCACTATAACATATGGAAACCTTTTGAGTGAAAAGGATCCTATCGAAATTGGCCTGAATGCACAAGTAGTGTTGTACCGGTAGATAAAGAACAAACTGAAGTCAAAATAGGAAGAACTGTAAAGATGTACCGGTAATTGAAATAATAGGCCTACCATATATTCCTTTGTTATTAATATTAATTGCCTTTTTTCTTTCATTTCTCTTTCCATGTGCTGACCACATGCTGCTTTATAACACAGGTAAGTGAAATGTACATTATTTTCATAGGTTAATGCTCTGCGTGCTGATCATAGGGCTTCAACATAAAAAGTCCAGGTTTTGAGATATTTTCTCAAAATATCAAGAGATATCTTAAGGAATCTGGAATGAGCGTTTTGACAGTATTTTTTGTGGGACATGAGAGCACACCAGACATATCGAATTGCATTCTGAATATGATGAATGTCTTTCTGATACCAAATAATTTTCGTTTTTTGAAATTCACAATAATAAAAATTTTATGACAATTTATTAAAATGTGATATTTTTCACATTTTGATATATAACAGTCCTCAAGTAAATTTTATAAATCTAATGATATATTCTTAAAGTGTATGTAGCTGGGAGGAAAAAAGATATGATCAATTGAAAATTTTGACCTTTCATATTGAAGATATGAAGATATTCAAAAAGACCTAATTTTGGTGTTTTGGGAAAAAATCCATATCTTCAATACGAAAGATTTTCAATCTCACCTACATACACTTTTTTAAGTATACGGTACTTAAAAGTATAAATCATCAAATTTATAAAGTTTACTTGAGAATTTTAAGGGTACTACACCTGCCCAATTTTGTGCCTATTTTTGCATTTTTCTCAAAATTATAGAGCATTATAAGTATATTATAGGGGCAAGGACTACAACTGCTACACTGGGAATTTTATTTCAGCACAGACTGTTGTGGCGCTACAGTCAAAAATGAGGGAAAAACCAATTTTGATCAATAAATCAATAACTACTTGCCTTGGGTTGCTAAATTTTCAGTCCACTAGTTGTAGTCCTTGCCCTATAGTATACATATCTTACTTGTCACCAATGCGCTATAATTTTTGAGAAAAATGCAAAAAATAAGCAAAAAATTGGCTTGGGGTGTAGTACCCCCTTAAATATCAAAAATATCAATTTTTAATGATTTGCCATAAAATGTGTATTACATTGCGAATTTCAAACAATCAAAATTATTTGATATCAGAAGGACATTCTTCGTATTCAAAATGCAATTCGACATGTCTGATGTGCTCTGATGTCCCACAATAAATAGTGTCCAAACGTTCATACCCCATCACCCCTTAAGACTTGCTCAGATTTAAATGCAATATTTGGAAAGATTGGACATTTTCCTTTCAGAAAATATATACATGTACTTTTGCTATGATAGGGTCTAGAGTTTGGAAATTATGAGTGTTTCAATGCAAAATGATGCACAATCCTTGAAATTTGCTAAGGAAATTCAAAGGAACACAGCCATATAGGCAAGTGTCATAGAAATACCTGCTGCAATATATACATTTGTGAGGCTTCAGGTTGAACAAGTTTTGATGTCTTCTGGAAGTCATATTCTGAAATGAGGATTTAAAAAGGGATTCATAACTGCGATTCATACCAATATGGTCTAATCCGCTTCTTGTATATTTTGATCAAGTGACTCAGATATAGATAAGTGTCATACGTGTCTTCTGGAAGTCATGTTCTGAAATGATTGATGCGTGAGAATGATGAAGCTTCTCATTTGATATGAGTTCTTTTGTGCTTCAAATATTCTGCCCGCTTAAAGCCCTTGTTGCATAGGCCTACTTCATATATAAGGCTTCTCTTTGCTGTGTCTGTAAATGTGCTTTTTAAAAGCTACAAGGAAGTGTAAAGCATTTTTTACAAATTTGACATTTGACAGGCTTCCTTTTTGGGGAATTTTTTCCGGGGGGCATTGAGGGGGCAAATTGAATTTCAGGGGGGGGGGGAATGGTGAAATTTTCGTCATTTTGGGTTTTTACTGGGGGCAAGAGTTCTGACTGGGGGGGACATTTGCCCCCTCATGCCCCACCGGGTTTTCTAATCAAAATACTACATTCATGGTCCACCCAATGCTGTTTTCTTGTGAAGTCTTTATTACACTGTTGGCATTCATATAGCTTCTCTTTGGTGACTGATTCATACCAATATGGTCTAATCCGCTTCTTGTGTTGGATCAGGTGACTCAGATATAGATAAGTGTCATGGAAGTCATGTTCTGAAATGAGGATTTAAAAGGGGTGCAAATATCAACATTTGAATAATTTAACAATAAAATTATATCCTGAAAAGTTCATCATGAGTGATTTTCCAACAATATTTGACTGCTGGATATAAATATGTGTCCTGTAGTTTTGGAACTTATAGCCTTTTATAGGCAATATGGCGCATTACTTTGTGAAGTTGGTAATGACTTGAAGTATTTGCTGCTCTATGCATTTTTAAAAAGCCTTTAAGTTAGTTGCAGTACTGGAGGACTCGAATCCTGGACTCGGACTTGAGTCCTTTTTTGAAGGACTCAGACTCAACTGTGCAGGACCTGTACTCGAACTTGGGCAGTTAGGATTTGGCTCCAGGACTTGGACTCAAGTCCTAGAGTACGTCCGGCAAAATGTGGCCTTTTTAGGTCATTATTTATACCATAAAAATTTGTTGCATTGAGCTTCTTAATTCAACAGTCGATCTTATACTTGGGATTGAATTCTTAAATTTCCCTTGAAAAATACCTAAATAGTAATATTAATAGTACATAAAATAACAATAGCCTAATATTACTACTAATAATTACAATAATAATGATGATGCAATAATAATAACAATTGTAGAAAATGCATAATTTATGATTTATTTGCATTATTGTGGATGTTGCTATACAAAATCAATGTGATAAAATATACTGAACACAGTAGAGGAACTATTATATATTATTAAGTTCTCACAATATACTTTTTAAAACATTGAATATGCTGCAAAAGCAGTTTTTTATGATCATAATGGCATTGATAAATACAATTCAGTTGGATAAATAAATAATGCGATATAACACACAAACAAAATCACCACCTGAGAATTGTAATTCAATGGAAATGGTGTTCATATTAAAGCCATATTATAACATTTGCTGAGGAGAACGCCCTCACAAAATGTTTAAATTCAGGTTTTACCCCGGGGTTGATAACAATAATTATGGTATATTTCTTCAATCTTGTGCACATATTATACTTGACCTGACAGCAATTTATCCAGGGGGGATGTTGGCACTCAGTAAAATGGGTGTTGGGGATGTACATGTGCGGCCACTTTGACCCCCATTTTTCAACTGCCTCTCACCCAATGACCCCCTTTTTTGTTTTACTGAACTCCCTCTCACCCAATGACCCCCTTTTTTGTTTTCCTGTCACCAAAAGACCATCTTTTTCAAAAAATTTGGGAAAATTGTTAATAATCTCTCACTGAATGACCCTGATTTAAAGTTTGAATTTTTGAAAATATTTTGACCCACAATTTTTCCCGTCTCACTGAATTACCCATTTTTGGTAAGATTTTCCACAGTCTCACGAAAAGACCCCATTTTTTGGGCCTTCACACTGAAAGACCCCCCTTTTCGGTGTCTAGTTTCTCACCAAAAGACCCCTAGTTTCGAACTGCTGTCTGCACATCCCCGTCACTTCCAAAATCGAGTGCGAGATCATGAGATCAGCGACTGGTTTCACTTGCAAAAGACTGTCATCCTAAATCCATATCCAAGTTGAGTAATTCCTTAATATATTCAGCTTGTTACTGTGAGTTGATCCATGTATATAGTCAAATAAACATCTCACAAAAAGTAAATAACCCCTTAAATAATGGCCATTATTCAAAAGGGGCTATTGTATTGCAAATCTGTAAAATGCATTTTGACACCTCAATTGATACGATGGCCCAGAAAACAATAAAACACCGCTCAATTTAATGTAGTGAGGTCCAGATTTGAAAGTTGCACTTTACATACAAATTTTACAATACAAAAACACTCAGATATCATTACACAGATTTCCTTCCATTACACTGAATGCAAAATCAATAGAATTTACTGCAACTTTCAAATCTTAGGCTACATTGATTTAAATGTATACTGTGACGTAAATTTTGCTTCCAACGCATTTTACAGATTTGTAATACAATCATCCGTTTTTGAATAATGGTCATTATTTAAGGGGGGTTAGTTACTTTTTTTGAGATGTTTAGTATAGCAGTGTAAAACCCTTGTTACATGCTTTACAAACATGAGGGCGATGATTTAGCTTCTCATGAATTGCTGTTTTGTGCTTCCTTAATAGCCTGACCCATAGCAATAATGTGAATTTCTGAATGTATTTTTAGGCCACTCATGTACTTGTACTCTTTATTGCAAAGTCCACATTTATATGGCCGTATGGAGCCCTTGTAAGGCTTCTCATTGCCATGAATTGCTTTGTGCCGTTTTAAGTAATGTGCCTGTGTGAAGCTCTGCTTGCATACTTCGCATACATGTACATAAGGCTGCTCTTTGCTATGAATTGCTTCATGCTCTAATTGCTGATTCAAGTTACCTATAAAGCCCTTATTGCATACTTTGCATACATAAGGTTTCTCATTGCAATGAATAGGTCCATGCTGTTTCACTGTCATGTGTTTTTTCAAATCACATGCCCGTTTAAAGCCCTTGTTGCATATTTTACATACATGAGGCTTCTCATTGCTATGAGTCGATTTGTGCCGTTTCAAATTCCCTGCCTGTGTAAAGCCCTTGTTGCATATTTTACATACATGAGGCTTCTCATTGCCATGGATTGCTATGTGCCGTTTCAAATCACATGCCTGTTTAAAGCCCTTGTTGCATTCTTTACATACATGAGGCTTCTCATTGCTGTGGATTAGTGAATGTCTATTCAGGTGTGTAACAAAGGTTTTTCTAAAAGTCAGAGTACATTCATGGTCCATCCAATTTTGTTTTCTTTTGAAGTCTTTGTTACAGTGTTGGCATTTATACAGCTTCTCTTTGGTGTCTGATTCATACCAATACCGTCTAATCCACTTCTTGTGTTTGGTCAGGTGACTCAGATAAAGATAAGTGTCGTAGAAATACCTCCTGCAATATATACATTTGTAAGGCTTCAGGTTGAACAAGTTTTGAGATCTTCTGGAAATCATGTTCTGAAATGAGGATTTGAAAAGGAAAAATGTCAAGTCTTTGTTTCTGTAATGACATGGTCCTGTGACACAACCTGGGGTACCTTTGTGTTACATAGTAAAAAAATGAAATGGTTCAAGCATTTTATCTACACATCTCATTTGAAGTGGTTCATCCTTCTGAGCATTTTGACACCTTTTTTATGGAAATCGGTTAAAAAATGAGAGAGTGCGGGCAAAACAACAAAGCAGGGAGGATGTAACCCCACCTCTTTTTGCACATTTACAATCATTCTGAGCAAGTATATTGGCCTTTTAAATGAACTTCTGTATTTATTTACTTGGTTTAGATGTCTTTCCATGTGCTGACCACATACTGCTATGTACACAGGTAAAGTGAATGTCAATTATTTTCATAGATTATTGCTCTGAGTGCTATAACCAATACCATAGGGCTTCAACATAAAAAAGTCCAGGTTTTGAGATATTTTCTCTAAATATCAAGAGCCATCTTAAGAACCACTGAACCTAACTAGACTCGTTTGTTATTTTTCATGCTGATTCGATTGTGTGATGCGATAAGCAAAATCGGTCAAAACTCAGCAATATTGATTTTGAGATATATTTTGTATAACAAAAATGTCATTTTCCCGGATTTAATTAAAAATTCATAATTAAAACAGTAAATGAGATATTTCAATTTTTCTTTTTGATTTTGAAAGCATTAGTCAAGTTACATAAAGTAGTGCAAACAAATGGGCTCAAATTTGATTGCAAATGTGGTTTCTAGAAAAGGGGTCAATTTATTTTGTTGCAAAAGCCCTTACATCCACAAAAGGCGCAATATTAAATTAATAAAATAAATAGGAAGGCTTGAAAATTGTACCAAACCTATTCTTTTAGTTTCTATTCATCAACACTTTATCCGAACCCAAATTGAATCAAATATAACAAGTCATACTTGCACATTTGAAAAAAGCTGCTTTTCTCAAAAAGTCAAAAGTGGATGCAGGGTTTTGAAACAAAGCTCTTCATATACTGCTCCAAGAAAGTATCCTTGCACTTGGAGAAAATAACCACAATTTCAAAACTGAACCATATTGGGGTAAATTTTTTTTTTTTTTTTATCTAAGTCGGCACATTTTGACACCCTGTTGAATCCAATGTGACTTCAAGAAGCAAAATTACAAGTATTTGATTAGACAAAGGTTCAGTGTAAAAGTGACAATATAACTGGCCTATTCAAAACTCCACGGACTAGACATCTGGTTAATGGCAATTTTGTGCGTGCCTAATTTAATTTGAAAGAAAGGGAACAAAACTAAACTGAAACAAAAGCTGACAAATAACATGGAAGTTATGAAAAGTACAGAGAAGTAAAAACAGAAATAAATACTGCTTCATTGAAGAAACTGTGTAGTCTCTTTGTTGCGCTTGTTGGTATCTTTTTTGCGCCTTGTATAGGCCAGTTTGTTACTTTTAAAGCTGGACCTTCGTCAATTGCTTGTAACTTTACTTCTTGAGGTCACATTGGATTCAATGTGGTGTCATAATGTGCAGGATTAGATATATAGTGAATCTATTACAAAAACAAATTTACCCCAAATATCTTTCAGTTTTGAAATTGTGATTATTTTCCAAGTGTAAGGATACTTTTTTGGCGCAGTATCCCGCGCAGTATACTTTACATACATGAGACTTTTTGAGATGAACTGTGTTTTGTGCCGTTTCAAGGTCTGTTTCAGTTTGAAGCCCTTGTTGCATACTATACATACATGAGGCTTCTCATTGCCATGAATTGCTTCGTGCTGTTCCAAATAACTTGCCTGTTTGAAGCCCTTATTACATACTTTGCATATATGAGGCTTTTTGAGATGAATTGTTTTGTGCCGTTTCAAGGTCTGTTTCAGTTTGAAGCCCTTATTGCATACTATACATAGATGAGGCTTCTCATTGGCATGCATTGCTTCATGTCGTTTTAGTTGTGCTTGTGTGAAGCTCTTCTTGCATACTTTGCATTCTTTGCTATGCATGGCCTCATGCTGTAATTGCTGATCCAAGTTACCTATAAAGCCCTTATTGCATACTTTGCATACATAAGGTTTTCCATTGCAACGAATTGGTCCATGCTGTTTCATTGCTATGTGCAGTTTCAAATCACATGCCTGTTTAAAGCTCTTGTTGCATACTTTACATTTATGAGGATTCTCTTTGCTGTGAATTAGTGAATATCTATTCAGGTGTGTCAAAAAGGTTTTTCTAAAAGTCCGAGTACATTCATGGTCCATCCATTTCTGTTTTCGTATGAAGTATATGTTACAGTGTTGACATTCATACAGCTTCACTTTGGTGTCTGCATACCAATATGGTCTAATCCGCTTCTTGTGTTGGATCAGGTGACTCAGATATAGATAAGTGTCATGGAAATTCCTGCTGCAATATATACATTTGTGAGGCTTCAGGTTGAACAAGTTTTGAGGTCTTCTGGAAGTCATGTTCTGAAATGAGGATTTAAAAAAAAGGAATATTGTAAATATATTGTTAAATTTTGTGTTTCTGTATTTCTGTATATACAATGTGGTAGCTATCTTTGTTTTGTAACGTAAAGTGTATGAACAATATGCCAACGATATGACTTGAATTTGAGATCTGGTGTTGAGAACCTTCTTGGTTTATCTAAATGAATGCTTAGGATTTCATTTGGCAGAACTTGATAATGTTTTTAATCCCAAAAACTTAGTGTGCTGTATTTTTCTGGAATAGGGAGGGAGTAAGCAAAAGTTAAAAGTATACACTCTTAGCATTATTTTTGAACATCTGTAAGGTCATAGATTTAAGAATATCATCTAAATTGTTTCAAATGATTGCACCTCTATGTATGTAACTATGTTTCTTATAATCTGTCCTTGGTTGAGGGATCTTAACATTAAGATTCTCTGGAATTGAAAATATATGAGCTAAAATAAGATGACAAGTTATTCAAAATCTTGTTATATGTATATGTTAATTAAAACAGAACATTTTACTGAAGCCTATGAGAAACTGGCTTCCAACCAAGTTGATCAAGAACAATAGCTAACAATATTACTAGATATGTCCCATTTACAGTTTGATCAGCTTGTAATCGGCAGATTAATATCAATATATTTTATTCCAAGAAATGCCTTGTGACATCTCGCCAAAGTCATCATGAATTAATTAAAGTCCTATACTTTGTCTACTTTCTTCAACATGCATATTATACACCTATCCGACTTCGCCATTACTGCGGTGTCCCCGATGTAAAACTGCGGTGTCCCGAGGTCGGGGGTTCCATCCATTATTTATTGTGTGCTATACAGAATTGTACCCGGGGAATTGTACACAACAGTGATATTCAATACACAATCATGAGTATTGAATTACGAATTAAATCTCCCGCTCTGGTACATCTGTGTTGCCGTCAATAGAGGGCCAAATACAGTAAACGCTTCTCGGATTGGTGTATAGACCAGACAGGCCCACTATATCACTCTTAACGTGGGTCTACTTTAAGGTAGAAGCCTAATAAGGGAGCGATCGTTATTTATGACAAGAGGGGGGGAATGGGAAAATTTAAGGGGGAACACAAATTTTTTTGAGGGTCTTTAGGGGGGAACCTGAAATTTTTAGTTGAACCAGGAGGGGGATTGTTAAATCTTAAATGGAGAAAATTGGGAAAACAAGGGGGAACGCGAAAATTTTGAGCGGACGCGAGGGTGGAACGCCAAATTTTTTTGTTGATGTTTTTTCCAAAACGCCCATTCCCCCCCCCCCCCTGCCGTAAATAACGATCGGTCCCTAAGTCCCGCCGATTACAAGCTGATCAGACTATAGCATTACAAACTATAATGTGCAGTCCTGTTTTGGATAATTTGTAGATGAATTGCTACAGAAATACTACATTTCCCCAAACATAACAATGGGCTATTCCATTTAAAATCCATACTACACCTGTGGAAGATTTTGCTAAAGTCTTCCATAGAGGGAGTATGAGTTTCAAATAGAATAGACAATTGGGTAACTTCCATTTGAAATATTCATGCCTGTTGTGTAAGATAAAGGTAAAGCCATATACAGGGGGAGTAGGCCTATGGGTTATGATAAACCCTGACTAATTACATTTGAAAAACATAATCCCTCTGCTAGATATTTCTAAAATCTTCCACAGGGGTAGTGTGGATTTCAACTGGAATAGCCCTCCAGATGAGGCAGATATATTGAATTATAAACCATCGACAAAATATCTTCAATGAGGAAAGTAGATTTACAATTTTTTAGCATGAACATTCCTTTGAGAGCTTTTTTACGCAGTATCAATTTGTTGGTTCCAAGACAAATTATCATCAATAATAATGAAGGTATTGCTCTCAATATGCACCCTCTTATTATTAATACCTTTTGGGCGACTCTAACCCCTTCCAGTTTTACGGGTGGATGGACTTTTCAAGTAGGGTTAGGGGCTGTGCAATACTGAGCCCCCCCCCCCCAATTTCCCAAAATTTGCATATTTAAGCGTTTCTGTAGCATTTTCCCAAGCCTTTTTAGCGTGTTTTATTTAATAGCCGCCCCATGAATGTGTGCCAAAAATTGCCCCCTTCGGCTCGCCAAAAATTTCTTGCCCCCCCCCCCAATTTTACCCTCCCCCAGGGCTCATAATTATTGTACAGCCCCTTAGTCGGTCGAGATTTTTTTTCTGGTGGTGATATTAACGCTAAAATATCACCAATAGCTTGAAAATTTGACAAAATATTGAAAACATTTCACGGTGCAAATATTTATGTTCTGATTTTTTTAAGTCATTGGCTGCATGACCAATGACTTCTATTCACAATTCACATGCAAAAATGTATATATCTTATTCGATTAGCCAACATCAAAGTGCATCATCAATATTGCACCACAACGATAAACACAACACAGATGCTATACATGTACGCGCGCTGTAGCGTATAAAAAGGTAAATATACCGGGGGCTAACCTGTATAAACAGTGAACGGAGCGCCCATCTCTCTTTCATTGGCGATTGGGCCAGACTCCCAGCGGCGGCACCAGGAATTTTTTTCGGGTGGCGGGGGGCATTGAGGGGGAAAAGTGAACATTTTCAGGGGAGGGGGCAAAATCACCCAATTTTGCTCAAAATTGCCGCAAAAAGTGGAATTTTTTGCAATTTTCATTTTTTTCTGGGGGGGGCAACAGGGGAGCAAGAGTTCTGATTGGGGAATTTTCCCCCATGCCCCCCAGTGGCGCTGCCACTGCAGACTCCTCCATGTAATGTTGCTGTAGGGGGATTGCTACACCTCCTCCACAGCGAGTAGCTGTTACCTTCGCAGCATTAAAGAATGCCTGTACCCATATATACACCTGGGTGGAGAGGAGTAAAAAGTACCTTACTCAAGGGCACAACACGATGGCGTCGCCGGGGCTTGAACCCACAACCTTCTGTTTATGAGTCGGAGCTTGTTCCGCTCGGCCACCGTGCTCCCTACGTATGTAAGAGACTAATTATTCAGGTCTGTTGAAATGAATGCCACAAGGCGATTCCACATCACTCTCAAAGATGAGCCCGAAAAATTCCAAGGAAGTAGGATCGAGACCACTCATTTCACTTCGAGTGGACTTGCTGTAGGATCCAGTCCACGTCCTGGTATGAAACAGGCATAGTGAGAAAGTTTTACCCAGAATGTTTAACCTATCATGTACCACACCTACCAAACATTGCTCTCACTATGGATCACAATATAGCCTCATCCCAATCATAGTCCAATAACCTCAATTATATAATCATAGTGCTACATTTGACCTCAAGTTGCAGAGTATAAGTTTTTGTACCCAAATTTTCAAAGGTCATTCAATGAATGTACTTAATGTATTGGGGTTTAAGAATAATAATAATAATAATAATAAAGAAACATTTGCCCCTGATAGATGAGCATCAAGAACTGTGCCCGTGATGAACATGTAGTGGATCCTAGTGTGTCTGTTGGGCAAATATCTATGAGGAGGTAACTTCAGATTCAGATTTCTTCTTATAGTGGGAATATTCCAATTGAATGAATGCAGCTTTCAATAGCGTGATGAACATTTGCGTACACTTTGCGATGTACGCCAGCGTGTGCGACTGTGCGTGAGTAATGCGGAAGTGAATCCAACCATGCCAACACACTTGTGATTGGTTAGCATTGTATCCAAGGATGTGCGTTCGCATTGTAGTTTGAAATACGAAATATACAATCGCGGTTGGATCGAGTATAGCTGTTGAAATTAAGCTGCGTTCATTCAATTGGAATTCCTACTATAATTATATTCTCTGAATATCATGTAAATGCATGCATGTTTTTTTATCTTTCGACAGCCATGGTGTTACTGATGGTTTATTTTTCAATATTTTCATAATAAAATTATGGCTGATTTATGATTTTTTTTAAGCAGCAATAAGGACAAAACAAAAGGAACAAAAACAATGACAAAGACAAAAAGACTAGTTTCCCATGTTATTTTCATCAGTTGTGGAATGAGGAAAAAAATTATAAAAAAAATAGAATTAGAAAGAGGCGAAATGCAGGAAAAAAGAAGAATTTCTTGGTTTTCAAACAAATATTGCAATTGACCAAATAGAGTCCTGACTCCTGAAGAAAGTAATTATTATATAACCTAAATTCCCCTTTATTTAGTCCTTACACACATACCAAACCCTAAGAGTTTCTGCCAATTGTTTAAGGGATCTAAAATGAGCGTTTATCGGGTTTCGACAGTATTTTTTGTGGGACATGACAGAACCTCAGACCTATCGAATTGCATTCTGAATACGAAGCATGTCTTTCTGATATCAAATAATTTTCATTTTTTGAAAATCACAATATAATACAAATTTTATGACAAATTATAAAAATGTGATATTTTTCAAATTTTTGATATATAACAGTCCTCGAAGTAAATTATATAAATCTAATGATATATTCTTAAAGTGTATGTAGCAGGGAGGAAAAGCCGACGGTCAATTGAAAAATTTGACCTTTCATATTGAAGATATGGATTTTTTCCCCAAAAGACCAAAATTTTTTTGGTGTTTTGGGAAAAAAATCCATATCTTCAATCTGAAAGGTCAAAATTTTCAATTGATCGTCGGCTTTTCATCCCACCTACATACACTTTAAGTATAAATCATCAGATTTAAAAGTTTACTTCAAGTACTGTTAAATATCAAAAATATCAATTTTAATGATTTGCCATAAAATGTGTATTAAATTGCAATTTCAAAAATCTAAATTATTGATATCAGAATGACATTCTTCAAATATTCAGAATGCAATCGATATGTCTGATGTGCTCTAATGTCCCAAAATAAATACTGTCCAAACGTTCATACCCCAGCCCTTAACATGGCAAGAACACAATTTGGCGCACCTGTTTTCCATAAAGCTGATGTGTCAGTATGAAATTTTGAAAGAACATTTGTTTCCAAATGCTTCCAAAAATCGACACAATCAGGGTCCAGCAAATGATTTGCCCAAACTTATTTTTGCGTAACCCTTCATTGCTGTAATCGTTCAAAAGGTAGTTTCATTTTACCTGGTCACTTCCACCATTCCAAATAAATCTAAAAAACAAAGAATTCAATTTCTTTTTAAAAAAAAAGCTTTGGAATTGGAATTCGCTACTTGCACGGTTCCGCCATTATGTACTATGTGTGCGGGAGAGCCTCGAACTGGCAGCATACATGAAAGGAAGAATTATGTAACCTTACACAGAACGTTATGACTAGTTCAATTCCCATTCATGTATGCTGCCAGTTCGAGGCTCTCCCCACATAGTGCATAATGAACCGTGCAAGTAGCTTAATAGAACTGAAAAATAACAAATATGACGCTGTGATAATAACAGACTCAATAATCACTGCAACTTTACCAACTAAAGATATTCTTTGAACGCCAACAATTCAGAATTCGCTGAATTTGATTAAGTTTGGGGAGAAAATTCAGCCTATACAATGCATTCATAATCAACTGAACACCAATTTTCCAAACAAGACATTTATCACTAAATGGTTTTGATTCATTCATATTTATGATTCACTTTTTTTATGATTCATATTTATATCTAGTTTATAAAAATTAATAAGACCAATCTTAAAGCACTTGTGGCATACTCCATTATACTCCACATATAGTTTCTCTTTGGTGAGTCTGTGAATGTACTTGAAGCCTTTACTTGCAAAGTTCACATTTGTAAGGTTTCTCATTGCTATATGTATGAGTTTGTTGGTGCTGTTTCAATTGATGTGCCAGTGCAAAGCCCTTGTTGCATACTTCACATACATGGGGCTTCTCATTGCTATGGATTGCTATGTGCCGATTCAATTCAAATGCCTGTGTAAAGCCCGTATTGCATACTTTACATAATACATATGAGGATTCTCATTGCTATGTGCCGTTTGAAATAACATGCATGCGAAAGCCCTTGTTGCATACTTTACATACCGGGTACATGAGGCTTTTCTTTATGAATTGTTTTGTGCTGTTTCAAGTGAAGAGCCAGTCTGAAGCCCTTGTTGCATACTTCACATACATGAGGCTTCTTCTTGCTGTGAATTGGTTTGTGCCGTTTCAAATAAGATTCCCGTGTAAAGCCCTTGTTGCATACTTTACATACATAAGGCTTCTCACTATGCATTGTTTTGTGCTCTTCCAAGTGATATGCCAGTTCAAAGCCCTTGTTGCATACTTTACATACATGAGGGCGATGAGGCGCTGGTATATGAATTCTTTTGTGCTTCTTCAAATATTCTGCCCGCTTAAAGCCCTTGTTGCATACTTCACATATATAAGGCTTCTCTTTGCTATGAGTCTGTAAATGTACTTTTAGGGTACTAGGAAGCGTAAAGCCTTTTTTACAAATTTGACATTTGTTAGACTTCTCGTTGTTGTGAAATGCTTCATGGCGTTCCAAATAACTTGCCCATATGAAGGTCTTGTTACATACTTTACATATATAAGGCTTTTCTTTGCTAGTATTGCTACATGTATGTCTTGCTGCATGCCGCCTCAAATATCCAGCCAGCTTAAAGCCCTTGTTGCATACTTTACATACATAAGACTCATTGCTATGAATTGCTTCATGTTTTTCAAGTAACCAGCCAGTATGAAGCCCTTGTTGCATACCTTACACACATATGGCTTCTCTTTACTGTGAGTCGAAATATGTGTTTTAAGCTACTAAGGTACTTGAAGTCTATATTGCAAAGTTCACATTTGTGAGGCTTCTCATTGCTGTGAGTTTGTTCATGCCGTTTCAAGTGCCCTGCCTGTTTAAAGCCCTTGTTGCATACTTTACATACGTGAGGCTTCTCACTGCTATGAATTGCTTGATGCTGTTTCAAGGTATATGCCTGTATAAAGCCCTTGTTGCATACTTTACATACATGACGCTTCTCACTGCTATGAATTGCTTCATGCCTTTTCAAGTAACTTGCCAGTGCAAAGCCCTTGTTGCATACCTTACACACATAAGGCTTTTCTTCACTATGAATTTTCATAGTACATTCATGGTCCATCCAATTTTGTTTTCTTTTGAAGTCTTTGTTACAGTGTTGACATTCATATAGCTTCTCTTTGGTGTCTGATTCATACCAATACGGTCTAATCCGCTTCTTGTGTTGGATCAGGTGACTCAGATATAGATAATTGTCATGGAAATACCTTCTGCAATATACACATTTGTGAGGCTTCAGGTTGAACAAGTTTTGAGGTCTTCTGGAAGTCATGTTCTGAAATGAGGATTTTTAAAAAGGAATATTGTGAAATATCACTTTTAAATAATGTTCTAATGTGGAAGTGTTTTTGCAGACAAAGCATACATGATCAGCACTAGTGTTCTCCTGTCCATTTTAGTGATTTGGTTGAACCATTTTATTGTGCAAATGGGGGGGAGTTAAAGTTAATTAGTCCTCATGTGCAATTCCCTCTATTGTCATATATGTGAAACAATCTGGTCCATGGGGGCCAAAGGAGGCATTTTTACTGTAATTATTACATTACACATACAATAGGCTATTGCCAGAGCCAACAAACCTTTAATTTAGCAGATAAGCGAGGTCTGCTTGTTTTCTGTTGACAAGGGGCAGTCTTCAGTGAACAGCTCTTTTCAGAGCCACCAAAACTTAAAAATCAGCAGACAGGCGACGTCCCGGCCCCCGCACTCCGTGCATCCGCGGGTATCCATGCTTGTCGGTGAACTTTAAAAACACCCCCTTTTGCATCTCATTTCGCGAAGTTTTTAGGGAAAACGCCCTTTTTTTAGCGATTTCATAATTATTTGCCCTTCGACAATACCCTATTTTCGCTAAAACGCTAAGCGATATTTCTAATATACCCTTTTCTGGCAGAAACGCGTAGGCTGCTCGATGAAAATACCCTTTTTTCAATTTTGCGAACATGTGGTTTGAAAAAACACCCCTTTTTTGTGTGTTTCGCGAATCACGTTTTATTCATCTGAAAACACCCCTTATTTCGCGAAATTTTTGATGAGCATGAATACCCGCGGATGCACGGAGTGCGGGGACCGGGGGCGACGTCTGCTTGTTTCTGTAGACAAGGGCAGTCTTCAGTAAACGGCTCTTTTCAGAGCCACCAAAACCATTATATTAGCAGATAGGCAAGATCTGCTTGTTCTCTGTAGACAAGGGGCAGTCTTCAGTGAACGGCTCTTTTCAGAGCCACCAAAACCTTTATATTAGCAGATAGGCAAGATCTGCTTGTTCTCTGTAGACAAGGGGCAGTCTTCAGTGAACGGTTCTTTCCAGAGTCATCAGTAGACAAGAGGCGGTCTACATGTCTCATTCTTATAGGTACTTTGTCCTGAAGAAGAGCTACTCCTGACGAAAGCTTGACAGTTATAAATTTGTCCGATGGCGAACCCGCTAAAAACCCACTAATTGTTATGAATTCCCGTCATAGAAGCCTATCCCACAATTCAATAGGCTATCATTAACTGAAAACACCAAAGGTCTAGCATACTTAGTTCTAAAGTTATGAAGGCTTTTTTTATTATACCACTGGAAACCTCTGGCTATGTTCATGTACAAAATATTTCTTGCAGATTAATAATTAGTTTGACAAAGATATCGTCAAATTTGAATTTCATCATTGGTATACCAGAACGTAATTAAACACAGTGATGGAGCAGTGTAATACACATAATTACATGTATGCATAACTCGCAAACGCAAAATCGGAATCAACTGAAATATTGGGAATATGCTTTTTTCGTGGATATCTACTGCAATTATGTCATAAAAAGAGGATGCTAGGATCACAAAATACTCCTTCAATTGTCTATCTTTATTTAAATTTAATTGTAATTCACCAAATAATTACAGTCATTTTTGCTGCCCTTTGAGTGTTTTTTTAAAATAAATATACCTGAAATAATCCATTATAAAGTACCAGTAGCATACACTCCCACTTTGGAGGTGACATGTATGTAGGCTGTTAAGACCAAATTTTTCAGCATCGCTGTCTGACTCTGATGGCGGCGCCAGGAATTTTTCGGGGATTTACATGATTTTGGGGTTTTGCCTCAAAAGTGGGGGAGGGCAAACTGGGGGGCAAGAAAAATATTTGCAAAAAAACCACTGCAGACCCAAGACCCCATACACATGCTATGTCAACATTTTTCAATTTGAACAACAACTTTGTTTTTTCAAAATCAGTGATAAATGAAATTTGAAGCCATTATAAAGAACTAGAAATTCAATATTGGAGGTTTCTGTGGCACTGCTTTGGCTCTCACCCAAAGGTTCCATATGTTCTCACTCAATAACCCCATTTTTTATATAATTTTGCTCTCACCGATACCAAAAATCATGCTTCCACCCAATGACCCCATAATCTTTACATTTTACTATTGATCACTGAATGCTCCATACTGTGAAAGTGTCAGCCCTACACCTACATGTACAGGGTCGAAACCACTAAAAACAAGCAATTCAGACTTCCAACAAGAGCACCAATGGCGCTGTGGCTCTGTGCTTTTTTGAATGTGAAAGTAATTGCAGTCGAATGTGCAACAGGTGAAATCATATACATTGTATGTGCCAGATCACATGCAATCATACATCTTGCTGGTTGGTAGCTATATCTTATTTGCAGAGCATAATACATCCATCAATAAGTTTCATATCCACATGAGGTTTTAGTAATTTGACCACAGATGACCCCTGAGTGACCTTGGATGACCCCAAAATGACATTCCAAAAATTTGGCTTGAAATGTTGACTGTACCCACCAAGTTTCATGCCCATGCGAGTTTTTAGTAACTTAACCTCAGATGACCCCTGGGTGATCGGACCCCTTCCAAAAATTTGACTCTAAATGTTGACTGTACCCACAAAGTTTCATGCCCATACAACAGTTTTAGTAATTTGACCTCAGATGACCCCTTGGTGACCTCAGATGACCCCAAAATAACCGTCTGAAAATTTGACTCTAAATGTTAAGTGTACCCACCAAGTTTCATGCCCATACAAGTTTTAGTAATTTGACCTCAGGTGACCCCTTGGTGACCTTGGATGACCCCGAAATGACCGTCCGATAATTTGACTCTAAATGTTGACTGTACCCACCAAGTTTCATGCCCATACGACAGTTTTAGTAATTTGACCTCAGATGACCCCTTGGTGACCTTGGATGACCCGAAATTACCTTCCGAAACTTTGACTCATAATGTTAAGTGTATCCATCAAGTTTCATGCTCATACGACAGTTTTAGTAATTTGACCTCGGATGACCCCTAAGTGACCTCGGATGACCCCAAAATGACCGTCAGA
This sequence comes from Amphiura filiformis, assembly GCF_039555335.1. Lineage (NCBI taxonomy): Eukaryota > Metazoa > Echinodermata > Ophiuroidea > Amphilepidida > Amphiuridae > Amphiura > Amphiura filiformis. Next base: position 12,107,318 of record NC_092645.1, read on the forward strand.
AAATTTGACTCTAAATGTTAACTGTACCCACCAAGTTTCATGCCCATACGACAGTTTTAGTAATTTGACCTTAGATGACCCCTGGATGACCTCGAGTGACCTTCACCCACTAACCAATACAAACTTGTTCTGTCTGGGGTCAAGATGCACCCGCCCACCAAGTTTGAAGAATGTGCGACCCCTAGTCTCCGAGAAAAAGGTTTTTGCATATTATGCATAAATTATGCAAATTAGGTAGGTAATTACCATATTTTGCGCTGAAAATCGAATCAGGTCGAGATCCTCTGGTCATGCTACCCCCACCACGTTTCATCATCATAGGGCTTAGCATTCTTACGGATCCCCACTAGAAACAGCTTCACAAGGAGGATTTCTTCAGATTTCCAACCATTTTGTAGAAGCGTTCCGCATAAATTATGCAACTAAACAACTAAATGCGCATACTTTTCGCCAAAAACTAATCAGGTGATCAGCAGGTGTGTATCATTCCTGTCACAAGGTTTCGTTACCATGCACCGCTATCAATTTGCGCTGATATTCGCATAAATTATGCAAATTAGCTATGTTAATTTGCATATTTTCACCGAAAACATACAATTACGGAGCAAACTTGGATACCCTTCCTCCCACCAAGTAGCGTCCCCGTAGGTCTTACGGTTCCCCAGATACAGCTCCGGACAAACATTCGGACACCCCACCCCCACACACAGACTGAAATAGTGATTACTAAGTCCCATCCTGAACAAAGTTCAGAAATGAAATTTTATCAATTTGCGCTGATTTTTGCATAAATTATGCAAATTAGCTATGTTAATTTGCATTATTTTTCACCGAAAACACACAATTACGGAGCAAACTTAGATACCCTTCCTCCCACCGAGTAGCGTCCACGTACGGCGTAGGTCTTACAGTTTCCCAGATACAGCTCCAGGCGGACACACGGATATCCACACCCCGGACAGACAGAAATACTGAGGCGAGACAAAAATGAAATTTTATAACAAATTTTTGTGACTTGAGATCATTTGCATTTTTTTGTAAACACCAAAACTGTTCTGTCCTGACATGTCTGTTGTGTCATGTGTGTTGAACCCGGTCCAACCGAACAATCGTAACTTAAGTTCTGTTCGGATCTGGATCTGCCTGGTCTGGATGCTGTACTCCGATTAAGCAGGACTAGCCTACATCACATCAGTGTTTATTTCTGATAGATTTCACTTCATGATTTTTTCTTCAATTTCATCACTTACGAAAGTACAAAAGTAGACAATCTAGTAGTCAGTATATGGAATAGTAGTACATGGCTTCCGAATTTGGAACTTTACATGTTCAACTCGTCATGCCGGTCGAGTCCCGCGTTTACAACTAAAATCAAACCACTTCTAGATTAAGTCCATCGCTGAATTTTACAAATAACTTAAATAAACATCTTTATATTTAATAAAAAAAATATTATGGTATGCTCGTAAATGCTTCGGAATGACATTTACCAAAAGCTCATGAGCTCAGAATGGTAAACAAACTAGCGTATTTTCACCTCGATTATGCACCGTAGCTCTCTGTGGTTGAGTTTGCAAGGTCAGTGGGTCAGTGAACTTAGTCTCCTATGCAGCCAGTTTGGTTACGCTCCCTCCACAAAAATGTTTGTGTGGAAGGCGGAACCAAACTGGCTGCTATGGAGACTACTGCAAAATCGATCAATCACACAAAACTGTTTGCTGATTGGTTCAGAAATGGTGATGTCATCAATCAAGAAAAACTAATCGATTTATTGGTTCAATATAGCCTCATAGAAAAGTACGAAGTTTGTTGAGCATCGCAGCTTATCGGTAAAAGCGTGACCTTTAACAAAAAAAATCGGCACAGTGCTTTCGTACTGCACTTGCATAAGCCAAATAGTCCCCAGAAAAGTCATTTGTTCAGATTTATTCGGGATTTATTCAAGATTCAGACATGTTCTTGACTATTTTTTGACATTCCTTACCTATCTCTTTATTTAAATTATAAAGAAATAGTGAAGAAAAGTTAAGAAGTAGTCAAATAATTTCTGATCTGAACTAAATCTTAAGAAATGTACCTCCATTGGTTTCCGTCTGTATTACGCATCTTAAATTATACAGACCAGAATAATCTCTAGCACACACAGGAACCAAGATATAACTTCGATTATCGTGACTATTTTGGTCTTTTTACCCAAAAATAATACTTTTATCGCCTGAATTTCAATAAAATCTGGAGTGCAATCGATTAGAAAATAACTTAGCCAAACTTAGAAAGCGAAACTTAAGTCTTCATATCAGTCATTAAATGATCCTTAGCATAAAAACCAACAGCGTATTGTGGCCTGAAAATGAATGCTAGTTAGTTGCATGACAAAGGCACTGATAAGCTCCGCTCAGAGCCAAAAATGGGAAAAATAAAATGTTATTCTAGTCATGCTTACACATATAAAATCAGAGATTACACTTCAGATTCTGACCCACACAAATATGTACACGTAATATTGTGAACATTTTTATTTATGGCACTTTCAAGTAACCTAGCAAAATTTACTGCTGTAACATATGTTACTATGGTTTGTAAGAGTCGGCAATGTTTATGTCAGTGAGGGAAGCGCATTACTATTGATCGGTTTTCACCATTTGAAATGGATGTTTGAACCCCGGTTTGAACAGTGCTTCCTTCAACCCAAAAGACTTATTTCACCCTTTGGTATCCTATGACATTATAAGTAAACTATATAGCGAAATTTACTGCTGTAACATATGTTACAACTGGTTCATAAACTCAGCCGTGTTTTTTTTTTTTTTTGAAGCGCATTACTAATGATCGGTTTACACTATTTGAAATGGATGTTTGAACTTGCTTCTTTCAACCCAAAAGACTTATTTCACCCTTACCATTGGCATCCTGGAATGTGTGTGAATTTTAATACAGGAGATGTGGAATAAGTAATCTAATATCCATCTTACATAATTTAGACTATTATCTGGTACTGATGCAAGTATTGGATCAAAAAGTTTCTTGTTTAATGTGTTTGACATATATCAACAAATAATTTCCATATGGTTCCTCATATTGCATAATTGTGTCACTGTTAAGAATGGTAACGTATGTTACGTAATGTAAGTTACATAACGTATGTTACAAATCGTTTACATGTACTCATAGAACTCAAAAAATAGAAATGATATACATGAATTGCTAGCCGTGCGAGGGGGCGCTAGACGGACTAAAAATGAGATGCAGGCAGGGTCTGATGTTATTTTCTTATATTTGATCATGGTCATACAAATACTGGTAACGTATGTTTCAGTAACGGATGTTTAATTCATTTAAACTTCTAAAATTTCCACATGTTCTGTTAATGATAGCAGTGCAACAAAATTATTTCACTAATATCAGGGTATCACATGCTAATGTTTACTACCTACCAGGTGTATATTCTACCGTTTGATTTTCAGACAAATGGTAACGTACATGCAGGTTACTTTCCTTAACCATACGGTCATAGATTATATGGTACTTTGTCTTGCTTTTCTCTAAAGCGGATACCCACATTACGTTTTCAGTCATAAATTTAATTTCCACGCCATTAATTTGACATTATAAAGGCAAAACATGATACCTAAATTGATGAAGGTAATTAAGGGTTAGATAACATGTCAATGTAACGTAGGTTACACAGAGTATTGCGACAAATTTCAATTGTAAATAAATCATCTTTTACAATTTAGGGATGGTTGTTTCCTTTTTTATACACTGTAAATTACATTTTAATCAAGGCATCATTCATTGCGTTCCTTTTAAGCACATTACACAAATATGTGACACGAACAAGGGAAATGAGTCAGATGTTGCTAATATTGATTTTGAGATACTGGCAAAGAAGAAAGTGTTAAAATTCTTTTGTTTTATATTGTTTTCAGCGATTGATAAATTAACGTAACTTCACAAAGAAAGGTCGTATCAAGTTCATGGGGTTTTCAGTTTCTGGAAGCTCTAAATGTCCTCTTTAGAAAAATATGTTAAACTCATTTTCGACCAGGGCCGACATGCGACTCATTCCCCTTGATCATGTGACATATGTGAAGTTTGTGATTTGTGGGTTTTGACCGCTCAGCCAACTTAAACATCGCTACTTCCAAAATAATACGATTTGAATGATCAAATTTTCAGGTTATAGCCTAGCCTGTTTATATGTGTTAAAGATGATTCCATGATCATTTCTTTATATTATGATCCACATTTTTTTAATTGGTACAATATATTAAAGGGCATTTAAGTGATCCACAGCCTCATCCCCCACTTTTATCAAAAAAGTTGAGATTTTTATATCACTGGAATACTCTGGCTACATAATGTTTATGTACAAAATATTTCTTGCAGATTAATTCGTTTAGCAAAGATATCGCGAAATTTGAATTTCGTTCTGGTGCACCAGAACGAAATTACAACGTATTGTCTATGGAGCCGTGTAATACACATAATCATGCATAACTCGCAAACGCAAAATCGGAATCAACTGAAATTTTGGGAATATGATTTTTTCGTGGATATGTACTGAAAAATGCCATAAAAAGAGGATGCTAGGATCACGAAATACTCCTTTAAGGGACGCACCATTATATTCTCAGGGTGGGGGTAGGAAAAACAAAACTTCACCCACTACATGAACAAAAAAAAACAACTTTCCCCACCAACACTCAAAAAACCAAAAACTTTCCCCACCTAACTGTGTATATAATGCATGAAATTGAAAAACGAAACAAAACGTGGCGAAAAAAAAAACTTCTTCCCCTGACCCCAACTTCCTACCCCCCCCCGAGTATCAAAAAATGGTATGTCCCTAAGTTGAATGGTTGCGACAGGATTTTCACCGAATTGCTCGTTTTTAGTGGTTTTGACCCTATATCACATTTCATATTGAAGTGTGCCCCCCCCCCCGCGTCGGCACCGGTTCGCTATCTCTAAAAAAATAATAATAATTCAATGAAGCCTGACGATGAGCACAAATAACCATGACGTCATTGCTCTAGAAAATTTCGGCGCAGGAATTTTGAATATATCGCGTGTTGAGAGATTGCTCTTTTTATTCGTTTTTATGGTTAAAAGGGCATTTCGTGATCCACAGCCTCATCCCCCCACTTTTCTCAAAAAAAGTTGAGATTTTTATATCACTGAAAACCTCTGGCTACATAATGTTTATGTACAAAGTATTTCTTGCAGATTAATTAGTTTTAAAGCAAAGATATCGTGAAATTTGAAATTACAACGCATTGTCTATATGGAGCAGTGTAATACACATAATCATGCATAACTCGCGAACGCAAAATCAGAATCAACTGAAATTTTGGGAATAGGTTTTTTTCGTGGACATCTATAAATGAAAAATGACATTAATAGAGGATGCTATAGGATCACGAAATACTCCTTTAATATGAGTTTGTTTTTAAATAAAACCATTTGATTTGTGCTTGATCATTATTTTTCTAACATAATGTTGTTATTGCCAGACACTTCCTTTAATTACACTAATTAGCAAAAGGACGTTTATTGATTCTAACAATAACGTTAGTGAAACTAAAACGTAGTGCCGTACTACTACAATAAATCCCGGTGGGTTCAGTTTGTATTTAAAGGTAGGACGTATGACCGTTCCAGGATTTGAAAATGACCCTATTTCACGGGAATCGAGGACATTTGCAGCAATTTTACCCCCTATTTTGCGCGAAATCAAGGAAAATTTGCCCCCAAATACCTCCCCTATTTTTATCATTTTGAGGCCGCATTTTCATTTCACCCCCTTATCACGAGGAATCAAGGACATTTTTTCGAAATAAATACCCCTATTTTTACCATTTAAGGGCGCTTTTGCATTTTTACCCCTATTTCACGGGGAAATGAGGACAATAACGAAAACTGTAGTGGTAAAACACGGATGAAAGTCCTAGAAATATACCCTATTTTTCATTTCAAGGACAATTTTGCTCCAAAACACCCCTAATTTGGACAATCGCGAATAATTTTGTCCTCGAAAATTCCGCGGACATTTCTTAAAAAGTACCCCTAAATTGGAACCATCATGTGTACACATTGTCAGTGAAGACTGAACCCACCGGGCAATAAATACGTCCTTTTTAAAAAAATTGTCCGGCTGTTTATAATAAAACATAAAATGCAACTTGAAACACTAAAAAGGTTACATATCTCCACCCTTAATAATTATGGGTAGCAAGCTCAAAACATGTCATACAAAGTGATATGATTTATGTGTTTTAGTTATTAGCTTAACCATACATACCATGCAACTTGCAAGTGAATGGATCCAAAATTACAACATAGGCCTATATTCTAGCATGAGTATGATGAGCTGAATTTATATATGGGTTGCAACTTACTAGATATACATGTATTGATTATTTGTGAAAATCCTACTGGCATACAATCGACTGGTAGGCCTATCCATGCAAAATTATCTTGTCTACTGTTCAAGTATAAACAAACATGCAGACAGCTATAGATATGCTGTACATCATCACTGCACAGGGGTCATATAGCTGTCATGATAAAAAATCCCTTTAAAAGGGATGTGCAGTATCGTACAGAGAATAATTTGAATTGTAATGCGACTACATTTTTTAATTCAGTTTAGTTTATTTTCATCAACACATATAAATAACATAATACAGAGAAAACATTTTGAAATAAATTAGTAAATACCGGTATACAAAATGCAATATGCCAAATAATTTACATGTTCCCCCTCGCATCGGCTCAAAATTTTCGGAGACTCCCTTGTTTTCCCTAATTTCTCCACTTAAATCCCCCTTAATTGTTTTCCCTAATTTCTCCATTTAAAATTTATAACAATCCCCTCCTGGTTCAACAAAAAAAATTGCGTTCCCCCACAAGATCCCAAAAAAATTTTGGGTTCCCCTCAAAATGCCCATTCCCCCTGTCGTAAATAACGATCGCTCCCTTAGGCTAATGAAAGTCAATTCCCAGTTTCATGTTACATAATTTTTCATGACTGTTTCATTATTCATTATTTTGAACCATTTCATTATTGCATCTGTTACAGGTGTAAACCAATAACTACCCATGTATACTGTATGTACATCACAGTTTGTAGTATAGATGTACTGTTTACAACCACATGAAAAATATTAAGGTGATTGTACAACTATTATCAAAAGTTTCACAATATATTTTACAGGATGAGATCAGAGCAGATAAAAAATGTGGACAAAGAATTGAATAGGTATATTCATTATTAACCATATACCATGCTGACCTACTGCAAAGAAAATCCCTGAAAATCAACAGAAAGCGAATTATGATATTTTTAAAACCACAATTATTTATTAGTACGGTATGTTAAAGTTTGTTAGAAATCAACATTTTATTCAAAATAATGAAATACTTGGCGGCAATTGTTTTGGCGGAGTAGGGTAACAGGAAACTGGGAATCGACTTTCATATCCTAATATTAAGGTGAGGCATTATGGAAGTTCTCTAAGCATGTGTTAAACATATTTTATTGAGTAAAGCAAAACACACTTGTCATATGCCTTTTGTTTGAAGCAAATCGGACATACGGTTTTTAAAATATATCAATTTATAATTTCTTTTTATCTTATTGTATCTAGACTATAAAAGGTTTGTAAATTGGGATCCCAAAAATGTGGCATGTGCAAGGAGGGCAAAGAGGGGGGCAAGCAATTTTTGGCGAGCCAAGAGGGGGGGGATTTTTGGTGAGCCATTTGGAAATTCCCCCAGGGCTCATAATTATTGCACAGCCCCTAAGTGTACCTAACCTTTGAATTAGAGAATAAAGGTATTGTATTTAGCCACTAGAGTGCATCTATCGTCTCGTATAACACGTGCGACATCATTATTTTAAGTAGCCGAGTTGTTTTACGCCGAAAATAATGATGTCACCCGCACAGTGTCGACTTCCTATTCGATAAATATAAATTTAATACTCCGTTGGTGAGCGACAGGCGACTCTTATTTCACGAGCGCAAGAAAAGGAGTTCTATCTGATTGGCTAGCAATCGATCGCTTAGGTCGCTTAGTAGTCAACTACAAACTCAAAACTGAGCATCGTATTCAATTCGATTGAAATCGATATTCTATTATTGCCGTAGATAAAGAGAGTGATAGTGTGTCAATAATGTACATTGTATTGCAGCTGGATTTTACATGTATTCTTTTATATAAATTTTTTCTCAAAGAGTTGAATATGATCAAAATTTTTACTCAGGATTTCAAATTTTTTACCCGCAAATTGCAGTTAAACATATCCACAGCAAAATACAGGTCCTCACTAATTAGTGTATTTAATTTCCAGTTAGTGTATTTAAGATAAAACCTGACAACAAATAAAATTTTCTTGCAATAGAAATATCATATGGGATACTGATATGGTAGGCGCAACCGCCACAGCGATGGAGCTGCTACTGCGTAGCTGACTTTTTACTCCGTGGAGCCAAATTGACCAATCATTATCATGTTAGAGTTTTTCATTACTCGGAGGTAAAACTGACTAATTAAATACGACTTACTCATTCGTGAAGCGAATTTATTCATTAAGGATTGGCGAGGCGAGCGTCACGTAGTTGCAAGATATCCTCGGTCACGAAAGTTATGATTCAAAAAGTAGTTTATGAAAAGTACGAACTGACTTATTATTAAGATGGACATGCACTCATATGAAACTCATACAGTATTGTACATAACTATATAGCTAGGCAGAGTGGTGGTAAACTATGCACACAGTTCTGCGATCTGCAGTGTATCGCCGGGAGCTAATTTGTATAACTTGCGCGGTGTCCCTGAGGAATTTGACCTTCAGCAAACTGCAAACCAGTTCGGATTTACTTTATATACTAGTAGTAGGCCACACATACTGTAGTTACTGTCCGTTTTCCTATACACAATACTCAGTCGCTCACCATTGACGCGTGACCTCTACAAATAGTGTATGTTAGAAGTATAGGCCATTGCCTAGTTAGCGTCACTACTGTGTAAAAAATAACCGGCCAATATTTAAAGTATTCTCTGAAATTCTAGAAAATATAGTTTTGTAACATGTCCTAAATTTTAGCTAATTTAGGTGTTTGGAAATATTGGTACTTTTGTACCAAAAATATGAAGAAATTATTTCTAAACCGTGTTAAGTCATTAAGCTTCTCATTTTCAAGAACGCTGGTTAACAATAAGCAGACTATTGTCTCATTTAAGTAAACAAAAGCCCACAGTATTGTTACCTTGCGTTCGCTTTATAATCGTTCACCCAACTGAAACTATAATACCAGGTCATTGCTCATTGCACAGGTAAAACAGACACAAGTGCAGTGTGTATTTAACCAGAGAAGATCTGATGTAACATAGTTGAGCCGTTTTCATTGAGTGTTATCTTGGTTTAATAGCTTTTAATAGGGTTTAAGTCCTTCAAAGGTCGTGGTGAGTTCTACTGTAGACATGACTGCATCATGATTATTTTAAAGTCAACAACATTCAACAATATGATCACCGTGATAGTATGAGAGTATCAGTACCGTGGGTGTCAGTGATCCTGGCCTGACACAGTAGACAAACAAACAAACAAACACGCCACACACATGACACATGCATGCAAGGTAACATTGACTATACACTAATCAAACAATGGTATTGATCCTGTACAACTGGTCGTGGTTTATTTACAATCGATTCATTTAAAATCCCCATAGTAAACATTAATTTTGGCAAGAGTTTTTCTCTCTGGAGCGAGAATGCATCCACTGGCTCAGCGTAATGAAAAGATCTAACATGATTGGTCAATTTAGCTCCAGCGAAGTGAAAAGTAAGCTACGCGTAGCAGCTCCACGTTGTGGCGTTCTGACCAGCCATATATTGATCATGCGAAAATCGTAAAACATAGAATAGAAACAGTGTGGCAGGCGCTCAAATCTCAAATTGTATGCTTAGCCCGAGTTGCACGGCCTATCTCGAATAAAATCACCATGCGTAGTTGTTGACAAAACGTGAGGATTCATCGTACTATCACGGCAATTTTTAACACGAAGATATAGGGATGTTGACGGTGTGACCCGTGTTATATGAGACGATAGATGCACAACAGCAGCTAAAAACAATACCTTTATTCTCATTCTTAAGGTGGTACGAAAGGCAAAATCAAGTTGCTCTGATTGAGATTAAAATAGACTTGTTGCAGAGGGATATGCAAAATAATCTTAATTCCAAAATTTGAGCCAAATCGGACATACGGTTTTTGAGATATTGCTGTTGAAAGATTCTTTGTATTCTATTGTTTTTGCCAATATATTGATGAAGTTAATGAGGAAAATTGGCAAAATGTGCTCATTAATATTAATTTTTGCCAATATTTTGCCAATATTTTATGAATAAACCTTCATACTACATGTACTTTTACCTTTAAGAATTTTGACCTGAAACTTTGCCAATGTGTCTCTGTGACCTAAACCTTTAACATGTGATTTTCCCGCCCATCTAATTTGCATATTTGCATAATTAATTAGCTTTAAGTATAATGCTAATTAATTATGCAAATATGAAAATCACATGTTAATGTTTTAGGCCATAGAAACACATTGGCAAAGTTTCATGTCAAAATCATATAAAATAAAAGTAGTACATGTATGAAGGTTTATTCATAAGATATTGGTATAATATTGGCAAACATGAATATTCATGAGCACATTATGCCAATTTTCCTCATTAACTTCATCAATATATTGGCAAAAACAATAGAATACAAAGAAACTAAAAACATGTATATCTTGACAACCGTATGTCCGATTTAAAAAAAAAAAAAACTATTTTGCTCAGTGTATTTAGCTTAACTTATTCAATCTATTCAAATGGTTCTAAATTCAGTTTCTGTTTTCCAGAAACATTGTTTCGACACAAAAAATAGAAATATCATAAGTAGGCCTGTTACATTGCGCCTCCGATTGATTCAAATAGCGAGTACGCATACCGCGTTGATGCTTGGACGCGCTGACATGTGTGATATCGTGTCATCACACGGGTAAGAACCCTGGGGTAAGAATTACCAATAAGATTGCAGGAATGTTCCCAAGTGTTAAAGAATTGAAAATTCTAGATCTTGAAGCCATAATGTATGCCCCCCCCCCCAATAAAAACCCAAATTTATGAAAATTTCCACTTTTTGCGGCAATTTTGCACAAAATTTGTTGATTTTACCCCCCCTGAAATTCAGTGTGCCCCCTAAATGCCCCCCCCAAAAAAAAAAAAAAATTTGTTGTCTTTGTAATTGTTTTTTTTTTACCTGGCAGTATATTGCGCATCATATTTTGTTCAGGGCTCGTCGTCTTTAAAACTCCCGCTACATCACAATAAGACTATTAAACAGTGTAGTGGTTGCATGGGGTTCTGTATTCAAGCATAAAGATATACCAGTCCCTTGCCTTTGATAAACATTATGAGGTCACCTCATCTATGTAGCCTATACATTTATGATGCTTTAGGTTGAACAAGTTTTGAGGTCTTCTGGAAGTCATGTTCTGAAGATAAAAAAGGAATATATTGTCAAATGTACCGGGAAAATGTAATGTGGTTGTCTTTTGCAGAATTTCAAATAATATCTAATTAATGCGATTTGCACAGATATGTGAAACTGATTGTGCTTCAAATTTCTTTTTGTGATTCCAACTGTATACCTTTGAAGATAAAAGCACTCAGTCATTTTGATTAAAACACTGTATTTATCTCTCTGTTGTCTTCTTACTGTGAGTTTTTCCATGTTTTTTCAATTGGCATGGCTGTGTAAAGCCCTTATTACATATTTTACATACATGAGGGCGAGGAGGCTTCTTTTTTGTGCCTCCTCAAATACGCTGCCTGCTTAAAGCCCTTGTTGCATGCTTCACATGTATATGTCTTATCATTGCTATGGTAATCTTTGCTGTGTATATGTGTGTGCCGTTTCAAGTTCTCTGGCAGTGTATATGCCTTGTTGCATACTTTACATATATAAGGCTTGTCTTTGCTATGGATTGCTATGTGCCGTTTTAATAAAGATGGCAGTATAAAGCCCTTGTTGCATACTTCACATACATAAGGCTTCTCTATGCTGTGCATATTTGTGTGCCGTTCAAGGTCCCTGCCAGTGTAAACCCCTTGTTGCAAACTTTACATATATAAGGCTTCTCTTTGCTATGCACTGCTTTGTGCAGTTTCAAATTACATGCCAGTGTAAAGCCCTTGTTGCATACTTTACATACATGAGGCTTCTCATTACTATGGATTGCTATGTGCTGTTTCAAGATCCATTCCCGTGAAAAGCCCTTGTTGCATACTTTACATACATAAGGCTTCTCTTTGCTATGAAATAATTTGTGGTTTTTCAACATCCATGCCAGTCCAAATCCCTTATTGCATACTTCACATACATGAGGCTTCATCTTGTTATGAATTGGTTTGTGCGTTTCAAATGAGATTCCAGTTTAAAGCCCTTGTTGCATACTTTACATACAAAAGGCTTCTCATTACTATGGATTGCAATGTGCTGTTTCATAATCCATTCCCGTGTAAAGCCCTTGTTGCATACATTACATACATAAGGCTTCTTGCTATGAATTTGCCGGTGATGGTATGTCAAGCTCTGTGCCTGTCTAAAGCCCTTGTTGCATATTTTACATACATGAGTCTTCTCATTATTATGGATTGCCATGTGCTGTTTCAAGAGATATTCCCATATAAAGTCCTTGTTGCATACCTTACATACATAAGGCTTCTCATTGCTGTGAACTAGTTTGTGCCGTTTCAAATAAGATTCCAGTGTAAAATCCTTGTTGCATACTTCACATACATGAGGCTTCTCTTTGCTGTGTATTACTTCATGCCGTTTCAAATTCCTTGCCCATGCAAAGCCCCTGTTGCATACTTTACATACATGAGGCTTCTCATTAGTCTTCTTGCTATGAATTTGTTGGTGCTGTTTCAAGACCCCTGCCTGTCTAAAGCCCTTGTTGCATACTTTACATACATAAGGCTTCTCTTTGCTGTGAGTCTGTAAATGTGCTTTTAGGCTACTATTGTAGTTAAAGCCTCTATTGCAAAGTTCACATTTGTAAGGCTTCTTATTGCATTGAATTGCTTCGTGCTGCTTCAAGCGATATGCCAGTTTAAAGCCCTTGCTGCATACCTGGCATACATGAGGCTTCTCGTTGATATGAATTGCTTTGTGCACTTTCAAATATTGTGCTTGCGTAAATACCTTGTTGCATACTTTACATATATGAGGCTTCTCTTTGCTGTGAGGCTGTGAATGTCTATTCAGGTGTGTAAAACAGTTTTTTCTAATATTCTGTGTATATTCACAGTCCATCCAATTCTGTTTTCTTGAGACGTTTTTATAACGTTGACATTCATACAGCCCCTCCTCTGTTTCATACCAATATGGTCTAATCCGCTTCTTGTGTTTGATCAGGTGACTCAGATATAGACAAGTGTCATAGAAATACCTACTGCAATATATACATTTGTGAGGCTTCAGGTTGAACAAGTTTTGAGGTCTTCTGGCTGTCATGTTCTGAAATGAGGATTTAAAAAGGAATATTGTGAAATATCAGTTTATGTAGAATATGCAATTACTTGTTTTTGCCAACAGAATATATTGTGCCAACCACATGGCTTGAATTTGTCTGAGGTATATGTAACGGGATCCGATACCCCTGGGTACGTTATAATAAATCACGCCCTCTTTGGGTCCTTGGTGATGAATACTCAGATAGGCTTTAATAATATAGGATGCTAAGGATTTATTCTGATAGTCAAGGTAAACAATCTAGCTCATGTAAGTCGCCATTTTAGATAGTGATGGGCGATCACTGATATATGAATAATATCATTCGATGTCATTATTCTACATCTCCCTTCTTAAGATAAACTGCACAGTAATTTCAAATGAAATTGAATTAGCAAATCTTGCTAATTTAGTAGTGTCTGAAACTTTCACACTAAAAGTCAAATGTGACATCTCAAGATTTTTTCTTGATTGTGATATCAAATAAACTGTAAATATTTCTGTGCCGAAATAAGCTTTGCTTGCTTTTTGTCATTCTTTATGAGTTAAAGTATCCTTTATCACTTATAGTCTTTTTCAAAGTTTCTGCTCTTTCTTTTAGAACTTTGTCCAAAGCATCTGATTAAAACTTGTGAAACTTTTAACTGTAAACTTCATAGAACTCACAAACTAACATTCTTAAAGTTGCGAAACAATATCAAACCTCGACAGTCTACTTTTTTTTTTTTTTTTTAGAACTTTTGGAAAGAAAGGAAAAATTATTTTCCCTGCCAAAATTGTCAAAATGTGGTGACCGAAATAAACTGAACTGTCGACTATTGACATTATTCTTACCTACTCTAGAGAACAGGGTAGACTACCTGGATTCTCACTGTGTGGTACATGGACCTTATTCTGAGTCCATTAGTGTTGTGATTATATACTCACACAGATCTACACTAGAATTACATTTTTATGTTTAGACTTGCTTGCAGACTGGTTGACAGGTAGAACTTCACACACGCTCACGCGAATGTTGTAATTGGTATCATGTGTGTCAATGAGTATTATGTTGCAGACATAATAATAAACAACATGCAAACCTAACAATACACAATCTGCTAACTTTAACAAAATTAGTGTAGTAATGTATCAATTAGAACTTCAATTTTGGTTTCAAATGCCAAACATTTTTACAATTAGTTTTGTTTCAAGTGCCAAAACTTTTAAATGTCATTTTTTTTTTTTTTTTTTTTTTTTTTTTTTTTTTTTTTTTTATTTTTTTTTTTTTAGACGATTTGTCTTGTTTCAAGTGCCAAAACTTTTAAATATGTGACGTGTCATGTCAAAAGGAGACACTTTTGGGCAGGTTATAAATTTTGAGGTTTTTACATATCTTAAATATAGAGATATTTTGCTCCACAAGGCCGTTTTCCCCAATGAAATCGGACATTCCTAAGCGAAGATATTGAGTTCCGAAGTTATGGTATTATAAAATTGGAAATTGCGATATCGGCCTTTAAAAATATTATTAACAATGTTGAGAGTAGGAATTAACTTGAAAATGTCTCAAAAAATACAAGATGCTAGTTATATTCCGCTCTGAAACTATCAGACAATATTTTTAACATTAATAACATCACAAATTAGCAACAAACCCAAATTGTGAAAAAATTACCCACCGACAGTATTTTGGCTATTTTTCCATTTACGATCCTGCCCAAAAGTGTCTCCTTTTGACATGACACGTCACATATGACTTTTTAGAAGTTCAATAAGAGTCTCTGTCTCTAAGTTTTGGTAGTAAGGCTAATGTGAAAACATCTATGTACGGTCATACACTTCTGAATTGTACTTTGGGTTAGGCTTCACCACTCGTCCACTTCTGGTTTTCACTGGTGGATGCTGAACAGGCTGTTCTTGTTCTTGCTGTGGTGCTGGCTGTCTATGATGACCAGGTTGAACTGTTGCTGGTTGCACTGCACTGTTGACTGGTTGTTCTAGTTGTAACTCTGGAAGTGTGTCATTTCTTGGCTCTTGGCGTACATATTCTGGTACTGGTAGGAGATGTTTTCTATTTCTCCTAAGTTCATGTCCTTCACTTGAAATTATGTAGGATCTTGGTTGAGGACCAACTTGCTTGACAACACCAGCGCGATCAAATCCTTTCTTTGTCTGGAGTCTCACAGGCTGATTTACAAGTGGAGGTTTCAGCACTTTTACATGCTTGTCGTAAGATGCTTTCTGCTGATTTCTCTTCTTGTCAAGTTGGTTTCTTACTGTCTTTGGTTGGATAACAGCAGGTTTTAGCAGTTTGCTGTTTGTGTACATGGGTGTTCTAATGGATCTAGACATAAGTCTTTGAGCTGGAGATCCAAGAACTGAGTCTCTGGGTATGTTTCTGACATTTAGCAAGTTCATGTAGATGTCGGAACCTTCTCTCTTGGTTTTCTCTAACAGTAGCTTGGCTTGTTTCACTGCGTTTTCAGACAAACCGTTTGACTGGGGGTATTCGGGACTGCTTGTAATGTGAGTAAAGTTCCATTCTTTGGCGAACGCTTTGAACTGGTGTCCGAAAACTGACCACCATTGTCGCTTATGACGATTTGGGGGTACCATGCGTTGCTATGAAGTGACGCTTCAGCTTTGTTATCACTGTTGTCGCTGTCAAATTTGCGAGGCTGTTTATTTCATACCATCCCGAATAGGAATCTACTACCACTAGATAGTGCAAACTATTCCATTCGAAAATGTCTGTACCGACAATTGTCCACGGCAGATCTGGAATGTCATGAAGCACTAAAGGCTCCTTCTGCTGGTGGCTCTTTAGCGCGTTGCAAATTGAACACTCGGTTACATGTCTCTCTAAATCACTGTTCATTCCGGGCCAGTACACTATATCGCGGGCTCTGCGCTTTGTAGCTTCTGCGCCTTGGTGTCCACGATGTAAGATCTTAGCATACTCTGTGCGGAGTGATTGTGGAATTACTGCTTTCTGTCCTTTCATGACTATACCGTTATCTACTACCATCTCTTGGCGGAATGGGAAGTAGCTGCGTATCTCTGGTGCACATGCTGAATGTGTCTTGGGCCATCCACGATGCACTGTGTCTATCAGTTTCTGCATCGCTGGATCTTTCGCTGTTTCTTGATTAGCTCTTCTTTTCTACTGTCCGACACTCTGGAGTTAGAAATCGTCATGACTTCATATTCAAAGTTAATGTCATCCTTTCTAGTAGAGGGCGCTCTTGAAAGTGTGTCAGCTAAGTAGAGTTCAGCTCCTTTCTTGTAGTACAACTCGAAATCATACCTCTGTAGCAGCAGCATCATCTTCTGTATAAGCGTGATGGTGCTTTTGATATTGGTTTTTTCAAAATTGTCACTAGGGGCTTGTGATCCGTTTCTATGCGGATGTGCTTGCCATATATGTACTGGTGGAACTTGCGACACGCTTGAAGGTTATACTTAGCAACTCCTTCTCAATTTGCGCGTAATGTTGCTCTGTCTCCGTCATAGTACATGACGCAAAGGCTATAGGTCTGCCATCTTGCATACATGCACATCCAAGTCCGAATTGGCTAGCATCGCAGGTGAGTGTCAATGGCTTGTTGACATCATAAAATGCGAGTACTGGAGGGCTACTTATCAAACGCTTAAGCTCATCGAAAGCTCGTTGATGCTCATTTTGCCAGCTGAATTGGACGCCTTTGTGTAGCAACTGTCTTAGCGGTGCTGATACTTCACTGAAGTTTTCTATGAACTTTGACACATAGTTTACCATGCCGAGAAATCGTTGCAGGTCTGCTGGTCCTTCAGGTATCGGAATTTCATTAATCGCGGATACCTTCGCTGGATCGGGCTTGATCCTTTTATCTGTTACGAGGTGACCAACATAACCGACTTCTGACTGCCTAAATTTGCATTTGTCCTTGTTCAACTTCAAACCGACTTCTCTTGCTCTCTTCAACACTCTCTCTAGATTTGCATCATGCTCTTCTAAGTCCTTTCCCGCAACTAACAACACATCTACAATGATTGAACATGGGTATCCTTCAAACAATGTTTCTATTGACCGTTGAAAGACTTCCGACCCACTGTTAATTCCGTATGGCATTCTGAGATACTTGTATCTCCCTAGCGGAGAGTTAAAGCAAGTGAGTTTGGATGACTCTTCATCCAGAGGGACCTGCCAAAAGGAAGTTTTGGCATCTAGCACTAATGAACACTGTAGCATCCGCTAAATTCATAGTTATCTCTTCGACCGTTTTCATTGGATGATGTGGTCGCCTGAGTGCTCGATTAAGATCTTGCGGGTCAATACAAAGTCTTATGTCCTCTCCATTCTTCTTCTTTGTTGCTACTATTGACGAAACCCACTCTGTGGCTTCCTCGACAGGCTCTATTACACCTAATGCTGTCATTCGTTTCAACTCTTGAATCACTTTCTCCTCCATTGGCTTTGGTACTTTTCTGGGGGGTCGTATCACGGGAGGTACTGCTGGGTCAAGGGTCATCTTGTACTTAATTGGTAGTGCGCCCAACTTATCATCAAATAAGTCTGCGTATTCAGTAATTTCTACCGGAGTGTCAATGATGTGAACCATGTTCATGTTCAATGTGATTAAACCCATATTCAATGAATCTCTGCAACCCAGTAGTGGTACGACTGAAGATCTTGATGCGGCTACGATCTTGAATTCTGTGTTGTATTTCTTTCCATCACTGATACACTCAAGTCTAGCAACACCAATAGTTGGTATGATGGTACCTCCATACGCTAATAAACCTGGTTTGTATTGCGTGTTGAGGTGTTGGTCACAACCGATTTGCTGTAGAAGAGACATTGGCATAACACTGCACTTGGCTCCTGAATCAACTTTGATGTTGACACTGTGACCATTCACTTGCAAATTGGTGTAAATAGAATCTTGATCAAATAGCTGAGGGCAGTTTATACTTCCTATCATGTCTATCACATAGTCTGTATAATCTATGTCCTCCTCCTGCACATCTATTTCATGTACGCTTCGCTGACCGTGTTGTGCAGGTCTTGCTTGCTGTCTTCTGCGACTCGACACATATGCTTGAAGTGATTGCTTCTTGCAGAAATGACAGGTTTGCCCCATTGCTTTGCACTGTCCGTTCGGATGACTGGCTCCACAATTCTTGCATTCTCTTAATGGCTTGCTTGTACTAGGAGGGGTAGGACTGGGATTTGAATTCACCTTAGGCTTGAATTTCCTATAATTTGCGGACTGTGGTTTTTTCTTGTTGATATAGTGTACGGCGCTTGTTGAATCCGAATCGGCTGCTGCGGCTGTAAGTGTCTTGGAATGCGCATCAGTCATTTCAGATATCTGGCCCAACTGTACTGCTTTCACCAGTGTAAGATCACGTTCTTTCAACATCGATCTTCTCAGTCTATCATTATTTATACCACACACGATCCTGTCCCTAATAAGTTCATCTGGGGTGAGCTTATCAAACTCACATGTTTGAGCTAATGTCCTGAGTTCTGCCGCGAAGCTTTGAAAGCTTTCACCAGGTTTTTGAAACCTTGAGTTAAACTTATGTCTTTCCATTATGACGTTTTTTTGTGGGGAACACAACTCTCTGAACTTTGTTTTCAGTATTTCTGGGTCTTCTTTCGACTCAGCAGGGGTTACAATGTTACCTTCATCGTTTGTAACAGCTGCTTTATACGTGAAACTCCTACTCTTTTCTATTGCGTCTTTGCCGGCAATATTAAGTAGGATGTAAGCTTGTTCCTTTTGGGACTTCGCTCCATGTGCGGCCATGACGAATATATCGAAATCCTGTTCAAATATTCGCCAATTTTCTGCCACGTTCCTTGAAGCTTAGGGGTCTGGCTTGCGAAATTCTGCCATGTTTTTGGATTACACGCGTGTAGAGCGTCTGATATCGATGCGGTAAGTAAGCTTAAATGCTGTGGTGCGTACGCTGACTTTATCACTACGTTACTCACTGGTTATTGCGTGTATTTACGGTATCTACTTGCCACCGGTTTCCAAAACATATCCTCTACGACTGACACCATGATGAATACTCAGATAGGCTTTAATAATATAGGATGCTAAGGATTTATTCTGATAGTCAAGGTAAACAATCTAGCTCATGTAAGTCGCCATTTTAGATAGTGATGGGCGATCACTGATATATGAATAATATCATTCGATGTCATTATTCTACACTTGGAGTCTCCATCATGGCAGAATAGCAACTAAACCACGTCGTCTTTGCCTCCTGATTTATTGTAGTTTTATGAAGCGTTACATCGATCACGCAACATGGTGTCAGAGTGGTTTTCTGACATTGTGGAGGACTCCCGCCCGTAGTGAAACGAGTCCAGTCGCCGTGGACGTCGTTAAGACTGTGAAAATGCAAGATTTCATCTGGTCATCGGGGCGTAAAATATAAGCTTTCTGAATGAACTTCGTCAATTTCCGTGAGAAGCCGATTGGCCGAAAGTTGAGGTGACGAGCTGTCGTACCTAATTGCCTACGGCTGTGTTTTAGAGAATTGATGGAAGTGCGTATCGGCGAATGCATGAATGTGAATCTGGTCCAAATTTAAGAATGTCACTGTATAATCGTCCTTGAGTGTGGACACCAGCTTGGAAGAACTGACGTTTGTAAGTAGTCGTGTATCATAAACTGTTTGCTGAGCTAATGTATAAGCAAGATTGCAAGCATAATAAACTAATAAAGCAATTAAGTGACAGTGAGCTGTACAGAGAACAGAGCTTTTGGCATATTGTTTATTTGTCATCATAGTCATTGTTTCATTGAAGGAAAATATCCAAAATTGTAATCCTTGTTCTGAGGATACCGTACATGTGTTACTTATAAAATGACTTTTAACAGAAATAATCACAGATAAATGAACAGTTTGTTTCATCACAACCACATGGACAGTCAAATTGACAATATGGACACTTGAACAGATTTAGTGAAAAAACTCCTTGAGCATAGAATTTTTTTAAATCATTTTTTCTAAAGGAAAGGAGATGTAACGGGATCCGATACCCCTGGGTACGTTATAATAAATCACACCCTCTTTGGGTCCTTTGAGTCTCCATCATGGCAGAATAGCAACTAAACCACGTCGTCTTTGCCTCCTGATTTATTGTAGTTTTATGAAGCGTTACATCACGCAACAGTATATATAATTTAACGCTATTATAAAGTGGCTAGCCTATAGATAATGTGACGTACTTCTGACGTCAATGCCTGGCAGTATGCGCACGCATCATCACTCACAATTTCCATTGTTTTTTACCTGGCTGTATGCGCCCATCATATTTTGTTCAGGGCTCATGTTTTTAAAACTCCTGCCACATCACAATAAGACTATTAAACAGTGTAGTGGTTGCATGGGGTTCATTCAAGCATAAAGATATACCAGTCCCTTGCCTTTGTTGATAAACATTGAGGTCACCTCATCTATACAAGTTGAGCCTATACATTTGTGATGATTTTGAGGTACGTCTTCTGGAAGTCATGTTCTGAAGATTGAAAAGGGATATATTGTAAAATGTAAATAGGCCTATGTAATGTGGTTTTTTTTTTTTTTGCAGACTAAATTTTATATAATACAGGGTGTCCCAAAAAAAAGAGGCCCCTCATTTCACCCTCTTTTTCTCCTATTTCTGAAAATTTGATCAAATATATTTTGGTATGTAAAGATACCTTGAGTCGTTAGCTTGAATAAACCAAAACAATTATATCAATCGGCTCACAGCTTTTGAAGATATGCTATTTTAAGGAAATGTACCCGTTTTTCACTCTGTCCACGGAGAAGGTTTGGCTACTTCAAAGATTGAAAAGGAGTACACATACAAACATTTGATCATGCATGAATATCAAACATTCCTCAATGATAACTTTATAAAATAACTTTATTTATGGAATGGACTTTACCGGTGGGTTTATGGGCAATGGATTTTGTTAATTGTGTCATTAATTTGTGGGTAAAATCCGGGGGTAAAATGGATGCTGAATGGGACTTCTTTTGCTTTACTTGCAATTACTTATTTTTTCTTTGTTATTTATGCCTTTTTGTTTTATTATGTTTCTTACTTTGTTGTTTCTTGCTTTCTTTGTTTTTATTTACAACATAAGTAATTTCTCTTTTTAGGATAAAAGGTAGCCCTAAAGGGCTGTTTGGTTTGTCTTTGGTTCTTCTGAAGTGAGTTTACTGTGCTGCTCTGCCCTCTACCTGGTTGCCTCCTTGGCGAATACAGGTTTCAGCCCTGGTCTTCATTGCATCAATTGCCTTGCGTACCATCCTTGTGCGCCGGATACTTGCGAATGCATTCAGTAATACGTTTGCGAAGATCTTGGATTTTGTCACAAAGGAAACAAATCAAGTGGTGTGAGGTCTGGTGATCGTACAGGCCACTCCACAGCATGAGCCATCCCAACCACTCTGTTTGCTATCCGTGGACAGAGTGAAAAACGGGTACTTTTATTCAAAAGGACATATCTTCAAAAGTTATGAGCCAATTGAAATAATTGTTTTGGTTTAATTATTAAAGCTAACGATTAAAGGTTTCTTTACATACCAAAATATATTTAATCAACTTTTCAGAAATAGGAGAAAAAGAGGGCCCAATGAGGGGCCTCTTTTTTGGGGGACACCCTGTATCTAATGCGATTTGCATGGATATGTAGGATATGTAGGATATGCTTCAATTTCTTTTAAAATTTTGTGATTCCAACTGTATACCTTTGAAGATAAATGCACTCAGTCATTTTGATTAAAACACACTGTATTTATCTCTCTGTTGTCTTCTTACTGTGAGTTTGTCCATGTTTTTTCAATTGGCATGGCTGTGTCCGGGGCTGTGTAAAGCCCTTGTTACATATTTTACATACATGAGGGCGAGGAGGCTTCTTGTACAAATTTGACATTTGTATGGCTTCTTGTTGCTGTGAATTGCTTCATGGGGTTCCAAATATCTTGCCTGTATGAAGCCCTTGTTACATACTTCGCATACAAAAGGCTTTTCATTGTGATGAATTGGTTCATGCTGTTTCAAGTTATTTGCCAGTTAAGCCCTTCTTACATACATATGGCTTTTCATTAATTGTGAACTGCTTCATGCTGTTTCAAGTGATGTCTCCGTTTGAAGCTTTTGTTGCATACTTTACATATATAAGGCTTCTCATTGCTATGAATTACTTTGTGTTGTTTCAAGGAATATTCCCATGTAAAGCTCTTGTTGCATACTTTACATATGAGGCTTCTCTTTGCTTTGAGTTTGTAAATGTACTTTTAAGTTACAAGAAACGGTACGGTAAAGCCTTTTTTACAAATTTGACAATTAGGCCAAAAAAAAAAAATTGTTTGTTTGTCCTCCACAGCTTTGAAAGAGGAGGTGCGGGCGGGCAGATTTTTTTTTTTAAATTTTTTTTCGGATTTGGCATATTCCTGAACCTACAATCATTCATGGTGACTTAAAAGAACAACAACATTTTGTTTCTTTAAATGCAAAGTTATATTTTGTGTTCATGTCATAGTTTTTTAATGATTTCAAAATGGATATAAATCCAATGTACTTGAAGTCATTAATATTATGACTATGACATGAACACAAATTATAACTTTGCATATTGAAGACACAAAATGTTTTTTGGTGGGCTTTTTATTTTCAACCTTGAAAGGTACTAGCATTTGGGCTCTAGCTAGGTCCAGAGATACTCCAAATCTGAAGAAAAAAAAATTGAATTTGTTATTTAATAAAAAAAAAAAATTAAAAAAATTAAAAAAAAACAATTTGGTCAGGCCTAACTGAGGAGCGGGCGGTGGAGGACAAACAAACAACCTTTTTTTTTTGCCTTATAAGGCTTCTTGTTGCTATGATTTGCTTCATGGCGTTCCAAATAACTTGCCCGTATGAATTAAGCCCTTGTTACATATGAATTGCTTCATGGCTTCCAAATACCTTGCCATTGTAAAGCCCTTGTTACATACTTCGCATACAAAAGGCTTTTCATTGTGATGAATTGGTTCATGCTGTTTCAAGCTATTTGCCAGTTTAAAGCCCTTTTTGCATACTTTGCATACATATGGCTTTTCATTGCTGTGAACTACTTCATGCTGTTTCAAGTGATGTCTCCGTTTGAAGTCCTTGTTGCATACTTTACATATATAAGGCTTCTCATTGCTATGAATTACTTTGTGTTGTTTCAAAGTATGTGCCTGTGCAAAGCCCTTGTTGCATACTTTACATACATGAGGCTTCTCTTTGCTATGGATTGCTATGTGTCGTTTCAAATCACATGCCCGTGCAAAGCCCTTGTTGCACACTTTACATATATGAGGCTTCTCTTTGCTATGAGTCTGTAAATGTAGTTTTAAGTTACAAGAAAAGGTAAAGCCTTTTTTACAAATTTGACAATTATAAGGCTTCTTGTTGCTATGATTTGCTTCATGGCGTTCCAAATAACTTGCCCGTATGAAGTAAGCCCTTGTTACATATGAATTGCTTCATGGCGTTCCAAATACCTTGCCATTGTAAAGCCCTTGTTACATACTTCGCATACAAAAGGCTTTTCATTGTGATGAATTGGTTCATGCTGTTTCAAGTTATTTGCCAGTTTAAAGCCCTTCTTGCATACTTTGCATACATATGGCTTTTCATTACTGTGAACTGCTTCATGCTGTTTCAAGTGATGTCTCCATTTGAAGCCCTTGTTGCATACTTTACATACATGAGGCTTCTCTTTGCTATGGATTGCTATGTGTCGTTTCAAATCACATGCCCGTGCAAAGCCCTTGTTGCACACTTTACATATATGAGGCTTCTCTTTGCTATGAGTCTGTAAATGTAGTTTTAAGTTACAAGAAAAGGTAAAGCCTTTTTTACAAATTTGACAATTATAAGGCTTCTTGTTGCTATGAATTGCTTCATGGCATTCCAAATAACTTGCCCGTATGAAGCCCTTGTTACATACTTCACATACATGTACAAAAGGCTTGTCATTGCTATGAATTGCTAATTCATGCTGTTTCAAGGTATATGACCGTTTAAAGCCCTTGTTGCATACTTTGCATACATAAGGCTTTTCATTGCAATGAATTGATTCATGATGATTTTTCAAGTTATGTGCCACTTTGAAGCCCTTCTTGCATACCTTACATACATAAGGCCTTGCATTGATATGAATTTTCATAGCATGGTCCATCCAATTTTGTTTTCTTGTGAAGTCTTTCTTACAATGTTGACATTCATATAGCTTCTCTTTGGTGTCTGATTCATACCAATATGGTCTAATCCGCTTCTTATGATGGATCAGGTGATTCAGATATAGAAAAGTGTCATGGAAATACCTGCTGCAATATATACATTTGTAGGGCTTCAGGTTGAACAAGTTTTGAAGTCTTCTGGAAGTCATGTTCTGAAATGAGGAATTTAAAATGAATATTGTGATTGTGAAATGTCAGTTTTATGTTCTTTGATACACAGTTAATGTGGTAGTGGTTTCGCAAACTGAACATATTTGTCTGAAGGTAGTGTGCAATTAATTCAATGATTTTCCTCCATTATAAAGTACCGTACCATATACAAGTGTGATGCTTCAGGTTGAACACATTTGGAAAACCTCTGGAAGTCATGCATGCTCTGAGGATTTAAAATATACATAATACATACATTTGTAGTGTTTTGCAAACTAAATTGTATAAAAAAAATGTACCAACCATATGATATGCACTATGATTATTTAATTGAGGTGGTTGCAGGGTCAGAATTTTGTTTCACATTACGAGAATCAATCTTGATTCTTGCAGAATAAATTTGCGGGAATCATTTGATTCTCGCAAATCAACTTCTGTGTAACCTACAAACGTTTGCGGGAATCAACTTTGATTCACACAAATCTGTTTACGAGATTCTTTGTGAGTATCGATTCACGCCGAAATTCTGACCGTGTTGTTGAACTATGCCATTGGGATGAGGCCATTGTGGTCCATAGTGTCAACATGAATTGGAATACAATTAAAGATCTGAAGAACAAATCTGAACCAAATATAATGCGATTTGCACTAACGTGTAGGAAACTGATTGTGCTTCAAATTCCTTTCTGTGTGATTCCAGTGGTTACATTTGAAGTTATAAATAAAAGCACTCAGTCATTTTTATTAGGTAGACAAACATACTTTAACCCCCTGAGCACTACCTGCCAATTTGACATTGCCTCTGATTGGTCAATTGCATGATATCTTCATTTTAATCACCAATCAGAATGGAGTTTTGCAAATAATTCACCCCATTTTTTTTTTTTTTTTTGGTATGGCGAAATTATTCTAACAATGTTGCTCATTGGTCCAATTGATAATGAAAATTCCTTTTTGACCAAAAGGCAGGTATAGTTCTCATGGGGTTAATTTAAACTTGTATTGTCTTACATGTGAGTTGTTCCATGTTTTTTCAGGGTTTTTTTTTAATCGCCATGGCCTCGTAAAGTCCTTGTTATTGGCATGAGTTAGTATGTGCCTCTTCAAATAGCCTGCCAGCTTAAAGCTCTTGTTGCATACTTCACACTATATATAAGGCTTCTCTTTGCTATGAGTCTGTATATGTGCTTTTAGGTTATGAGGAAGCGTAAAGCATTTTTTACAAATTTGACATTTGTAAGGCTTCTCATTGCTATGAATTGCTTTATGCTTTTTCAAGTTATTTGACAGTCTAAAGCCCTTGTTGCATACTTCACATACTTGAGGCTTCTCATTGCTATGGATTCCTATGTGCCATTTCAAATCATGTGGCAGTGTAAAGCCCTTGTTGCATACTTTACAAACACAAGACTTATCATTGCCATGTTTTGCTTCATGCCGTTTCAAGGTATATGTGGCACTGTGAAGCTCTTTTTGCATACTTTACATACATAAGGCTTTACATTGACATGAATTTTCGTAGTGTACGTATTCATGGTACATCCAATTTTGTTTTCTTGTGAAGTCTTTATTACAGTGTTGGCATTCATAAAGCTTCTCCTTAGTATCTGATTCGTACCATTTTTTTTGTTCATTATTGTCCACAACTCCACATATAAAAACAAGTACCGTATTCGTTGCATTAACTCCTCATACCCCTATAAGTGCCCACCCAGCGACTTTACAACACATGATCCTCTAACGCTCTTTATTTGCATATGCTCTACGCGTTTTTAACCTTAGGCCTACGCTTGTGCTTGCGCGACGCCTATAACTTTTTTGTACTCGCACACACGTTTACGCATTTTATAATTTTATTTTATTTTCTGTCTTGCGCGTTATGTTTTCCAACTTAAACATGTTTAACGCGCTGTATTTGTATACGCTCCACCCGCTGCTCTCTTGTCGCTCATGTGTCACTTGCGTGTCGCTCCCACCATTCACCTGCGCTCGCGTTTTAATCATGTTTTTAAATGTTTCTCTCGTGTAGGCCTCACAACACCAATATTGTCACCTGACGAAGGCGAGGCCGAAAATTTGTGTAATAAATATTCTTTTTACGACATTATAATTATTCTTCTACGTGTTTGCCATCCTCTATCATTATGTGGATCCATGCATATTCAACTACTAGTGTATCAAACACAGAGCCATCAACACACAAAGTCCATATTCTGGGCCATTTTTTACCTATATGTAATTTTGTAAACAATATAAAAAATAAGAGCCCACCCAAAATGACTTTGTGGTTAATGGATTTGTAAAACTTCTTGAAGTGTGTGCATTATAATGTGAGAAAGATAAGGGCAAGAGGCTGTCTCTTGTACACATATTTTATTGATTTAATAGTCGATCATGAGTGTGCATGGAGGCCATGATATGTACCGGGATATGTAGCTAGACCCTTACCAATGTTGAAGCCTAATTAAGCAATATTTAAGCAATATCACAAGCAATAAACAAAATATGCTTTATTTTAGCAATACCACAAGCAGTGTTGAAGCATATTTTTTTCTCTTTTCCACTGAGCACATATTTCGGTGCCAGTGCTTTTATTTTGTTTTGTTTTTATAAACAAAAGAACAATTAAAAAGAATCACAAAAAATCATTAAAAATCACAAAGAATTACATACACAGCATTAATAACAAAGTGTTACTATATTTTAAACTTAAACAAAATACAAGAGTATACTCAAAGAATCATGTTCTGACAACCAGTCTTTAAAAATCAAATAAGATACAGTACATGTACTTACATGTATGGTATGGTACCAAAAGAAAAATTAAAAATCAAACCGCCATTTTTTGAAATGGGCAGAAAGTTTTCCCTTTTTTGGCAATAAAATACTACGTAATGTTGTTTTTAATAAAAGCCTTACAACTCAAAAAATTAAGCTTCTTTTTTTGAAATTTGCAAACATAAATATAGTATTTTATACATAAAATTAAGTATGTAATGAAATTATCTTTACTAATCCCAAAGATCATATCGAAATTTGAAATGGAAAAATCAATATCATGTTTATCTTGAATAACTTGAACAAATTTATCCCAAATAGGTTTAACCTGTTCACATTCACAAAAGATGTGAATGATTGATTCAGGAAATTTATCACAAAAATCACAAAGTGGGGAATCTTTCCGCTTAATTTTGAATAAAAAATCATTAAAAGCAATTGCCTTATGGAAAACTTTGAAATAAAAGGAACGGAGCCAGTGTTCGAAATAAGCACTTATCCTCTTGTCCTCTTGTCCAAAAATCACTGGGGACAACCAAATTGAGCTATGAACTTATCCCCTGGACAACCACTATATTTTACCTCCAAAAATATGACACATTTTGGGGACAACCAAAATGTTTTGAGGACAAGCAGAATTTATGCTTCAGTTGTCCTCGGGACAACCCTTACGAAAATGTAATCATAAAAACAAGCTCGAATAAGCTTGTTTCGAGCTCGAGTGAGCTTATTTTGAGCTCAGATGTGATTGATTTTGCTTGTGTAAGCAACATTGAGCTCCTTCAAGCTCGAGGTCGAAAAGGTCGAGCTCATATTTACGAACACGAGCTCACAATACAAACAAATTACGAGCACAAGTAGTCAATTGCGATCTTGCCCACACAAACCTTACGAGCTCAAAATGCTCGTTTCTTATATGTGAGCTTGCACGAGCACACATGAGCTCATAAACTTTACATGTGAGCTCACACAAGCTTGTACATTTTTAAGTAAAAATTTCTATTAAATTTGTAAGCTCAAAAATTTGAAACAAAAACGCATGAGCACATACAAGCTCATTAATTTTGTACTTCATATTTCTAAAACATGTTGTGAGCTTGCAAATTTGATGTGAGCTCGCATGACCGCATACAAGCTCGTAAATTTTGTACTTTTGTAAAATTTCTACTATGATAATTTGTGAGCTTGTAAAAGTGTAAGCTCATAAATGTTGTACTTGATAGTGACAATTTCTCCTTTGAATGATTCATATAGACATAGCTGTCATCACCATCACTTTTTACATTTTTAATTCCAATATATGTATTAACATTTTTTAGCGAAATAAGAAGTATTGTCGAAGGGCAAATAATTCGCAAAATAAAAAAAAAAAGGTGTTTTTTCACCGACTAGCATGAATATCTATATATCTGTGGATGCGCTGCACGGAGTGCCGGACCGGGGTTCCTGTACTAAGCATCATTTCAAATTCAACAAGTTGTTGTTTATCTAAAATGCAACAAAACATTTAAAGAAAAAAAAAAAAGTTGTTGTTTATCACATGATCAATCACAATTCAATTTTAAGGCTTAAGCTTACTTGAAGTTCGACATCAGCTGTCTTTAAATTAATGAATGGTGCATTCATTCTCAAATTGACACAAGCTCCAGTACAGGAGCTCTTACTTAAACACTCATCATTTCATTACCTTCCCTGAAAATGTGAGTTTACAATATATACAAACCTGAATTGGCTCAAAATATTTTCAACAGTACTGGGCGCTGACATCTTGGATTTTCAATTTGGCATTGTCACAAATCTTTTTACAACAAAAAAAAAATATTTACAATAAACAAAAACTGCCACAATTTTTGACATAAAAATATATTAAAATGCGAAAAAAAAATATTTAAAACAACAATTGTACATTATAAAAGATTACTAACCAAATATATTATGTTGAAAGATCTTAGTTTTAGAACGAGCCGACAAGTTAACCTCCACGCATGCGCACAAGCCTTAGCAACGATTTGCATAGGAAGTTTATGGAATCCGTGACGCACGTATGTGACTATTTTGAAGAGCATTTGTCACGCATAAATTCAACCAATTTACAGGTGTGTGTAGAGTATTTTTAAAAGGAATGGTTAACGAGACATTTAAGAATCACACGATTGCCTAAATATGTAAAAGTAAGGTGTATGTTAAGGGTTTTTTTTTCTTTATTTGTATTTACGAGTCGCAAGAAAACTGCCGAATTAAGCCAGCCTTGGCACCTTTGGTCATGTATTAAAAATTGGTTGGGTATGAGAAAGACAGAGCTGGAGGGGGGCATGGAAAGGAGAGAGAGAAGGGTAAGATAGAGAAAAGAAGGAGACAGATTAGAAAAAAGATGAAGGAAAATGGTGAAGAAAACTGAGAGAATGCGGCGATCGATCCTGAATTAGTAGACCACCCAAATAAACATGTGAAAAGGACTACACGCATTGTGCACGGTATTTAACTTTTACTTTTGCATCAAGGTTTAGTTTTACATCATGGTTAAAAAGGTGCCAAACACTTTGGAGTCAAGGTTAAAATGTATTGGAAACATCATTTATTTTAACATGTGGAAAGAGGGCAGGGCTTCGATAAATGCTTCGAGGGCAGGGCTTGGGAAATGTTCAAAATAATCTTCATTAATTAGCTCTTTTCATGACGCTGACGCCATTAAATGCGCATAGACCTTTGACTGCGAAGTTGGTGAAGCACTACAGCATGTCTGGCAATGCCGACTCAACCAGAACCAGAATGAAGGAAATTATGATGGGGTAAAAAACAAGGTCAAAAGTAGGTATGAGCATGATGATGATGAGAGGCAAACCTAATTTGCTATAGCCAAAATAACAATTTCTCGATCATAAGAGGATGCACCTTCTGCGTCAATGTACTTTCCATAGAATAACAATAGTCAATCACAATTTTTTTTTTAAACATCATAATATACCTACAGGTGTAGGACCACATGAAGCCCTTTGACCTGACAACAGGATGCCCATCAGCTGACCTGCATATTAGCCAGAATGTGCTTTTTGGAAAAGACAACAATCGAGAAATTACGAATATTGGCTTGTGATATGGAGCTCAATTGAGCTTGAAACAAGCTTGCATTTGTTACAAGCTCGTTAACAAGTTAGCTTGTGAGCTTACATTTATAAGCTTGTGTAAGCTCGATAGAAATTGCTGTTGCGAGCTTGTTTCCAGCTCACAAATGTTGCAAGCTCGATATGTTTCAAAAATAAGCTCGTTTTGTTTCAAAATTGAGCTTGTAATTTACAAGCTCGTATTTGTGAGCATATATTAGCTCGTAATGAAACTGCGAGCTTGTTTCAGCTCGCTTGGGGTGCAAGCTCGTTTTGTTCCAAAATAAGCTCATCAGTTCCAATATCGAGCTTGTAATTTGCAAGCTCATCAAAATGCAAGCTCGTAATGTTTCAAAAATAAGCTCGTTCTGTTTCAAATACGAGCTTTTTCTTGATCATTACGAGCTTTTTCTTGATCGTAACAAGCTCTGAACGAGCATATATAACAAGCTCATAACAAGCTCGTATACAAGCTCAAAATGTGCTCGGCATTTTCATAAGGGAACCTCCATATTTTCCTTATTTCGGACACTGAACGGAGCCTTGTATCGATAGAACATTTAAAGTTACGTAAATGAATTTCTTCCCAGTCCGTTTCTTCATGGCCATTATCATCAGAGTCTTTTTCAACAACAGTTTCCCAAAAATCAATACGACTCTGAGGTATTATAGTGCCTGTCAAAATAGAATAAGAAAACCTTGGAACCTTGCTAGCAATATATATATTTTAGGCAATATATTGTTACCTGCACCAATGTCCATTAGCAATATAAAACTAAATAAACAATATAAACATTTCAAGCAATATACTGTTAACAACTAGTATTTAGCAATATAAAATTAGCATTTAGCAATATAAAATATTTTGCAATATGACCTCAGGATCAAATGGTGCATTATGGGAATATATTTCCAACTGTCATTTTGAATTGTGGTTACTGCAGAGATGATGGAAGCTCCTCATTTTTTTGATGTTTTCAGCTATGAAATGCCTTCTTTTCATTTTAACATTGTGATATTGCCCACTTGGACGCCCCACCAAATCCCAAAATGGCCAAAAGTCCCATTAGCGAGCATAGCGAGCAAAAAAAAAAAAGTAGTTTTCTATTTGGTCGTAAATATGATCGCATCAACATGGTCGTTCTTTTCATAGGGGTAATTGCGATCAAACATATTGATAAAAAAAAACGATCAAATTTACGATAAATATTTGGATTACAATCAAAAATACGATCAACATTCGTGTTACGATCATTTCTATGACCATTCTTTATAAGATCACAGCAGTCCTATTATGGTCATTTTTTGATCGTAACGATCAAAATTTTGATCGTTACGATCATGATTTGATCATTGTTTTTCATGCCTTTTTGGTAAAAAAAAGTCCAAATTTTTTGGGAAAAGTCCTCTTTTCAAAATCCCCCAAGTCCAAAAAAGGTCCAAATTTTGACAAATGAGCCCCCACAAATAAATCCTGGTTACGGGCCTGAAGTCCACACAAGGTCATAAAAAGCATACAAAAGATCACTTGAGTAAAATGTAAAACTGATTCACTAAAAATGTGTCAATGAGTGCGTAATATAGCTCACAGTAACATAGTTCCAATTTTTAATGTTTTGATGTGATTTGCAAACATTAGAACGATATGTCTGCTTTTGGGGTTCGATCACTGGTACCTATCACATATATATTAGGAAACACATGTTATACAAGTGCATACTATGGAATCTGGTAACGTAGCTCACCAGTCTCAACATGATTTAAAAAAACCTTGACTCATGTTCGAAGGAGGCCTGGCTACATTATACATTTGTATGCGCTGGTATGCCGATAATCTTTGTATTTCTGTATCTGTTTGGGCCAAAATTAAAAGAGGCAATCCCTGATTAACAGTTCCCATTTGACAAACAAGGCAACATATTAGTTAACTGTAAAAAACATTATCATAACAATGTGCCAGACTCTACTCAAGCTGTGAATCTGGCCAGGATCGAGGGGCAATTATCAATTCTAGTGAGCAATTATAGTTTGGACCCGGGACCCCTCACATGCCACGCACACGATCACCGACCCGTAGCTATGAATTCATTGCCGCTGGCCTTAGGGACTTTGCAATAATTTTGAGTAAAATATCCAAACAGCCCGCCAAAAATTGCTTGCCCTCCCCCTCTCGGCCTGCCAAAAATTGCTTGCCCCCCCTCTCTGCCCACCAACAAATCCCCCTTACACATGCCAAATTTTTGGGATTCAAATTTGCAAACATTAAATGGTCTAGATATGATATTTAAAAGGCACCCCATCAATGTAATGTGTGGCAAAAATTTCCTGGCCCCCCTCTCCTTGGCTGACCAAAATTGCTTGCTCCCCCCTTTCGCTTGCCAAAATTTCTCCCCCCCTCAATTTTACCCTCCCCCAGCATGCCAGGGCTCATAATTATTGCACAGCCCCTTACAGTTAGGGTTATCATGGTTATTAGGGCTAACCCTAAAAATTCAGACTGACAGTGTTTTCGGACTGACAGGGTGTACCCATGAAATTAGTGAATAATTAGGCAATGAAATGGATGGAAGTTTGAGTGAAATGCTAGGAAAATATAACCAATGCCCCTATGTCAACTTTGGCTAAATAAGCTGTATTTTTGCCAGAAAGGGTCCGAATAATTTGCAGTCACTGTGCGCCATCTTGGAAAAATATCTGAAATAGACTTCCTTGACAGTCTCGCTCAAGATTGAGGAGATTTTAGCCTGGCGATGTTAGACTTGATCATGATCAAGACGGGAGTGTCGCTTTGCACTGTTTATGTGCACATTTCATAAATAAAATTTAGCTCGAAATTCAATAAAACAAGTAAAATATGGGTCTAATATTATCTCTACTAACATAAAATTTGAAGAAAATGGTATTTCTTTCTTAAAACAAAAAACATTATACTTTCAAATTGCATTACAATTGAATACCTGAGTGGAAGAAGGGCCCAACTCCATTTTTTTTACAAAAATGAGTTAGACTCAGCATTTTATTGCCAGCAGACTGTTCTTCCTTATGTGTGAAAGATGAGCCAAAATCCACTCTCTAAATAGTCTTCCATGTACACTTAATCATGATTTTCATGGAAGAAAGGCCCAATTCCGTGGAGTTGGGCCCTTCTTCCACAAATATATATGGTTAAAGAGGAATTTTGTTCATCCATGAAATCTGCTTTTCACTACCGTAACATGGGGTGGCTTTGGATAATTTTGATGTATTGTCGTAAATATTTTTATAATGATCAGTAGAATTCTGAGTTTCATGTTGGGTTTGGCAAGTACCAATAGAGGACAGTTCATGCCCATAAGGTAAACTCGAGTTTATTTTATTTTACGATAATTTTGGGGGCAAAGTTTGTCCAAAGTCACCCCTGGGTTTGGGGTGACTTTAGACACCATGTAATCAAGTGCATGTCCAAAGTCACCCCTACCTGAAGAGTAGAGCAATGGAGAGGGTGGAAGTAGTTGTGAGGTGGGTAGGAGCACAGAGGACACTGTTGTGGTAGGGCATGGTCACTGTGGTGTATTTTTAACAAAGTGTCAAATTTTTTTGTATTCATTTGTTATGTCCAAAGTCGCCCCGGAAAGGAAGCCAAACCCTGGGGTGACATTGGACACAGCCTGCTTTTAAATTCTTAAGAGTGGCTAGATATCATGACTATCCAGGTAGGTTCTTGATTCATCTGTGTTTACTATCCAACCAACAGGCTTGAGTTTCTACTCTTATGTTCCGGTGGAGTACCGAAAGTTTGACCACCACAAAAATCCTGTATTTTATGGACCCCGCTAAAAAGTTCTGAAAAACATATAAGATAACACATTATACTGGAAAACTTTAGTCATTTGTAATGTCCATACATCACCACATAAGAACATACAAAAATATTCTTAGAAATATTAAAAGGTAAAACAGCCTACATGAAATAATAGTTTTTCCCATGTGTGTCCAAAGTCACCCCAGTGTCCAAAGTCACCCCATTTTACAGTACTATAAACTTTCTTGCTAACATATATCACATGAGTTCTACTTGTGCAATTAATGGTGATTACCTAATTTCTGTAGCTATTTATAACCCGGAACTGTCACTTTCAGTATATTAGTGGAAGAAGGGCCCAACTCCAGCTTGTATTAAGACCTGTACCGTTGCCATGGAAACATCATATATAATTTCGAATGTATGTAATATTGTATGTTCATGTATTAAAGGTCCCCTGAAGATGAAAACATTCTGTCTATAAAACTTTTCCAAATATTAAGTTTTTTCTTAATTTATCTCAAAAACAGTTTTGATGGAGTTGGGCCCTTCTTCCACTCAGGTATTCAATTGTACCTGTACTTGCAGGTCTGGAAACTATTTGGGCACTGAAATGCCCTAGCAACTGTCAATCAAATAAAAGTTGACTGACAAAGCAGTAACACGCATAATATTCATAGCTGTGCACAAGTACATATTAAAGTTTTAGGCTACGTGACTGGATTGCATAGCAACCGCATAGCAATGAATGATCAGGTATACATAGCAATTACCGTCAATCAAACTGCCGGCGAAAGTGACATCACTTTTTATACATGGGATATTGAATACGACGGTCACGGCCCTGGTTGCATTAGCTCGATCACATAGCGGTTCCGTTATCCCACTGGCCTGCTACAAAAAAACGTAGATTGCATGGCGATCGGAGTCAGGGCTGTCAACTTTTTGGAATTGCTTGGCGTGAGACAGAGGCGTACGTACCAGGATTTGCCAACTAAAATGTTCATTTTATGATTATTTGAGCCACAGCTCTCAAGAATCTGAAAAGCGGGCGGGAGCTTTTTGGGATTTCTTTTAGAATACCCTACACTGTAGATTTTCAATGGGGGTCTTTTATGAACGACCCATACACATACACTGTGAATGTAAAAATGGTAGGGTATTCTATAAGATAGCCGCTTTTTGTGTGACATTCATTTACTACCTAGGCGTGAGATGTACTTGGCGTGAGACCGTGAGAAAGTGACCCAATGCGTGAGACTCACGGCCAATGCATGCAGTGAGAGTTGACAGCCCTGATCAGAGTGTTATCGTCAGAGCATGGAGGTATATAAATACCTCCATGGTCAGAGCTAGACTGCGGAACTCAGTCCTCAATGATATATAGTCAGTCATTTATCTTTTGGTCGTTATATGACTATCATTTAAGGACTGAGTTGTTAGCCAGACAGGGTCTAATTCTGCATAAAACCGGGCAAAGTTATTTCTATAGATCTGCTGCGCATTCAAATTGCATTGTATTGCATCGTAATTTCATTTGTGTCTATGCTAATTATGTTTACACAACATGAACTCACGTGTTTTCAAGCAAATTCGCCGATAATAGGTGATCAAAAGCGATCGGAATGTTACAAAAGTACAGATCGCATTCAGCTTACTTCATATGAGACGATCTTTGGAAAAATACGGCATAATTTGTCTTGGTGTTTGCGGAATGCCATGCAGTAAAATATTAATACGCTGCGGCAATTCATGATTGACAACTAACAATCGGCGTGTCCTTCGATCCTCCACTGTCAATTTCTTATCCACTCACTAATCCTCACAAAAGCTTTGTGTTGATTACGTAATGTGTGGAGGCAAATTGCAATAAGTACAATGAAATAATGAGTAGGGCGGGCTCGAGGCGGGTTTCTTCTTCATCTTACGTAACAGTATTGTTCTCCAAAAAACCGAAGCTTGTCGTTTGGAGCTCTAGCTGAAATACAGCAAGATAATGTAAGATAGTAAATGTAAACCTGTATTTTAGCTAGAGTATCTCGAGCTATTGTTAGCATACATCTTCCGAGGTGCAGTTTCAGACAATAGCTTGGGATTATTGGGGCAGAGGCTATTGAATCCTTTCATGACCACTGAAGCATAGTCAAGTCTGCCAAGGACACTCGGCACTTAATTGAAAGACCATGTCGCTTCTCGACAAAAGAATGCATGCATGTCAAAGGTCATACGACACCAATTTGGTGTTTGTTATGACACCAATTTGGTGTTTGTTATGCACCTCGAAATATGTACCTTAAAGTCTGTGTCTGGGTCAGAGCACCTCGGACTATGGTTGCATGTGTTATATTTTAAAAAGCTTTTTAGTTTTGAACTTACTATTATTAATTTATGAAAAACCTACTGCATATTAAATCGACTGGCATCCTTGCAAAATTGTTGTCATGTTAGCTGTTAATTGATATCAGTGTGATAATACTGCTTGCTTAAGTACTGTTGTAGACAAGAACACACCATACACCAAGAACACACTATACACACAGTAATATCTGTGAACACAAGCTGAATGTACACAGTGTGTGTGCTGTACATGTGTAGTAAGCATGGTAAGGTCAATGCATGTTAATCAGGGGTCATTGCACACACTGTATAATGTTGATAAAAAATCCCTTTAAAAGGAGGGGATGTGCAGTTACAGAGATTTATTGTAGTTTGGGTATTTAATAAAGTTGTTTCAACCCAATCGGGTTAGGATATGGATTGTCTTCAAATCATTTCATTTCAAAAATACCAAATGAATGACTTATCCTTCACTTTTAAGCAATCTTTGTACACTTGCGCTGGGATCACTGAATGGGCCTTTAATACCTGTACCAAACTTGAACACCCCCCAGTTGACCAGGCAAACTTACAAGGGCAACGCAATTAAGTAGGCTTAAAATATAATTAAGTCAATG
Organism: Amphiura filiformis; assembly: GCF_039555335.1. Taxonomy (NCBI): domain Eukaryota; kingdom Metazoa; phylum Echinodermata; class Ophiuroidea; order Amphilepidida; family Amphiuridae; genus Amphiura; species Amphiura filiformis. The sequence continues at coordinate 12,144,914 of NC_092645.1, forward strand.
TTAATCTCTATACCACCAAACTTTACACAGCTCCCAACTTTATATGTTTTCCAGATATTTGGAGTGGCCTTTAAGCAGTTGAAAATCAAAACCGCTCTTGTCCTTCCGATGATTTTAACAGTTATCAGGGTAGTCATGTATATAATTAACAGTATTATTTAGGGGGCTGTCATTTTCTTTCTTCAGAAGAGTCATATCAGTACAGAGTCATAGATTTTTTAAACCAAAAATGGAGGGTTGTAATTTGTCAACCCTAAAATAGGGGGATTACCGGTACTTAAATTAAAATGATCAAGGGCTTTGTGCACTACTCATGCAATGTTTCACTAAGGACCAATGGCCTCATCCCAATGCCATAGTTCAATAACCTCAATTAAACAACCATTGAGCAAAATTTGATCTTGAGTTGTGTACCCAAATTTTCAATGAATGTGCAACTGTATTGGGGTTAAAGAACTGTGCCCTGATAGATGAGCATGTTGTGGATCCTAGTGTTTACACTTTCAATCAATTTTGCGCTTTTCACCAATTGTGATGCACAACGACTGTGACAACATATATATGGGCCTTCTTTCCAAAAATGGGACTCATTTCCTCTAACCTGGAATAATTTGTTTTGGATCTGAGTGTCCAAAAGGGGGGGGGGTCTTAAAAATTGGCAACATGTGATAGGAGAGGGGTCATAATAAATTTAACCCATGATAGGGGGTCCGAAAAAATTGACTCCAGTCACCAACATATTTATGACCCACCCCTTCTGAAGAAAATTGACATCTTCCTATTTAAGCAGTCAAACATTTAAAAGTAAACACAGAAAGCTCATGAACAGTTAGTAAAAACAACTTTTAATGAATCAATTTGTCTCAAAATCTTTACACATGTTAGCATGGTTGAAGGCACAAAGTGGAAAACCTTATTTCCCAGGAAAACCAGCATCAGGTCAGACAATAGATTTTAAATATATGGTCAGACCCAGTGGCAGCACCGGGGGGGGGGGATTCCCCTCTTGCCCCCTGTTTGCCCCTCCCCAGTAAAAACCCAAAATTATGGAAAATTCCACTTTTTGCGGTCAGATGGTAACATGAGTAGGTTTATTTCACCTTCAAGGCATGGATAGTCTAGCAAAATGGACTAACTTTCCCAAGGGCCATGAACTAGTAGGACTACTGCCAGTTTATTTACTCATTTTCACATTAGTGAAGAAATTAACATTGAAAGCTCCCCGAATAAAATTTCAAACAGCCTGCCAAAATTGCCTGTCCTCCCCTCGGCCTGCCAATTGCTTGCACCCCCCCACTCTTAAAATAATTAATAAAATTTCCAGCTGCATTTTTCATTAACTTGTGGAATACATCTCTTTTGATGTATGTTCTGACTGGTGGGCATTTTGTAGCTTGTAGCCTTCACCAGTGGCGGTGCAGCGATGGCCGTCCCCGTCAGAACTCTTCCCCCCCAGTAAAAACCCAAAATTACAAAAATGTCAACTTTTTCACTTTGCCCCTCCATGCCCCTCCAGAAAAAATTCCTGGCGCCGCCACTGGCCTTCAAACTCATGCTTCTATTTGTGTTGAGTCCGCGTCCGTATATGTTTGTTCAAGTTTCCGGTCTGTGTAAAGGCTTTATTACAAATTAGACATGTGTGAGGCTTTTCTTTTGTATGCCTTCTTATGTGAATAAGTAAGTTATTGTAAAAAAAAAGGCCCTAACAAGGTTGACAAATGTGGGGTGGCCATCACAAATGTGGGGCAGCCAAATTACAAATATATGCCCGGGGTATATGCCTAAATTGAAATAAAGATATAAAGAAAAACATAAAAAATTCTCAAAAGTGGGGAGGCCATATGGCATTCCCAGCCACCCAGCTTGCTACAGCCTTGGTGTGAAGCAAATGCCTTGTTGCAAAGCTCTATGAGTCTTCCTTTGCAGTGCACTGAGCGCTCATGTCTTGTCAAATATAGCTTGGTTTCCCAACCAGCTATTGCATTTACATGACTTCTTTTTTACGTTTTCTAAGCTGTGCCCGGGAGCTGTGCATCATTTCATGTTGGTTTATAGGCTACCTTTATCACAAAATTGGCACCAATATGGCTCCCCTTTGATGTGACTATTCCGGTTTGTTTTTCTTATGCGATTGGGTGCATTGGCTCTTATTCTCATAAGCTTGTCACATTCTTGCTTATTCCAGTTCAGTCTTGTTAAGCTTTTATTGTAGTTTTTGCATTTTCTGTGAGTGTGTTTATGTTCGTTCAGATTCCCTATTGTTGCAATGCCTTTATTGCAGATTTGACATTTGTAAGGCATCTTCTGTGCAATCTGGTAGCATTTGTGGTCTACTACAGTAATTTATATACGTGTGAATCCCTTTACATTCGTAAAGCTTCTCTTTGGTGGGCGACTTGTACCAATACGCAGACTTGGGACCCGCCATGGGTACGGGTCGACGTCTTAGACATAGAGTTTTCACTTGCATCCCAAAATATGCCACCTTTAGGCTAGATTCGCTATGACCACCCACAGGGTTCGAATTCGTTTAAAATTTTGCGTAGCAGTTTTTCGCTAATTCATCGTAAAAGGGCATTTCGTGATCCACAGCATCATCCCCCAACTTTTCTCAAAAAAAGTTGAGATTTTTATGTCAGTGGAAACCTCTGGCTACATAATGTTTATGTACAAAAAATTTCTTGCAGATTAATTCGTGCAGCAAAGATATCGTGAAATTTGAATTTCGTTCTGGTATACTTTCGTTCTGGTATACCAGAACGGAATTACATGTACAACACATTGTCTATGGGGCAGTGTAATACACATAATCATGCATAATTCGCAAATGCAAAATCGGAATCAACTGAAATTTTGGGAATAAGCTTTTTTCGTGGATATCTACTAAAAATGTCATAAAAAGAGGATGCTACTTCCATATACTAAAGCACGATGCTATACAAATGCAAAATTGGGTAGCAGTAACTTACAAAATAAGGAGCAAACTGCTACGCGATACAGCCAATTGGAACCCTGACCACCCATATTTAATCTCTTTTTGTACTTGTTTAATTAATTTGTTTATATACCCATACCCACAATAAGACTTATACAAGTCCCAATTTCCATACCCGTACCCATGGCCAGTACCCGTACTCAGGGACCCTATCCGTACTCTAGTCCCAATTTCCATACCCGTACCCATGGCTTTGAACCCGTACCTATGAGTTATTTTGACTTTGGACTCGTACCCATAATTTTGTTTTCATTATGAATTTATGATCAGAGGACTCGCATATTCATGAGTGGAGGTAACATGCATCTGGGAAGTGAGAGTATTCTCACTTTCCTGCATGTCACGATCATCAGCATGTAATGGCTCTTCAGCATCGATGTCACCATCACCATCACAGGTTTGCTCTTCAGCATCAATGTCAGTTATTGGTCCTCTTTCCCAGTGGCTCTAGGCCTCTCATGGATCTCTAAAGGATGCATTGGAATCGTTGCAAGAGACTCCATACACAGTCCTATTAAAACTTGAATACGTTCATTTATTGTTTTACGAAGTTCACTGTCTAAATGGCATGGCATATCTTGGAAATTACGTCCTCCAAAAAGTAAATGGCAAAACGCAATTGTTGAGATCCCTTTTCTACGGCGAATGTTACCCGCCTTGTCAAAATGGTGATCTGGATTTAAACCGTTTGTTTGCAGAAACTTATCAAACGTGCCCCATCCCACATTTTTCTGCCTGTTGGCACATCCAAGGAAGAGCAGTGCATTTTTTGCAGGAATAAATGTTTTACCATCAATGACATATGAATGGAAAAAATGTGTCCAAATTGTGTAGCCAGGTTCTGTGTACCCGTACCCATTGGTCCGGGTCCCAGCCCATGAGTATGAAGAGTACAGGTATGGGTCCCGTGCCATGAATACGGGTCCGGGTCCCAGGCCATGAGTACGGGTCCCAGTCCATGAGTACGGGTCAAAAAGGGCCGAAGTCAAAATAGGGCATGAGTACGGGTACGGGTCTGAAGCTGTGTGTACGGGTACGGAAATTGGGACTCGAGTACGGGTACTACAAGTCTGCCAATACAATCTTATCCGCTTCTTGTGGCAGTTCAGGTGATTAATATATCGATGAGTATCATGAAAATGTCTGCTGCAATATATACAAGTGTGAGGTTTCACCAGGTTGATCAGTTGTCTTCTGGAAGCCATTTGTTCTGGAAAAGAGGATAACAAAGTATGATGTTGTGTGAACTTGAAATTGCCTAGACTGCTCTGCATTCCCTTTTTGATAAACAATTCACACCAGCTGTATGCCATTCTTTAATAGAAATTGCCTAGCCTACAAACCACATTGTTAAATATGAAAGTTTTCAGCTCTATTATTAACTCCCGATTCCAGAAAATACAGCACTGGGGGTAAAAATGTTATCCTGGGCATGTTTTGCCAAATGAAAAGACCCACTCCTAAGTTGGAATGGGCAATAAAAGTTAATTTTAATATTTTTAGCCAATTAATTTTGGAAAGGGTCAAACATGCAATTTTGCTTCTTTTTTTTTGACAATTGCAGTCACAATTTTAATTAAAAGCCCCCCCCCCCCCCCGAAAGAAAATACGGCACTGGCTAAAGTTTGTTCGGCTTATATAAAGCTAAAATTATTCGCCTTATGCACGCATCAATAAATTCACACAAACGTGCACCGATCATGCATTACGCAACACACAACCAGCATGATTGTGCCCTGCAACTGTGTGCATGCCATTCTATATCAATACACATTGTTATAAGTCTTATTTTTTTCCGCCTTTTGAACAAACTTTAATTTGGTTATATTATTACCGGTTGACATATTTCTAGAAATTAGGAAATGCTCTGAGCATGTTTTTTATAAATTGATTGAGTACCCTGATAACACAAAGAGGTTGGCCCGACGTCGGGTATTGGTCGGTCGCCATGGACAGTGGCTGAACGTCGGCTCAGATGTCGGCTGCTCACTGGGTATATGTCCTGCCGACGAGGTCGGCCCGACTTTGGTTCGACCACCGGCCGACGTAATGCCGACTGCTTAAAAGCCGGTGCCGACCCTAACCCGACTTCAACAACGTCGGCCCGACCTTGGAACTACGTTGGACCAACCATCCAACGATTGGCAAGTTAGCCCAATGAGACGAAAAATCATGAAAAAAAAAATCAAAAATATTATTTCGTAGCGTATACTCTGCTTACACCGAGTATTACACTTACCTACTCTCTATTTTACAACGAACACAAGTTTCCTAGCTTAATTTACACAAGTCACTTACTGGACCTACCGGGATTCGAACCAGGGACCTTCGGTTTATAAATCTGGTGCTCTACCGACTGAGCTACCGAGGTTTCTATATTTGATGAAGTGTTTTAAGTTAATATATAAGCAATATTTTGATGGCTAAACCAGCTAAAGTGTATTATTTAAAGGATATTGATCAAATTTACTAAATGTGTTGATTTGTTTTCTTTATAAAGTAATATACATGTAAAAATAAAACATTTGGATTAATAACATTGGCCCAACATTTGATGAATTTCACCGACCTCAACCCGACGTCGCCCCAAAGTCAGCGGGCCGACATTCACTTAGTGACGTAGGGCCGACCTCAACCTGACGTCGCCCCAAAGTCAGCGGGCCGACATTCACTTAGTGACGTGGGGCCGACCTCAACGGAAGTCGCCCCAAAGTCAGCAGGCCGACGTTCACTTAGTGACGTAGGGCCGATGTCCGCCCGACTACTTCAGCAGGACCCCGACCCCTTGCCGACTTCGCCGACCAATACCCGACGTCGGCACTGATCAACATGGTTTTTGTTTAAAGCAAATCGGAAATACTGTTTTCTTTCTTAATACAATTTACATTGAGCTAAAATGACTGAAAATGTAATCTATGTCACATATCGTCAGCTTGTTACGCTAATTGCCTAAGTTTTTTTTTGTAATTTTGAGAACAAAGTACAAAATATGGTTCAAGCATGCATTTAAACATATTTTTTCACCAATCTTTGCACACAAACAAATGATAATGATACAAATGAATAATCCGAAATAATAAGGGTGATTACATTAACTGATGCATGCTTGAACCACATTTTGTTCTTTGTTCTCAAAATTACAAAAAATGACGTAGGCAATTAGCGTAGCAGGGTAACGATATGTCACTTTCAGCATGGAAGTGACCACCGGGAGGGCACTCGACTTTGGAAGTGACGGGGATGTGCAGACAGCAGTTCAAAAGTAGTGGTTTTTTGGTGAGAGCCTAGACACCAAAAATGGGGGTCATTTGGTGAGAAGGCCCCAAAAGGTAGTCTTTTCATGAGCCTGGGGATCTTTCCGTAAGACTGGGAAAATTTTGGGTAAAAATATAATATTATAGTTTATAAAAAAAGTAACAAAATTTCAAAACAAATTTCAAGAAAAATAATGAAAAACAGGCCGTCATTCAGTGAGAGACTATCAGACATTTTTCCAAAATCCATGAAAAGGGATCTTTTGGTATCAGGAAAACAAGAAAGGGGGTCATTGAGTGTGAGGGAGCTCAGTACATCCTTGTCACCCATTTTTAGTGAGTGCAGTCCCCTTCTTAAAAAAAATTCAAGAAAAATAATGAAAACAGGGTCATTCAGTGAGAGATTATCAGACATTTTTCCAAAATTCATAAAGGGGGGTCTTTTGGTGTCAGGAAAACAAAACAAGGGGTCATTGAGTGCACCCCCCCGGAGTGCTCACCTATGTTACTTTCAGCATGGGTTTGCTCCTCATCTTGGATATTGCCTCCAACATCGGATTGTTCTTCAATATTCATGTCACGATCATCAGCATGTAATGGCTCTTCAGCATCGATGTCACCGTCACCATCACAGGTTTGCTCTTCAGCATCAGTGTCAGTGAATTGTTCCTCTTTCCCAGTGGCTCTTGGCCTCTCATGGATCTCTAAAGGATGCATTGGAATAGTTGCAAGAGACTCCATGCATAGCCCTATTAAAACTTGAATACGCTCATTTATTGTTTTACTAAGTTCACTGTCTAAATGGCATGGCATATCTTGGAAATTACGTCCTCCAAAAAGTAAATGGCAAAACGCAATTGTTGAGATCCCTTTTCTACGGCGAATGTTACCCGCCTTGTCAAAATGGTGATCTGGATTTAAACCGTTTGTTTGCAGAAACTTATCAAACGTGCCCCATCCCACATTTTTCTGCCTGTTGGCACATCCAAGGAAGAGCAGTGCATTTTTGGCAGGAATAAATGTTTTACCATCAATGACATATGAATGGAAAAAATGTGTCCAAATTGTGTAGCCATGTACTGTGTACCCGTACCCATGGGTCCGGGTCCCAGACCATGAGTATGAAGAGTACAGGTATGGGTCCCGTGCCATGAATACGGGTCCGGGTCCCAGGCCATGAGTACGGGTCCCAGTCCATGAGTACGGGTCAAAAAGGGCCGAAGTCAAAATAGGGCATGAGTACGGGTACGGGTCTGAAGCCGTGGGTACGTGTACGGGTACGGAAATTGGGACTCGAAAGTACGGATACGACAAGTCTGCCAATACGATCTTATCCGCTTCTTGTGGCGGTTCAGGTGATTAATATATCGTTGAGTATCATGAAAATGTCTGCTGCAATATATACAAGTGTGAGGTTTCACCAGGTTGATCAGAGGTCTTCTGGAAGCCATTTGTTCTGGAAAAGAAGATAACAAAGTATGATGTTGTGTGAACTTGAAACCATGGGGGGTACTCAAGTTTGGTTTTGGTAGGGACATGCCGCTGAGATTTTGGAAGTGGACACATAAATATACCAATTTTTCAAGAAATTTGGACCCATTGATATACCAAAAGTCAAAATTTTCGGCCGAATTTAACCATGCAACATTGTCTTAGTTTTTACAAATTTTCCCAAAATTTTAGGAAAATTTTGGCTAGATTAAGGAAAAATTGGGCTGTTTTCCGAAAAAATTGAGAAAATTTTGAAAAAAGGACCCATTCATATACCAAAATAGGCTTTGAAAAGGGGGTCATTGATATACCATTGATATATCCCTGTATGGTCATTTGTACTGAGTACCCCCGGACTTGAAATTGCCTAGACTGCTCTGCATTCCCTTTTTGATAAACAATTCACACCAGCTGTATGCCATTCCTTAATAGAAATTGCCTAGCCTACAAACCACATTGTTAAATATGAAAGTTTTCATCAGCTCTATTATTAACTCCCGATTCCAGAAAATACAGCACTGGGGGTAAAAAATGTTATCCTGGGCATGTTTTGCCAAATGAAAATTCCCACTCCTAATGCTCAAGTTGGAATTGGCAATAAAAGTTAATTTTAATATTAAGCCAATTAATTTTGGAAAGGGTCAAACATGCAATTTTGCATTTTTTTTCTGACAATTGCAGTCACAATTTTAATTCAAAGACCCCCCCCCCCCGAAAGAAAATACGGCACTGGCTAAAGTTTGTTCGGCTTATATAAAGCGAAAATTATTCTCCTTATGTACGCGTCAATAAAATCCCAACTCACGCTCACATAAATTCACATAAGCGTGCACCAGTCATGCATTACGCAATGCACAACCAGCATGATTGCGCCCAACTGTGTGCATGCCATTCTATATCAATACACATTGTTATGAGTCTTATTTTTTCCCCGCCTTTTGAACAAACTTTAATTTGGTTATATTACCGGTTGACATATTTCTGGAAATTAGGAAATGCTCTGTCTGAGCATGTTTTTTATAGATTGATTGAGTAGGGCATAAGATATATCACTGATCAACATGATTTTTGTTCAAAGCAAATCGGACATACTGTTTTCTTAATACAATTTACATTGAGCTAAAATGACTGAAAAGATATATGTAATCTATGTCACATATCATCAGCCTGCTACGCTAATTGCCTAAGCCTTTTTTTGTAATTTTGAGAACAAAGTACAAAATATGGTTCAAACATGCATTTAAACATATTTGTTCACCAATCTTTGCACAAGAACAAATGATAATGATACAAATGAATATCCAAAATAATTAGGGTGATTACGTAACTGATGCATGTTTAAATCACATTTTGTTCTTTGTTCTCAAAATTACCAAAAATGACTTAGGCAATTAGCGTAGCAGGGTAATGATCTATGTCACTTTCAGCATGCAAGTGACCACCGGGAGGGCACTCGACTTTGGAAGTGACGGGGATGTGCAGACAGCAGTTCGAAACTAGGGGTCTTTTGGTGAGAGCCTATAGACACCAAAAATGGGGGTCATTTGGTGAGGCCCCAAAAGGTAGTCTTTTCATGAGACTGGGGATCTTTCCATAAGACTGGGAAAATTTTGGGTAAAAATATAATATAGTTTATACAAAAAGTAATAAAAATTTCAAATTTCAAAACAAATTTCAAGAAAAATAATGAAAAACAAGCCGTCATTCAGTGAGAGATTATCAGACATTTTTCCAAAATTGCCATGAAAAAGGGGAGGGTCTTTTGGTGTCAGGGGTCATTGAGTGTGAGGGAGCTCAGTACATCATTGTCACCCATTTTTAGTGAGCGCACCCCCCTTTAAAAAATTTCAAGAAAAATAATGAAAAACAGGGTCATTCAATTCAGTGAGAGATTATCAGACATTTTTCCAAAATTCATAAAGGGGGGTCTTTTGGTGTCAGGAAAACAAGAAAGGGGGTCATTGAGTGTGAGGGAGCTCAGTACATCCCTGTCACCCATTTTAGTGAGTTCACCCCCCCCCCCGGAGTGCTCACCAGCATGGGTTTGCTCATCTTGGATATCATCTCCAACATCGGATTGTTCTTCAATATTCATGTCACGATCATCAGCATGTAATGGCTCTCCAGCATCGATGTCACCATCACCATCACAGGTTTGCTCTTCAGCATCAATGTCAGTGAATTGGTCCTCTTTCCCAGCGGCTCTAGGCCCGTCATGGATCTCTAAAGGATGCATTGGAATCGTTGCAAGAGACTCCATGCATAGCCCTATTAAAACTTGAATACGTTCATTTATTGTTTTACGAAGTTCACCGTCTAAATGGCATGGCATATCTTGGAAATTACGTCCTCCAAAAAGTAAATGGCAAAACGCAATTGTTGAGATCCCTTTTCTACGGCGAATGTTACCCGCCTTGTCAAAATGGTGATCTGGATTTAAACCGTTTGTTTGCAGAAATTTATCAAACGTGCCCCATCCGACATTTTTCTGCCTGTTGGCACATCCAAGGAAGAGCAGTGCATTTTTTGCAGGAATAAATGTTTTACCATCGCTACCATCAATGACATATGAATGGAAATAATGTGTCCAAATTGTTGGTGGATTCATCTTTTCTCGTTCACCACTATCTGAATCTGTTTATTTTTTAAAGTTGGGCTCGATCAGTGGTTGAACTTGAATACCAGTACAAAACTAATTATGATCTTCCCTTGCTGACTGCATAACTCGGTGGATGACGTTGCTTTGAGGAGAGGAGAGTTGAATATTGTTCTCATGTTCTCTGTTAGTATTTCGTCATTTCAAACATCTCAATACCAAGATTGATATTTACTCTGGAAACAAACAAAAAATAAATAAATAAGATAATATAAACAAATCAAGTTTATTAAATTTATTAAATCAAACTTATTCAATTCAGTTCATTTTGACTTGTGTCATAGACATTGGTGCAAAAGGTGGCACCTTCCTACCCAAACTCACCCCCTTATTACTTTCGGATTCTTGGTGAGCCCCCCCCACTATAAATTTTAGATTCTTGGTGACACCTCCCTACCCAAATTAAACTTGTGCCCCCCCCACTATAACTTTTAGATTTTAGGCAGGCCCAGTATGCAGGGGGTGCGGTTGCATCCCCCCCCCCAATTTCACAATTTGCGAGCGTAGCAAGCAAAAAAATCAGGTCAAAAAGGTCCAAATTTTGGAAAAGTCCACTTTTTACAAAATTTCCCCCCTCCTCTTGAAAATAGTAGACTTTTTCAAAATCAGCATTCCGACATATGAGCCCAGGCTTGGAGCAGTAAACAATGGTTACTAACGTGCACTACGACAGCGAATTGTCACAGACCAGGGGTTTGGGAAAAATATATTAAAAGTCAGACTTGCGACAAAGTTTGACAAATTGCCTGGCCATGGGTAGTGTGGCCTTAAATTAAGGATGGGACCAAATAAATTTAACATTAATTTTATGAATCAACAACTCATTAAGACAAAGACTGAAAACTTAAATTTGAAGTTGCAACATTTGAATAACAACATTTTTATTTTTCAATCAATTAAGGTACATGTACATGCATGAAAATGGTCAAAATTTGATACATATTTTCTTTTACACACAAAGATATTTATAAAAGTGCTTAAAGCCGGCTGCCATGGACCTCGCATCTCCACCAGTTAACTGGCAAAACAATGAAATGCCGACACCGATGCAGACAAGTCCAGGACACCCAACGATAAACACAAATTATTTCTTTTTGTAAACATAAATATATAGCTATAGCAATCACATACAAAAGACAATGTTGGCATATTAATTGAACAACAATAAATCACTGTATAAATAAAACCATTCTTCTCCAATCAAGACCTTTCCAAAATACTTAAATTACTTAAATACAAAATCCCTAAATACAAGTAATGGTGCTCATCATTGCGAACATGTTTTAATGAACATCATCGCAACTATTTTTTTTAATGAACATTACAAACATTTTTTATGAACATCGCGAACAAATTTCAATGAACATCGCGAACATTTTTAACTAACATCACAAACATTTTTTAATTGATACACAAGGTATTTGAACCTCATAAAATAAATCATCCAAATGATCGAATTAAATCATCCAAATGACCAAAATAAAATATCCAAATGATCAAAACCATTCAAATGATCCCAGTTACCAAATGATCGAATCAAGTCATCCTAATGATGAAAATAAATCATCCAAATGATCAAATTAAACCATTCAAATGATCCCAGTTACCAAATGATCGAATCAAGTCATCCTAATGATGAAAATAAATCATCCAAATGATCAAATTAAACCATTCAAATGATCCCATACAGTTACCAAATCATCAAATTAAATCAGTTCGGGGGCACTGCTAATTCAAAGACGTCTCTGATATCAAATACTCTTGAAGCGTCATGTCACATAACAGTATCATATTTCAGAGACGTCTCATAAATCACATACTCCCTAGTTTCAAAACCCAGTCGCAAACGATATAAGTAATTTTGATGAACGTGCCAGCGCAGTGGGAATAATTTTGTGTATAGGCCTTATTAGGGTTGTAGCTAGCCCAAGTTGAGCAGGTTGAGTGCCTGCCAATTTTACTATCCAATTCATGAATTGGATAGTAAAATTGGGATTTTTTTTACTTCAAAACATTTGATTTTGGCCATTGCAATCTTAAGTGTGATCTGGGACCATTTGTCAGAATTTGCACAGATAGATATAATTTTTGCACGGGTAGATATTTTCCAAACATAGGAAAGCTTATTCTAATACACTCAGCTTCGTTCCGATGTGCTGCATCGGGTGCCGAGCTGTCAACAAAGCTTGACGTATGTGATATCACAGACCCCGTATGTGAAATCACTGACCCGTCTTTGAAATCAGAGATGTCCGTTATTACGAGTGCCCCCGAACTGAAATCACTCAATCAAATTAAACCATTCAAATGATCCCATTACCAAATGATCGAATCAAGTTAGTCATCCTAATGATGAAAATAAATCATCCAAATGATCAAATTAAATCACTCAAATGATCCAATCCTGATGTAAAATCATCTGAGTAAATTAAACCATTCAAATAATTATAATAAATCATCCCAATTGGCATAACAAAACAACCTTTGCTTTAAATGACGGAAAAGAAAAGTAGGATGTATACAAAATGAAGTGTTCGAAATTTAGAGTCCCCCAAACACTTCGGGCAAGTTAGAGGGCAATTTGGGCTGCTAAAACCCTGAATTTTTAGCATGCAGTCTGCACTGCAGAGTATACAAAAGCTTGAGCCAAATACCAGCCGAATGGGAAGAATAATGTGGATCAAGTAATCTAGGCCTTTAATTAGAAGGACCTGAATAACAAGTGTAAGCTTGTGTAATAAATTAGTCTTTGTCAAAGACTGACTCATGATAGTGTCGGATTCGCGATCAAGGGGTGAGCGGCGAATTCGATTCGCGGCGAGTACAAGCCGCGAGTGGTTCCCAGTTAGTTTCTCTCCCTATGGATAATATAGGTACACGGTCTGTAACACAGACTATACATTAATCAGATAACACATCACATTGTCGCGGCATTCCAGAATGGAGGACTAAATTAAATCATAATTATAACTACCCTAACAATTACTTTTTAGAAAAAGATCATGACCAGAGAAGAATTAAGTTTGTTTAGGCACAAAAAAAAAAAGGTTTGTCTCAAAGCTCACGAGAAATTTAAAAACAAATGCGAAATGCGATTTTTTTTTAATTTTTTTATTCCCGACTTTTTTTCATGGTATTTTGAGAAAAAAGTCTGATTTTTGCCGATTTTTTCTGGAAAAAACTATAAAAAAAAAAAAAAAAATTTTTTTTTTTTAAATAAAAAAATTTCCGCATTTATTTTTTGTCAAATCGTGGCATTTTACAAACGCGCGCGCAAGCTTTGAGATGAATTGAATTTCGTTCTGGTGCACCAGAACGAAATTACAACGCATTGTCTATGGAGCAGTGTAATACACATAATCATGCATAACTCGCAAACGCAAAATCGGAATCAACTGAAATTTTGGGAATAGTCTTTTTTCGTGGATATGTACTGAAACATGTCATAAAAAGAGGATACTAGGATCACAAAATCCTCCTTTAAGGGATAGAATGCGTTTGGACAGTATTTATTGTGGGACATTAGAGCACATCAGACATCAAAATGCATGCATTCTGATATCAAATAATTTTGATTTTTTGAAATTTGCAATGTAATACACATTTTATGGAAAATGATTAAAATTGATATTTTTGATATTTAACAGTACTCGAAGTAAACTTTATAAATTTGATGATTTATACTTAAAGTGTATGTAGGTGGGATAAAAAGCGGACGATCAATTGAAAATTTGGACCTTTTGTATTGAGATAAGGATTTTTTTCCCCAAAACTCCAAAATAAATTAGGTCTTTTTGGGAAAAATATCCATTATCTTCAATATGAAAGGTCAAAATTTTTAATTGATCGTCGGCTTTTCCTCCCAGCTACATACACTTTAAGAATATGTCATTAGATTTATAAAATTTATTTTCGAGGACGGTTATTTTTATCAAAAATGTGAAAAATATCAATTTTAATAATTTGTCATAAAATTTGTATTACCGGTATATGTTGTGAATTTCAGAAAATGAAAATAATTTGTTGTCAGAAAGACGTTCTTCGTATTCAGAATGCAATTCGATATGTCTGATGTGCTCTCATGTTCCACAAAAAATACTGTTGAAAATAATGCTCATTCCAGATCCCTTAAAAAGTTTTTAGAAAAAAAAACCCTTTTTCTGGAAATTCCAAAATTAGGGTTGATATTCTTTCATTCATAGTAAAACCAAAAAATAAAAACACTTTTTTCTACACTTTTCAGATTTTTAATAGGGTCGGTCGGTCGGATAAGGACTTTTTTGCCTAATTATGTCTTAACTTTACCATGTTGATATCTGTTCCCTATCACATATCTCATCGTCAGTTAAAGTTGCCCAATGGCTACTCTCTGGCACCAGAGTGGCAGGGGTGTTAACAAGTTGAAGTTCAGTTTCCAATATTAACCTTTGACCAGGGCTGTCAACTCTCACGCATTGGCTGTGAGTCTCACGCATTGGGTCACTTTCTCACGCCAAGGTAGTAAAATCTCACGCCCAGGTAATAAATCTCATGCAAAAAGCTCAAAAATGAGTAAAATCGCACGCATCGTCATGAATAATTTGTTGTACCCCCCACTTTTCACAGTCTCGAGCGCCGTGGCTCAAATAATCATCGGTCGAAATGAACATTGGAGTCGGCAAATCACGGTACACTTCTGTCTCGCGCCAAGCTATTCCAAAAAGTTGACATGCAGCCCTGCCTTTGACTTTGCTCAATTAACTCATTGCTTGTATGATGTAGTGTGTGCTCTTGTAATTCACCACTTTTTATAAATCCTTTGTTGCATATCTATGAGGTATCTCCTTGAGATGCGCATTTTCAAGTTTTTGCAAGTGTACTGAATGTTCAAAATCTTTGCAGCGATACTGGCATCTGTATAAGTCTTTTACATCAATTCCAATATGTGACCATCCTCCACAACTGAGCCCGGATGTCTCCAGTGCCACTATTGAGATATGCTCCATCGAACTTAACAATAAACAACAGGAAACAAAGGATTTATTGACTGTTTTATTGATTTTTCACTACTTAAATGTCAAGTACTATAGACATTTTAAGGCTAATTTTAAGCAGAATATTTTGGTTGAATATCTCAAAAATGATGATTGGCGCCCGGGATTGGCGACTTCAGGGCTCAGTTGTGCTGAGGGGTCACATATGGTTTCTAGGGTCTATGCTTTGTTCATGGCTTGTCAAGTTTCCTGCTTGTTTTTTCAAATTTTCCAAGTTTCCAATGCTTTTGTTACATTGGTTCGATTTCCGTTGGTCTTGGTGAGCTGAACCCCTCTGCAGTATGAATAAGCATATGCAATTTCAATTGCTCCGAACTTGAAAAGTCCTTGTTGCATTTTTTGCATCGATGACTCGATATGTAAATGTAATGGTGTGTCTGTTCATGGATCCTCAAGTCGCAAGCCCGTATGAAGCCCTTCGCACAGATTTGACATACATGAGGCTTGACATCACTGTGATGTGACTGTTTAATTTCATGTCTCTTTAAGTAAGAAGCCTGTGTGAAGCCCCTGTTACAGATTTGACATATGAAAGGCTTCAGAGTTTCACTGTGTGCCTTTTCATGTCTCTTCAAGTTGGAAGCTTGTGTGAAGCCCTTGTTACAGATTTGACATACGTGAGGCTTCCTTGTGACTTGAGAACATTTATGACTTTTCAGAATGGAAGCCTGTGTGAAGCATTTGTTGCAATATTGACATATGTACTTCTCTTTGGTGTGCGTCCACTGATGTTCTGTCAAATTCAGTGTAGTGGAGAAGTTTTCAGAACAATGTTTACATTGGTAAGATTTCTGTTTGTCTTTACTAGTAGTTACTTGTGAGCTGAATTCCTCTGCAGTATGAATAAGCATATGCATTTGTAATTGGTCAAAACTTGTAAAGTCCTTATTGCATTTTTTGCATAAATGAGTCTCCTTACTGTGGGTATAACATTCATGTCTCTTCAAGTCAAAAGTCTGTGAGAAGCCCTTGTTACAGATTTGACATACGTGAGGCTTCCTTGTGATTTGAGTTTCTTCATTGACATCACTGTGTGTCAGTTCATGTTTCTTCAAGGTGCAAGCCTGTGTGAAGCCCATGTTACAGATTTGACATACGTGAGGCTTCCATGTGATTTTAATTTCCCCATTATTGCCATCACTGTGTGTCAGTTCATGTTTCTTTAAGGTGAAAATCTGTGTGAAGCCTATGTTACAGATTTGACATACGTGAGGCTTCCATGTGATTTTAATTTCCCCATTATTGCCATCACTGTGTGTCAGTTCATGTTTCTTTAAGGTGAAAATCCGTGTGAAGCCCATTTTACAGATTTGACATATGTGAGGCTTCCTTATGATTTGTGTTTTTTCATTGACATCACTGTGTGTCAGTTTGTGTTTCTTTAAGGTGAAAATCTGTGTGAAGCCCATTTTACAGATTTGACATATGTGAGGCTTCCTTATGATTTGTGTTTCTTCATTGACATCGCTGTGTGTCAGTTCATGTTTCTTCAAGGTGCAAGCCTGTGTGAAGCCCATGTTACAGATTTGACATACGTGAGGCTTCCTTCCCGGGGGGGCCACTATAGTGTCAAGAGGGGGTATCAGGCGCGTCCGAGGACTCTCAAAAAGCACCCTAAACAAGTATTTCCGAGACTGAAATTTCCCACCTAAACAAGTATAAGTTGCACGATTTGCTACCCTAAACAAGTAGTTGTCTTTTCCCCAACCCTAAACAAGTAATTGATGCAATTACTACCCCTAAACAAGTAAACACACAGAACCCAGGCGGCGAGTGGCATGATATGGCTAGCAATTTGTGGCAAGCCGTCTGAATTTTGAGCCATACAAGTTTACGTGGTGCTAAAGCTTACCTCAAAGTTCATGCAGTATGTCCAATATTTTCAAGATTTTTGGGCCAATAATTTCCCTTTTTTGGATCACAGGTCCAACCCTTTTTATTGAAATATTGTAGAATTTATTCTTTGGGATTGGGATGTACCCATTTCTCCACATATCCAAGAGAATTTTGAACTGCAAGCCCAACGCGAATTACGACCATGGCGATTGGAAACCACATATTGAAGCTGGAAGAAGACGGCAAACATGGTTTATTTCCTAATTTCGTCTAGATTTAAAACATCCTAGAGCATTAATTATCATACTGGATTTAGTGGTAAACCCAACCAAAATCCTGAAACTCATTGATTTATATTTTAAGAAAGCCAAAATAGTTCCAAATTATTCAATCGTTCTGTTTGTAAATACCCCGGTAAAATTTCACACAATCATGTCAAAAGTTCATTGACACAGCTTGTTTACAAAGCTAGAAGTTCGTGGTTGCTTTGTTGCTCCTTTAGACCATGTTCCGATCAACCAAATTTTCTGGGCTGGAAGCCACCAAGACTATGAATATTAATGAGTTTAAAGAGGTTCGCCAATCAGAAATCCTCTTATATTTTTCCTCATAATTTATTGACTCCACAGTTAAGAAAAAGCATGCTGATTGGTTGTATATTCTGAACAAGTTGTGACCTCGTCCGGGGACCTTGTGTTTAGTATGCTAGCTGGGCCAGTATCCCGGGGCACATCAAAAAATTTGGTGGGTATGCTCCCCGCAATTTTGAGGTGGTGGGTCTTTGGGAGCTGACGCGCACGGCAAAAAGGGGTCTTCGGAGCTGCGAACCGGGCTGTGAACAAGTAAAATGGGGTCTTTTGGAGCTGCGAAAAGTCAAAATTAAGGGTCTTTCTTGGCTTTTTGGTTAAAATTCGCCTGAAAAAACAAGAAATATGAGGAATGAGCAATTTTGGGGTCTTTTAGAGCTGAAATTATCAAAATCAAGGGTCTTCGGAGCTTTATTTTGGTCAAATATAGGGGTCTTTCGAGCTGCGAAACCCAAAAGGGGGATCTTTCGGGGAGCATACCCGTATGGTCATTTGTGTTGAGTGCCCCCTCGGGGCCAGTATAGGGATCTATCGTCTCTGACAGCTATAAAAAGATGGTTTTTAACTGCTTTTGGGGTGTAGGAAGAAGACACTTTCCTTTCACTTTTCATGAATGAAGGAGAAAGCACAAAATCCCAAACTTGGCAAAACTACCCTAAGTACTTAAGAGCTCCAAAAACATAACCTTTTACACCAATTTTACATGAATTTGATACCCTATTCACGTTACGCACGTAACGTACCTAATCTGAAAAAAATACCCTTTTTACGTGAATTTACGGACGCGCCTGATACCCCCCTTCACCATTACAGTGGCCCCCCCGGGGCTTCCTTGTGACTTGAGAACATTTATGACTCTTCAGAAGGGAAGCCTGTGTGAAGCCTTTGTGACAATACTGACATGTGTAAGGTTTCTCTTTGGTGGGAGTCCACTGATGTTCTGTCAAACTCTGTGTTGAGGAGAAGACTTCAAAACAATGTTGACATTTGAAAGCCTTCCTAGAAATGAAGTGGATCTGTGTGTGTCGTTTCAATTGGCTAGCCACTGCGAAGCGTTTACGACAATACCAACATATGTAAGGTTTATCTTTCTCTTTGCTGTGGTTCAGTACATGTTGCTTTAGAAGACTAGCTTGCGTGAAGCCATCATTACTAAACCGTTTGTGTGTCCTTTGATGATCTTTCAACTGACGACACTTGTAGGCTGCCTTTTTAGTGCGAGTCCTTACATGTTGCTGCAAATGACTAGGCCATGACAAGTCTTTACTAAAGTACTGACATCTGTTTCGCTTTACATTGGTATAAATCCACTTCTTATGGCGGCGTAAATGAAGCAAATATCGGCAGGTGTTATGGAAAGTTCTCTTGCAATAGTGACAGATGTGAGGCTTCAGGTAGTACACTGGGCTTCTGGAAGTCATGTTCTGAAAAAAGCGGAAAAGGTATTGCATGAAATTGAAATAATCTGGAAGACCAACACATTCTCACAACAGCAGTGATTCTTGAAACTCAATCTCATCTGGTTTTGTCGTTACTTTCAGCCACTCAAAAAGATTACAAGTAATTATATTTAGTGTACATGTTTTTCAATAAAACATAACAACAGTTGATGAAAGTGTGATTATTGATACATGTATGTACTATGTGACCTTTTTACAGTGCAATAACCTTTTTACAGTGCAATAATTTTATAGTGCAATATATATATATAACTTAAGTGAACAAGTGTTTTGGGATTCTGGGACTCAACAAGGACTATTACCGTACTGACGCGAGTATAGTCCCACCCCATTTTTGGGTAAAAATTTTGTCTTAACTTTACCATGTTGATATTGATATCTGTTCCCTATCACATCTCATCGTCAGTTGAAGTTGCCCAATGGCTACTCTCAGGCAACAGAGTGGCAGGAGTGTTAAGAAGTTGAAGTTCAGTTTCCAATATTAACCTTTGACTTTGCTCAATTAACTCATTGCTAGTATGATGTAGTGTGTGCTCTTGTAATTCACCACTATTCTTAAATCCTTTGTTGCATATTCTGCATCTCTGAGGCATCTCCTTGAGATGCTCATTTTCATGTTTTTGCAAGTTTACTGCATGTTCAAAATCTTTGCAGCAATACTGGCATCTGTAAGAGTCTTTTACACTAATTACAATGTGAGTTTTTTCGTGTGTTGTCTTGTTTCCTTGCTTCCAAGTCTCCTTGAAATGTTCATTTTCATGTTTTTCCCAGCAATTTCTTTCATGTTTTGTCAAGTGTCCTGTATGCCTGAAGCCTTTTCTGCAATATCGGCAACTGAAAGAGTTTTTAAGAGCCTCGGCTGGAAAGTGATTTTGTTCATGTCTTTTCAAACTCTCCAAGTTTCTGAGGGTTCTGTTACAAATTTTACATTGGAATGGTAAGCTATTTGAGTTTTGAACGGTCTTTTGAACAGGAATGTGATTTTGTTCATGCTCTGTCAATTGCTCCAAGTTTTTGAGGGTTTTGTTACAAATTTTACATTGGTACGATTTCTGTTGATCTTTACTAGTTACTTGTGAGCTGAACTCCTCTGCAGTATGAATAAGCATATGCAATTTCAGTTGGTCCGAACTTGAAAAGTCCTTGTTGCATTTTTTGCATTGAGTTTCCAATATGCCAGAGCTGTGGCTGTATGTCAGTTCATGGACCTTCAAGTTGTAAGCCCGTATGAAGCCCCTATTACAGATTTGACATATGTGAGGCTTCAGAGTTTTCCCATTGACATCACTGTGATGTGCCTTTTCAATTTCATGTCTCTTCAAGTTGGAAGCCTGTGTGAAGCCCAGTTTACAGATTTGACATCTGAAAGGCTTCTTTGTGATTTGAATTTTTTCATTGACATCATGTATACTGTGTGTCAGTTCATGTTTCTTCAAGGAGTAAACCCTTGTGAAGCCCATGTTACAGATTTGACATATGTGAGGCTTCCTTGTGATTAGAGAACATTTATGACTTTTCAGAAGGGAAGCCTGTGTGAAGTCTTTGTGACAATACTGACATGTGTAAGGTTTCTCTTTGGTGTGAGTCCTCTGATGTTCTATCAAATTTTGTGTTGTGGAGAAATCTTCACAACAATAGTGACATTGGTAAGATTTCTGTTTGTCTTTACTACATGTAGTAGTACCTTGTGACCTGAATTCCTCAGCATTATGAATAAGCAGCATATGCATTTGTAATTGGTCATAACTTGTAAAGTCCTTGTTACATTTTTTGCATTGGTGAATAAGATGAGTCTTTCCATTTATACCATCACTGTGTTCAAGTTCATGTCTATTCATGAGGTAAAACCATGTGAAGCCCTTGTTACAGATCTGACATACATGAGGCTTCCGAGTACTGTGTTTCTTTTTATGTCTCTTCAAGAGGTTAGCCTGTGTGAAGCCCTTGTTACAGATTTTACATACATGAGGCTTCCGAGTGTGTGTCTGTTTATGTCTCTTCAAGCGGTAAGCCCATTTGAAGCCCTTGTTACAGATTTGACATATGTGAGGCTTCCTTGTGGTTTGAGAACATTTATGACTTTTCAGAAGGGAAGCCTGTGTGAAGCATTCTTTGCAATATTGACAAGTGTAATTCTCTTTGGCGTGTGTCCCTTCATGTTCTTTCAAACTCAGTGTAGTGGAGAAGTTTTCAGAACAATGTTTACATTGGTAAGATTTCTGTTTGTCTTTACTAGTAGTTACTTGTGAGCTGAACTCCTCTGCAGTATGAATAAGCATATGCATTTGTAATTGGTCCAAACTTGTAAAGTCCTTGTTGCATTTTTTGCATAAATGAGTCTCCTTACTGTGGGTATAACATTCATGTCTCTTCAAGTCAAAAGTCTGTGAGAAGCCCTTGTTACAGATTTGACATATGTGAGGCTTCATTGTGATTTGAGTTTCTTCATTGACATCACTGTGTGTCAGTTCATGTTTCTTCAAGGTGCAAGCCCGTGTGAAGCCCATTTTACAGATTTGACATACATGAGGCTTCCTTGTAATTTGAGTGTCTTCACTGACATCACTGTGTGTCAGTTCATGTTTCTTCAAGGTGTAAGCCCGTGTGAAGCCCATGTTACAGATTTGACATATATGAGGCTTCCTTGTGACATGAGAACATTTATGACTTTTCAGAAGGGAAGCCTGTGTGAAGCCTTTGTGACAATACTGACATGTGTAAGGTTTCTCTTTGGTGTGAGTCCACTGATGTTCTGTCAAACTCTGTGTTGAGGAGAAGACTTCAAAACAATGTTGACATTTAAAAGCCTTCCTATTACTAATGAAGTGGATCTGTGTGTGTCGTTTCAATTGGGTAGCCACTGCGAAGCGTTTACGACAATACCAACATATGTAAGGTTTATCTTTCTCTTTGCTGTGGTTCAGTACATGTTGCTTTGGAAGACTAGCTTGTGTGAAGCCATCATTACTAAACTGTTTGTGGCTCCTTTGATGATCATTCAACTGGCGGCACTTGTAGGCTGCCTTTTTGGTGCTTACATGTTGCAAATGACTAGGCCATGACAAGTCTTTACTAAAGTACTGACATTTGTTTGGCTTTACATTGGTATAAATCCACTTCTTATGGCGGCGTAAATGAAGCAAATATCGGCAGGTGTTATGGAATGTTCTCTTGCAATATTGACAGATGTGAGGCTTCAAGTAGTACACTGGGCTTCTGGAAGTCATGTTCTGAAAAAAGTGGAAAAGGTATTGTGTGAACTGTGAAATTGAAATAATCTGGAAGATCAACATATGACTTCACTGATATTTTGTATAATTCTCACAATATAGTAATTACTCAATCTCATCTGGTTTTGTCATTACATTTAGCGACTCAAATGTTTATGGTATTATCAAAAGTAATTACATGTATGATTGAGGCAACAACACCCTTATGAAAAAACAACGACCAAATCATGATCGTAACGATCAAATTCTTGATCGTTACGATCAAAAAATGGTCGCGGCGACCAAAATTTTGACCGTCAATGATCATACGACCATAATAGGACTGATAGAGAATGGTCGTAGAAATGATCGTAACAAAAATGTTGGTCATATTTTTGGTTGTAATCCAAATATTGGTCGTAAATTTGATCGTTTTTTTGAATCCAAATATATTTGATCGTAATTATTGCTTTGATTGTGAATACAGTTGATCGTATTTTTGGTTGTAATCAAAATTTTGGTCGTTTTTTTGATCGCTTTTTCAACCAACTATATTTGGTCGTATATTATGATCACAATTTTGATGGTTGTAATTTTACGATCATTCAAGATGGTCGCAATCATGATACTTATATGATCTGAGAATTATACTATCAAAAATTCAAATTCATCATTTGAAAATTACAATCACAAAATTTTCATAAGATTTTAGGAACACCTCATCATCAAAATCATGAAAATGACCAGATATTATATTCCTCATTTTTTTGCCATTTTATTTCATAATCAATTTATTTCCACAGTAAAAATTGCTTTTACAATAAAATTGACTTCATGAAATATACCACGCATACAATGTAGAACATAATTCCTGAAATGTTTGTTGATGCCACTTTGGCCACATGTTCTGTATGAATTCGCCATGCACCCTTAGCGTTACATCGTTATATGTTATTACGACAGGTGCACATGTTTTATAGTCTCTACATTTACATTACAATTGTGTTAAAAGTTTATGGTGATAAAATGAATTGCAAAATAAACTTTGAATTTAAAACATGCAGATATCATGCAACTACTTCAAGTTAATTGAGCTATTAAGCTGAGATATTCATGTATAGCAGTAAAACATAGTACTAGCAGAATATAAGGTACTGCATGTTGTAATATCAATATGTTATGACTAAGTATGATGATGAGTATATACCATACATACCAGCCCGGGATAACAGCAGATTGTCTTTTAAACCAACTATAGTTTGATATTCAAACTTAATATAGCCTTCAGCTTCATGCAGCTACTTACAATTAAGAAATAAATGTCCTCAAATAATCATTGCATATTATCTTATACAGCACAGCATTTCAGCACTCACTTGTTGATGTTGCATTCTGTTTTATCAGCATTAGCTTAGTGACAGCTAGTAGCCCATGACCTTTTGTGGTTCATTTCCATTTTAATTATTAATTTTTGACTCATTTTTCAAAAATATTTTACAAAATAAAAGTGATTAATAATTTTATTATCATATATGCATAAATATTTGTTACAAAAAAAACCAAAAATACAACCAAATAATATTTTGAAATAAAAATTTTCTCAAGGGTCAAAGCCCGTAGCCCCCATACAGCCAATCACAATTCACATGGCCAAAGGTCATATTATATTCAAAAAATTGGATGCATGCAGTCATGGCAGTTGCAGAGATCACAAATAATATGATATATCTTTTGATTTAAAAAAAAGTTCATGAGAAAGAATGTGAGAAATATGATCTCTGCCTACATGTATAACTAGGACCATCCAGCCAGCGCAGGTAGTATAGTGAAATGAGATGGACATGAATGATGAAATGAGTGTAGCATGTTACATGTACATGTTGTAGGTAAGCTTATTAAAGGGCATATGTATTTTTATGGAATTGAATGGTCGATCATGATCAGATGATGGTTGGCAATCCTTTCTTTGCATGCACCTGGCCTGGATCAGGAAATTATTCTCTTCCATTGTCTTCTGCAACTATACTCACACATCATGATTCGAGAATCGAGAACTTTTTACTTTAATAATAATGTTGAGTTATAAATCAGTTATATTACATGTAACTCATGCAGTTTAGTTATATTAATTTTTACAGGCTTATACTACATGACTTTGTTTTAAAGATTAATTTAGGCCCCTAAGTGAATATCTTGTCCAGCATTTATATACCATTCATAACTGTTGATGCTTTTCTTGGACTTATGAAAATAATTCAGGGTTAAATGGTGCATGCATGGTTTGTACGTACTAGTGAGTCATTTTCGGTCACAGCAGTGGGAAATTTTACGATCATTAAAATATTGATCGCGATAGAAGCAATCAAATGCAGCGATCAGAAATAGCAATCGTAATAATGCGACCGTTTTAATGGTCGCATTACACAAAATTACGATCATTATTTGCGATAAAAAAAACAATCAAAAGTTGGTTGCATATATGGTGGCAGATTCGCGATCAAAATTACGACCATTAATAACGGTCAAAATAATGATCGCTGGGGTACCAAATGTGATCAAAATTACGATGATAAATACAATCAAATTTTGGTCGTAATTATGGTCGCAATTTTGGTCGTAATTATGGTCGCAAATTTGGTCGCAAATTTGGTCGTAATTATGATCGCATCAACATGGTCGTTCTTTTCATAGGGGCAGTTGGTGAAAATGTGAATATTGATGATGTACTATGTGAGTATACATGTGACCTTTTTGCATATCAGACTGGAACCCGTTGCTACATAGGATAGCTATGTTTTTGTTTATTATTTTACATGTATCATGTCATTTGGATGTTGTTTTTGCGTGTTTTAGAGAACAGTTCTCAACTTAAGTGAAATTGAATCAAGAAAAACTCTAATTCCAAGTTACAAA
This sequence comes from Amphiura filiformis, assembly GCF_039555335.1. Taxonomy (NCBI): domain Eukaryota; kingdom Metazoa; phylum Echinodermata; class Ophiuroidea; order Amphilepidida; family Amphiuridae; genus Amphiura; species Amphiura filiformis. Next base: position 12,170,348 of record NC_092645.1, read on the forward strand.
TCCACAATATTCAGAGGACCCCATTCTTGACTTGCATATTACAAGATGTTCAGGAAGGGCATTAAATATGTTGGAAGAAAAGGGGAGAAACTTTAACACTTTACATGTACATACAAATTCACATAAGACAGCATTCAAGCTTTGACTTACATTTTGTGGACAGAATGGTGAAAACATAAAGTGAAAGATATCCTACTTAAAGGAACATTTTCTAGGGTGAAATTTTGTGTAGAAACTGAATCTGACATAAAAATGCATAATTATCAACTTGAAAATTTTCCCCATAGCACTGTACAGGCATATTTCTGCCCGAAATCCTCAAATAACATGAAAATTTGCTCTAAAAAAAATAAGTCCTTCAAATTGGGGATACTTAGGGCTAAATAAACATAAACTTGCTCTAGAGGGAGGTATTGGCAAGAGCAAGTTTGTGTTTGTTTAGCCTTAAACCTCCCAGTTTTGAAGGACTTATTTTTTTTAGGGAATCCATTAATTTTTTCACGCCCTCAAAATTCTTAGGGGTGGGGGTAGCATATTGCAAGTTATTTTCTTTTCTGTAAATGAAGCTTACTTATTTATTATATTACCATTTAGCTATTGAAATACTGAGCAAAAAGACACTTAAAGCATCCCTATAGCTCATACGAATGAGGAGATATGGCCTTTTCAAATAGAAAATGAGGCGAATATCGTACTTTTTTCCAAATCAATTGTCACCCGAACACTCAAGTTTCTACTGCTGCTACGGAAATAAAGAAAGATGTTGATCCCATTCAATGCTTTTAATATCACAATTGTACCCTTGTTACACAATTAGTATAGAAAATTAGGCTCTATTTAATAGTGTTCATGTTCATACACTCACAGGAAATTCTGCAAGTCAATTTTTTGTCACCCCAAAACGGCTATTTTCGGTCAAAATCGGACATAAAATTGAATTTTTCTTGAAATCTATAAAAGATAGGGAGTTTTAAGTGCCAAAATCTGAAACTACATGATATTTTACCCTTGGAAACATATAAACAATCAAGAATTTTTATTGTTTTCACCCCTAAATAATTTTTTCACACTTTTGTCCGCCAAACGTAAGTCAAAGCTTGAACACTGTCATAAACTGTATTATTTCAGCTGACCTTTCATAAAGTGTGTTAATTCTTCAAATGATATTTGTCAATGCACAAAAAACATTACACATGTATTAAAAACTTCGGTCGAAGTTTTGCCACAAGTTTAAAAAATAACGGTTAGTTCATGAAAAAGAAGAAGTGAAATTTAGCAAAACGCGACGAGGTTTATTTGCCCGTAAGAGAGCTCTATTGTTCCGCTATTGTATCCGCTATTGTATCCACTATTGTATTCTATTCATAAAAGCTACTGCAAGAATCGCGGCAATCCCTGATCTTGCAGGTGTCTACCCTTGGCGTTTCGCATTTATTAACATTCAAAATGATCCCATACTCTTACATTTATAGTCTTATTAGTGCTTTTTATATAATATTCAGAAATTGCAATTCTGAAAACTACTAAATTTTCAAGTGAAAATATATATTCCATCGAAAATATATCATACTTAATTGTATAGATAGAAATCTATTATACCCAACCCAGAAGTGCCCATTGCACCCAAATATCCCCGCAAATATCTCATACACGATTTTATTCATTCATTTTGGGCTTTATTAACTCAGAAGTCGTCCAAAATGGCAACATCATCAGCATGATCAAACCCTCTATGACTTGTTCACAAGTTGATGCTTTACAAATTACCCTCACTTGACCAAACACGCATAATACATGATCGAAACACCCAGCAGAGTTTTACATAAGATTATAAGACGGCGCGTATGTGGCTTGTCTTAACGATTCAAAAGAGGCCACCATCTAACCCACTGACACTAGCTAATTAGCATGGTAGAAATCTATAGTGCGGACACTCTTCAGTCGCAAACCAACAAAATTCGTGCTATTTTGGCGTTCTTGCAAAAGAAATCTCGTGAATCGAGTGCCCTCTCAACAATATCCCTAGATGTTTGCCAATAATGACACACTCTAGAAACGCCAATATAAATCACCCAACAGCTTCATTTTAAGAATTATTTCAGTATCCAAATCAATAGGAACAGAAAGAGTATGCATGGTCTACACATTCCAGGAAAATGTTTCATTTGTTTGTTCCAGCATTCTATATTTCCCTAAAATTATCACATTTTTGTCACCAAAATACTATGAAAATGATTCAACAAGCTACGCAGAAATTATGTGCGATAAATCATACAGATTTTACCAAATTTTACATAACTTTAGTAAATATTGGAAGATCTTGAAGATTTTTAGCCATTCTGAAGGGCAACATGAGTATATATATTAAGAAATCAAACATCGCGCCCTCCTCGCAACCTCCATTTAATCGAAGGTTGTCAAAAATGATCCGATAATATGACCTCAAAAAAAGAATTAATATCTACCAAAAAACGTTTCAAAACGTAAAAAGGGGCCAAAGTTTAAAAAATCTTTCCTGTGTGGCTTTTCACCCTTTTTTAAACTTGGTCCCATTCAGTAAAGTAGTAATAACATGAAGAACAAGTCCTAATTTCTACATGCAACAATTACATGTAGGTTTAAGACTGTTCGAAAGCATAGGCTATAATGTATTATCAAAAACATTTGAAGGTTTATGTTTTATTATATTGTGTGTTCATAAGAGTAGTAGAGTATTATATATACTTAGCAAATTGACTGTCTGTCAACCTACATCTGTACATGAGGCGCAGAATCACACAAGCCGATGAAGAATTTAACAAAGTGAGTATTTGCTACTTTTGCTTAAATCAAAATACATTATAACGTCTTTACGGAAAAACGTCAATCACGCACGAACATTAATTCATTTACTCTACAAAATGAACACTGACAACTAAGAAAACAAACAAGTAGCCTAAGTGATCACATGGTTTGCCGAATGTAGCCGAATGAAGCCGAATGAACGGTATCGGTGTCGGAACAAGGATTGTTACTTGTAAACAAATCGTTTCGCCGACACGTTTCAAGAAATTAAATTTACGATCTTTTGATAATTAGTTAGGGATCGTTTTATTTTAACCTCTGGCATGAGAGATTGAGAATGTGGGTTAAAGATAAGCCACTCTGTGTCCTCACTATGTTCGGGTCTGTGAGGGTGCTCGACCAGGCATAGGTTCGCTATACCTAAAGGGATCCGATCATCCGCTAACTTAAGGTTCAATACCACTAATTCAGAAAAAGGTTCGCTAGTTCTAAGGTTCGTTATCTATCTCTAATTGAAATTTTAAGGTTCGCTATTTTAAATTTAAATTAGATAGGTATAGCGGTAGCGAGCCTTTTCTAATATTAGAGTTACCGTATTTAAAATTAGAGATAGCGGGTCTGATTTCAAGTTAGTGATATCGAACCTTATAGAGATAACGATCTTAAATATAGCGAACCTCAGAGATAGCAGGCCTTATTTCAAATTAGAGATAACGAACCAGGGATACCAGGTTTGTTAAAATTAGAAATCGTGGGCCTTATTTAAAATTAGTGATAGCGAACCTTATTTAGCCAATTACCTTCAATAAATTAGTGATAGCGAACCTTAATATTTCAAATTCATGATATCGAACCTTAGAAATACTGAACCTTTTCAAATTACTGTTTTTAAACCTTGGTATAGTGGACCTTTTTGTAATTAGTGATAGCGAACCTTAGAGATAGGGAACCTTGAGATAGTGGTCCTTAGAGATAGCGAACCGGCGCCCTCCTAGTTTCCCCTAACACTACGAGAACTTCATCCCCATAGTAAAAGGTTGTGTAATAAAACAAATACTATACATGGTTTATATTGGGACAGTTTATAGGGCTCACTTAGGCATTTTCCCTCTGGCTTCGCTTCGGGCCTATCACCCCTCACCCTCTGCCCCGGGTTCGTGGTGATAGGTCCGTAGTAGGCGTAGCTGTGAGTACCTCGGCTCGGTAAAATACATGTTGTTTGCCCTATTTCCATCCCCTCATGATGATGTAGTATTAATTGTATACTACAGTTCAACTGACTACTATGTCAGCTACTAGTTCCTGTACTTATAGTAGGGATGACCACTGTTAATACAGTTTCCACTAGAACGATTTTTCATTTACTGTGTGCGTGCACTCACACACGTATTGTCTATGGAGAAAGTGATCGATACAAGAAATCCCAGGCCTGTTAAATGGCGCACATACTTGTTTTGATCCAAATGTGGGCCTATATCAGGGTGTTTCAAGAAATTCCTGATTCCACCAGAAAACATTAACCAAACTTTTTCCTGTTTGGTCAGTAAATAGAGATGACCTTCCTTCATGAAGAGATCAACTTTTTTAATGAAAAATTTAATGAGATGAGAACTACAACAGGTTGAAGTGACACCATTCTAGACTCGCTGAGTCTCATGGACGCCGTTCCTATGTCCATCAGACTCGTATTTCCCATTTTGGATGTCAATGGGAAATACACACTTAACGCTTTGCGCCGTTAAAAACTTGAAAAAAAATCTTTAAAATTTTATCAATGTATATAAAAGTGGTACCAACCGTATTGTGCTTGCTAATTTAAGACTCGGTTGAAACAAAATTAAGGATCGAAAGCATTTTAGTGTCCAAAAAGGCAAAATTATCGTCAAAGTTCTGCGAAATCGGCACCCTTGCGAAGGGTTCAGAATTGAATCGAACGAAAATATCCGATCTTTGCGATCAAAAACACAAAATTACAACTTTAAACATACTATTGGCAAAAGACATTATTACCAAACAATACAGAATAGAAAATTTGACATCATTTTCTCAAAATATTGAAAAATTTGCTCACTAGACATCGAAAAAGTAGGCAATCCAATTCCCGTTCAAACGCGTGGGAAACTGAAAGTGCGATAATCGTGACTACACCATTCCGTGCATCAGGTGTTCAAACGCAATTATCTCGAATTTGGAGTGAATCAGACAAGCAAACTTACATACTCATAAAATTTAACTATTTTTGAAGACAAAATGTGCAGGATGTTAAGAAATTTAAGAATGTTTAAGCCTACCATGCCCATCTCAAATCTTTTACTTCCCTGCACTACTCACTACCTAGTCTGTGTTACAGACCGTGTACCTATATCCATAGGGAGAGAAACTACTGGGAACCACACACTCTCGGAAACCATAGTGGGCACATGCACACACAGGAAATCTGAATAACGTGTCATGTTTGGAGGACGTCAATCACAACACATCAAACAATCACAATGACATGTGTATACAATTAGTTCAAATGCTAAAGCGTATTATTTCAAGTTGATCATGTTTTTATATAAATCAATCAAGACTTACTTGTAATCATTCTCTCCAAACTCAAGGAATTAATTGCTAAACTACACCAACAGAAATCAGAATTGTGGTGCTTGTTACGTTGTGTTATCAATTTGTTTTTGTGACTTGTTATAAATGTGGATTAATACCAGTATTACAAATGCAGAAAACTGAGAAAACACAAAAGTGAAAATATTTTTGTTCTTGAAATATAATGAATATATTTGTCATTAATAGTGAAACAAGTTTTGTTTTCCAAAAGGATTCTACTTAAGCAATTAAAAGACAAAAGCAATTGATTTTAGGATTACTCTTTTCTCATTTGTAAACACTTCCATTTGGCTGAAATAAAATTCCTTTAAAAGGTGTGTCATTGTGTAGCCCTGTGCATTGTTAACTGAGTAGCTCTGTGTCAGGTTCTGTGTGTTAATATCCTGCTGTGAGCATGCCCCCTTTATAAAAGTCTATAAATTTCAATTTCAGTAATTTGTTCTTGTTCAATACAAGCCTTAAAGAATAAGAATAAGAATAAGAATAATGTTTAAAAAAAAAGATGGATTAAAGAATAGGGGATCCAAACAGTTATCATGGTTATTTTAATATCATTAGGGCCTATAAATATTAATGTCATGTCATAAAATGACTCTGTGCTAGCTCTATGCATCATATTCTTCCAGATCAATATCCCTACAATATATTGTTAGTTATTGTTAAATATATTGTAAATTTGGTAAATGTTATTGACTATTCCTTAATCCCTACACTGTCCTGGCCAGGGGCATCTTTTAGTATAATTTGTTTCTCTTTCATAACACCATATTGAAAACTTTTCAAGACCACTATGTTGTCACAGGTTGTTATACTATTTTATTTCAACTCTGATTTATTTATTTTTCACCTGACTTACCCGGATGAAAAATCAGTAAGTATATATAGTTTTAATGTTCAAAGCTAACTTTAAATTGGGTGCATCTTCTCTGCTCCCCTAATGTTAAGCCCCACATTTGGAGCTGCTCCAGTTCTTTGAGCCTCAAACTCTGACAATAGTAGTAGCTCTTCAAATTTGAAAAAAAAAACCATTTAGCTCCATTTTGAATTTGGTCTTAATTTCAGTTTATCAAACCCCTATTTTGCCCGAAAATCAGTTAAGAAAAAGTTAAGCCCCCTCCCCGGATTTCCTCCAATTGGATTTTTTTTCCTTCAAAAAGTGAAGGTCAAAATTTGCTTTTCAGAGGTGGGGTTCAGTGGCGTACTGTGGGTCATCATATTGGGGGGCACCAACCATGATTGGGGGCACCGGGTCTGATGGGGGGGGGGGGGCACAAGGAAAATTGTCAAATGTTGCCCAATATAGGTTTGGCAACACTGATTTAGATTAGAAGCGTCTACACAAAGAGCAATTAAAAAAAGGTTTGAAAGTAGTTTTTTGGAGGTGCTGATTCCGAATCTTTACGTACATCTGAAACAATATTGTAACTGCATGAATTTAGAGAAATTTAAATAAACTTGTACTTTTACTGGAATAACTGTGTTATGTGGGTGAGATTGTTTGATCTTGGTTATTGAATGTTTCCATTTTTATTTTGTGGTCTTGGAATGTCCCTGGACCTAGAGAGCTAAGAACGATCCTAGCATTTAACTCTTAGGTCCAGGGACATGACTGCAAACCGGTTTTTTTTGAAAAATTGGGAGTGGGATTTTATTCAAAGGTGGGACTATACCTGTGACCTGCATCAGTACGGTAATTTGCAATTTCACAATATTTTTAGCCCTAATCAAGGTGTTTAACCCCTGGGGGGGTACTCAGTACAAATGACCATACGGGGACGTGCCGCAAATAATTATGGGTAGCATTTTTGGCCTTTTGGTATAATCAATGACCCCTTTTTCAAAGCCTATTTTGGTATATGAATGGGTCCCTTTTTCAAAATTTTCTCAATTTTTTCCGAAAATAGCCCAATTTTTCCTTAATTCAGCCAAAATTTTCAAAATTTTCCCAAAAGTTTGGGAAAATTTGTAAAAACTAAGACAATTTGGGTTAAATTTGGCCGAAAATTTTGACATTTGGTATATCAATGGCCAATGGGTCCAAATTTTTGAAAAATTGGTATATTTATGGGTCCACTTTCAAATTCTCAGCGGCACGTCCCTACCAAAACCAAACTTGAGTACCCCCCCCCCCGGGTTTAACCCCGCTACAACAAAGATTCGATGGTAATTCTGATTTCGTTCTCCCTGATTGGGAATGGAGTTCCCCCTAATGCTTTTTGAAATAAATTGAAAATTATTTAACGAAATGTAAAATTGTAAAAAGTTATGAGTAACCTTATCTGTTTTACAAATCTGGGCCAATTTGTAGTGTCACACATTATTGTGTTTGGTCACAATGGTTCATTATGTAAAAAAAGAGTGACTTGCTGGTCCATGTTGTTCCATACATGTTGGATTGCTTGGGTTAGCTCTTGCAGTGTTGTGGTTTCATTGATAAGATATCCATTTATCATTAAAAAGAAAAGAATTAAACACCTGCTTTGCTTTTGAAAAAGAAGAAAAAGTTTTCTTTTACAAACACATGAATAGCCCTGGCCTACGTACTGTATTGTTTGAGAATTGAGTCCTATGGACTCAGATGCAACTTTTTAACACTGTTTAAAAGGTCGCTTTTTTACATAATGAACCATTGTGACTGAACGCAATGACGTGTGATGCTGTGTAAAACAAATAAGGCTACCCATATCTTTTTACAGGTTTGCATTTCGTCAAATATTTTTCGATTGATTTTAAAAAGTATTTAGGGGGAACTTATAAGTTGTGGACCCTATATCTTGGGGCTTACCCCCATGCACTCACTACTGATAATGACTCAAGAAAATCAAGAGCTGTTCACATGAATTTTACATAACACTAATGATTTTATTTTTCTTTCTTTTCTCTTCCATGTTCCTTGTTGGATGTTACTGTGATTATTCTTCTGTACATAGGTAAGTCTTCTAATAGGTGTCAACATGAATAAGGCCTAAAAAAATTGTTTGATTGGCGTAACCCGACCTACCCTAAAATTACATGTAGGCCCGACCCTAACTTTTTTTATTTCTTTTTTGCCTAATGGGCTGTGCAATAATTGTGTGTGGGGTGAATTATCAGAATGCTCTGTCAAAAATCACTTCCCCCCCCCCCTCTGGCCATAAAAAAAAATCTTCCACCCCAATCCCCAATTTAGGGGCTGTGCAATAATTATGATTCCTAGGGGAGGTTAAAATTGGCGAGCCGTTTGGAAATTTTACCCCTCCCTCTTGCGGGGCTCATTATTATTGCAAAGCCCCTTAAAACTTTAAATTGTCTGATCATGCGATACGAGCAGGAAATTTGACATATATGTGAACATTTTCCTAATGTTTTTAGGGTTTAATATCATAATAGTTCCCCCAAAAGTGTCAGAAATTGTTGACTGACCATGCTTTCCTCTGGGCATTATGGCTTTACAACAACCCCACCCCCCTCCCCTATATCCAGTACCTGGTGTACACATAATTATCAGCATAATTATTACACTATGAAAAGCCTTGATAGTATTTTTTGACAGGAATTCTCTATAGATGGACCAGATCTGGCCTGCTGACCAATGACGTAACTAGGGGGCAAGGGGGCAACGTGCCCCGGGCGCTTCCACTAGGGGGGGGGTGCCAAATTGGCATCACTTTAAAAAATATTGAAAATTCCCACACCCCTGCATCTAAGATATTCTCGGGTGGGGTGCCAATTTTGTTTCTTGCCCTGGGCGCTACCAACCCTAGTTACGACACTGCTGCTGACCAATTTTGGTTGGAACTTGAAGCTTTGATATATGCAGTGACGGGAAATTTTTTCTAGGGGGAGTGGGGGAGCAAAGTGATTTTGACGGGGGCAATATTGACACATTTTGTGCAAAATTGCTGCAAAAAGTGGACATTTATCGCGGAATTTGGAGGTAAAGCGGAAAACGCATTTCTGAGAAAAAAATAAAAATATAAGCAAAAATGACCTAGAAAATGAAAAAAAAAAAAAAAATGAAATGGGTCTTCAAAATTCATCAAAATAAAGTAAAATCCGTCACAGATTTACCGTACAACGCCTGTCCTACCTCCCATTGCAGCCATGATACCCAATCACCCATCCCAACTTTGCAAATCGCAATGATCGTCACAAGATTCTTGTGAAAGTTTATTATGTCCGAAATGTGCTAAAATTACAAAGCGGAGAAAAGCGGAATTTAGCATTTGTAAAGCAGAAAATTCTTGGCTTTAGTATATGCACAGTAAACATAGCAAACCAAGATGTATCTGCCTCTCAAAAACAACACAAATCTTTTAAATAGACAGGTCTGGAATTCAATATCTAGCATGAGCATCAATCAGGAGGAGGGGATATACCCCCCCCCCCCAATCCTCGGGGTAAAATGACCCATTTTTTGTTCTTTTCAGCCACTTTTTGACAATTCAGGTTGATTGTCACTTATGTAAAATAGCACAATGCACATAGAAAGCATTCATGATTGTTTAAAGTGGATAACAAACATAGGGTGATTTGAGGGTGCTGAATTTAAAACAGTTATCATGCTCAATGTTGGTGCCTTGAACCTAAAAAATTAATTTGAAAAAATTAACTTACTTTACTCAAAATCATATCAAATTATTCCTCTGGTCCCAGGAACTCCAAAATGTATATTGAGACCATGCGCATCAAAGGTTAATCTACACATTGTACAGGGGGCAAAATTTATAGTTCTCCAATTGAACCTCTGCAGAGATTCAGAAAAGAATAGCTAGCACTAGCTGTGATGTATAACCATGCTAGGAAATGATTATTAGGTCAATGACCATTTGAATGGGTCTTTTTACCCTTTTTTATGTAACACACACATATACATCACAGCTAGTGCAAACTATTCTTTTTATGAATCTCTGAAGGCAGAGGGCACTATGTTTTATTATTTTTGTAATTCTTAGGACCAGAGGAATAATTTCCAAATTGGGAATTTAATTTCAGCGTCGATGTTGCCATTAATGTGTTTCACTACGTCAGTCGTACTGAAGTGATCCATTGAACCATCCCGTACGCCATGTACGTACAGTTCATGCATATTGTGAACATCGTGTGTACGCATTTGACAAATATTCCACAATCATGTGAATAATATACAATGTGACATGTCGTTTTATTAATTATCTTAGATTTCGTCATAAAGACAGCACCTAAATGTTAGTTGGTTCATTTATATTGTGCATTGTATCATATAAAGTTATGACAAAATTTGAGGGTGTCGACCTCCTCAGCAAATATTACAATATGAGCTTCAAATTCGGACTCTGATAAGCAGTGGCGTAGATTTCTTTTTGACATACGGGGGATGGAGTTGGAAAAAATTCTTAAAATATAGTCAATGCAGCACCTTTTGGCGACAGAATAAGCTTATTGTACAAATACGCGCAAAGCGCCGCGAAAAAATTTTTGCTATTTTGAAGCTAAACTGATGAAATAACGGTGTAAAAGGAGAATAAATGAGCCAAAAAATTGGCAAATCTGAGGTTAATTTGGTCAGAAACCCATTATCAGGCGCCAACATTGGGGGGGATGATTGTATGGACCACCCCCTGACAAAATATTGGGATAAATCCCCCATCCCCCGGATCTACGCCTATGCTGATTAAAGGTACAAGCCTCGTGGGGAGGGGGGTACTCAAGTTTATTTTGATAGGGGTGTGCCACTGAAAGTGGACCCATCAATATACCAATTTTCCAAGAAATTTGGAACCATGCATCGATATACCAAAAGTTAAAATTTTTGGCAGAATTTTACCAAATTGTCTTTTTTTACAAATTTCCCAAAATATGAAAATTTTGAAAAAAGGACCCATTGGCCTAAAAAATGGTCATTGATATATCAAAAGACTGAAAATGCTATACCCATGTTTGCAGCACATCCCGGAATGTCATTTGTACTAGTACTCTCCCGACAAGCCTGTACCCCTAGGCTTTTATTACATCAAGTTATTGATCATCTGCTAGGCATCCTTTTAGTGTGGATGTTTTGTCTCCTGCCATACATCCCATACCAGTATGGTTTAATCAGCATGTCATGGTGGCGCAGGTGGATCAAATATCGACAGGTGTGATGGAAAGTTCTCTTACAATATTGACAGATGTGAGGCTTCAGGTAGTACACTGGGTGTCTGCAAGTCATCATCTGAAATAGATGGGAAAATGAAATCAAATATTTACATACAGGCTATAGCTAGTCATTATCACAGTTGTAGTGGTTTAGGGAACAAACCAAAAGATTGATGACATCCTAGTTTCGTTTAGGGGGAGGGGTAAAAATACTCGATAATGTTTGTAGTGTTATAATTATTAATGTTAAAATGTTCAACATTTTATTATTACGTTTCTGGCAGGGAGGGAGGGAGGGGGTCGGCTAAGAAACAAAACTAGTTAGGTTTATAGGACATCATCAATCCTTTGGTTTGTTCCCTTATGGGGCGGTAATTTGCTTCAGAATGGTGGGTCACAATATGGGGGGATCATAAAATTGACCAAATATTGGGGGTATAAAATTGTATTGGTATAGGGGGCTGTCATTTTCTTCAGAATGTTGGGTCACAAATATACTGGGGGATCATGAAATTTACCAAAAACAGGAGGTATAGAATTACAGTAAAACCTCATTATAACGAAATCGGATACAAGAAAAACCCTATTATAAAGAAGTACTATTTTTCCAGAACCAAGATACAATATTCTTTTGTTATTTATTGTTTTTACAACCCTGATATAACGAAATTTGGATATAAAGAACTAATTTCTCTGTCCCTGACAACTTCGTTATAATGAGTTTCCACTGTATTAAGGGTTTAATAGCGCACTTTACACTTTAAAATTTGTGCATAATCTTATTTTCCACAATTTCAGGGTTAAGGTTAGTAACTATTTTGAACTATTGCGATTTTGTAGTTCACAGCATCTTGCAAATGGTAGTGAGCTTTGGTAAAAATTACATTGATCATTTCATAGCGAGTGTGTATTCAAATTCAAGTTAGTAGTGGTTCTTGAGTTATGTTGTAAAGAGGGCTAAAACAACAACACTTTGTAAAACGTAGTACATACATGTAACTCATAACAACAATAAATCAAGCAATTTGCAGCATGAACTATTGCAAAACATCAAAATTTTATTTTTCAATAATATATTGATTTAGAAATAATTTTTTTTTGGCTGCTCCTACACTCTCAGAACATTGGATAAAAAATGAATGGGCAGAAAACAGTTGGTTAAAAATGCCCAACAGTGGTTAAGATTCTTGAAGTTGGGCAAAATACAGTTTAATACATTGTTGGTCAAACCTGTTAAGTGCAATATCAGATATTTATTTAGTAGGGTTGGCCACGGTCAAAAAAATTTTTCTTGCTGAGGTGAAAGGACTTTGGTTGGAGGTTACAAAAATGAATTTCGAAAATTCAGCTGAAGTCCGTTGAAGAACGGCCCCATTTGTGTTTTTTACAATTTTCGCATATTTTGGAGCTAAAAAAAGTGAAAATTGCCCTTAAAAGGACGCCTTGTTGCCTTTTATACAATAAATTATATCATAAAAAAGCCTTATCCTTGTTCTATCTACAAATGAAGTTGTGTTTAGAGATTTGTTTTCTAAATATCGATTTCGGGCCTGGCAACACTGCAAGTTTTTCAAATTTTTACCGATTTTGGTGATACTGAAAAATGAACTTTCAAGCGCCACCTAGGATTTTGTCGTTATGGTTATTGGTAGAACATACCTTGCCCCCAACATATATAATAAGAACATCCTGGGGAAATTTATTTCTCTAAGGAAGGTGTTGCCAGAAAAACATACATTTTGTAAAAATTCAAAATTCTCATAAAAGGAACATTTGCTGCAATTTGCCCTAGATTTAGCACATGTGATGTAATGAGTCATTTTATCATCATGGTCAACGATTCTGAATGTTTGGAAACAATAAATGAAGTTTAATTTTAATGCGGTGTTGCCAGATGCCCAAAATTATGAAAGCTACATTACATAAAATAGCCCAAATATGTCAAGTTTTCATGTATGAATCTAGTCAATCCAGTCAAATCACAGTCTATTATTATAAATCATTTTATCATAATTTTCACCTGTTTTGAATGTTCATCATACAGTGTTGCCAGATGCCAAAAAGTAGAAAAGGTACAATTCTGGTTTACCCTGTGCATCCTGTGTTTTCAATACCATTTTTGATTTACCGTGCGCATTTTCATAAAGGGACATTTTTTCCAATTGCCCCGAATTTAGTACATGTGATGTAATGAATTGTATGTAGAGTCACATTATCACCATGGACAACTATTCTCTATGTTTCAAACTTTAACTTGCAGTGTTGCCAGATGCCTAAACTATGAAAAATAGGACAAGTTTTTATGTATGATAAACAATTTCTTTAATGATGTATCTAAAATACAATTAAATTATAATAAATTATGATATGACCCTTAAACTATTTGTTTGGAGATTTGATACGGCGCCGAAGACTACAGCTGTGCCATAATAAAACTGAAACCCTGTTTCCAGACGAAAATGTGTATGTTGTTACAAGAAATTCAAAGTAATTCATAGAGCAATACGACATCGATCGTGAGCCAATCTGCATTCTGTTGCCTGCAAAAGCCGAAGATCAGAATGAAATTCTGAAACGACCATGACCAGATATTTTTCTTAGTAAACTTCAAACGTATTAAAAACACCAAATTGCAGTCACAAAATATATGATATTAGTAAATCACCAAAGCGAATGGTAACAAAGGTATGCGGAAACGAACTGCATTAACAATAACAAAGTATGTGCCCAAAGATTTGTCTTTGGCATGTCGCTTTTTTGAAATATCACCAAAAATGTTAAATTTTGGAAAAACACCCCAAAACTTAGAACGTCGAAACAAACACGAACCTTCCAAAATAAATACATATTCACACTCGGCGGCCCAGTCACTACCTGCTGCTGTGATTTGGGGTAACTCGTTGCTTCCCCTCTTCAGATACCTGTACTTCAAGTATACCCCAAAGAAATTTGTGTATTAACACTTTCTAGGGTGTTAAATTAAATCGTAGTAAGATGCATTGAGATTACAAGTAGATAGTGTGGCAGAATGGTGATAGATTGTAGACAGTGTCTGTTAGGTTAGACCTGGTAAGAGTTATTGGAATGGCTCCACAGTATTCAATACTTCAACGTGCTTTCATAATGAAGAATTGCTGGTTGACACGAAGCTATGGAGAAGTGCAGAGCAGATTTAGAAGACAGTTTCAATTTCAAAACGTTTCAAAATTTGATGCGGGCAGTTACAGAATGGATCTATCCAAAGCTCATTTAAAATCACGGGGCTTCACCACACACTGTCAGAGTCGTAAGGCAGAGACTTGGGAACTATCTTTCTAAAAGTACGTGTACAGCAATTTTATGTTATGTAGACTGAAGTGAGATAATGCTTGAGAGCATGTATGCAATAAATAGTTCAAGCAGTGAACCTATTCATCTTGTGCTGTGTAAGTAAAACAATGCTTAAGTCGATCTTCGCTTAAATGACTGTAGCTCCCAGATGCATCAACCTATTATCTTCAGATTATTAGAACAATAAGTTAACATATTCCCCTTTCCATTTGTTTTAGCAATTTTATATTTTTAATATATTTTTGAAAATGTCACATATCCCGGTACCAACCATTTTGATACACCCTGTACATCAAGAATGTCTTGTTAAACTCAAAATTATGTTCTGGGAACACTTTTTGATCAAATACCTGGTCATATAATCATGATAATAGAACACTGGTAAAGAGTGTATGTGTATTGATAAGATATGATTGGCCAATTCCTTTTCCAACTTTTCAGCAATATCTGAAATGAAAATTAAAATCGGCGATACTGAGGACTTCTATTAAAGTAATGAAAGTACAATTTTGTTTGTAAACATGTTTACTGGAAAGTTTATGTCAATGTTAAAGGCTTAATGTACGATTTCCTTCAAATTTTAAATTTGTCATTACATGTAGGGGAGAGCGGGGAGTGTTCGCCCTATTTTTTTCTGACCAGCCTAGCGATATCAATTTTAAGGTTAGGGATGACCTGATTAGCCCATGTGAAAGCCCTATGTCTTAGCTATATACTGCCACAATCCCTGAACTATAGGCCTTACAATAGCAACAGGATAGAGCAAACAAAAAAGTTTTGCAAAGTGGCGAACTTGCCCCATATTGGGGCAGGTTCGCCCATATGGTTGGGTAAGTTCACCCTAATCACAAAAAGGTTTAAACATTGCATAACAATAACATATTCAATGCAAACATTTAGCAAGAGTATACAGGGCATTCATTCTCTTCTGGGGAGTCACTAAATTTGTTGCAGGGGTCGGGTCAGGGTAAAATGTAGGGGTCCAAAGTGAGCTTAAACGTATCATGTTTACAACTTCGGGAGAAATGGATTAGGACATAAACGGTGGTATGACTAATACCGATATCACATAACTTTAAAAAAACATGTTTTCAGTAGTTTTACCTTGTTTAATGGTTTAATTATCAATATTTTGCATAATACGCTGATGGGGCAGGTCCGCCTCCAGTTTGGGGTAAGTCCGCCTGGGAAGATATAGGGCTTAACATGCCCCATCCTCAAAAGGGCTTAACGAGCCCCTTGTGCACATTTTTGTATTTTCTTGGGTATGCAAAACACAAATCGAATAAGGAGTTTATAACTGCATTAAATCTTTGACAAATCCCATATGTTCTCATTACAGATTTCCATTAAAACCATCTGTATTTATGTATCAATGATAATACAACATTATGAATGCAAGAAAAAATTACGTTTTGGTGTAATTTTTTTGTTTTGGCTGCAGTTCGATGAACACTTCCCTATATGTCGCGTAGCTAATATGAGAAGTTTATAATGACCTATGTCACCTAATTTTGCCATCACCAAATTCCCTGCTAGCCGTAGTGCTGAGAAACAAGGGGTGGGCGAACCTGCCCCCATTGGGCGAACACTCCCCGCTCTCCCCTATATACTCAAAATGCTGAAATAATACTAGTAATAATGATCGGGAATGGTTTCTGTCCATTTTAGCTGAAATAACGAGGTAACGTGAAAGAAACACTGCTTGTTATTTTGGCCGTTTAACACGCAGTTCTATGGGCGGACATAAAGTCATAATTTCTTGAATTATGACTTTATGTCTAACTTTGCTCTGTTTACCTACAAACACAACAAATTTGGCTGATTCCATTTAGGGCAAGTTGTGACATGTGTAAACATTACAAATATGCCAAAAAATCAGGTTTGAAAAAAATTAACCAAATTCATATTATAAGATCGTACATTATGACTTTAAAGTGGTTAAGTAAAGACTACAAGGTTTAAAAAGCTCTGAGAGTGTATGGCATGTATGGTGTATTTTTTACAAAATCCTCCTACATTTGTATGTCTGCTAGTATTTGGCATCTGGCAACACTATGTCAAACATTCACAACTGACAAACAGATAGGTTAACATGGTTAAAGAGGTCATATCGAAATTTAGTATAATTTAATTGTATTTTAGATGCATCATCAAAGAAATTGTTTATCAATATCATACATAAAAATTATTTTTTATAGTTTACGCATCTGGCAACACTGCATTAAAATTAAAGTTTCGAAACATAGAGAATAGTTGTCTGTCCATGATGATAATGTGACTCTACATACAATTCATTACATCACATGTATACTAAATTCGGGGCAAATTAGAAAAAAAAATGTATTGAAAACACAGGGTGCACAGGGTGAACCAGAATTTAACCTATCTTTTCTACTTTTTGGCATCTGGCAACACTGTATGATGAACTTTTTTGTTTCCAAACATTCAGAACAGGTGAAAATTATGATAAAATGATTTATAATAATAGACCGTGATTTTTGGATTGATTAGATTCATACATGAAAACCTGACCTATTTGGGCTATTTTGCATAATGTATCTTTCATAATTTTGGGCATATGGCAACACCGCATTAAAATTAAACTTCATTTATTGTTTCCAAACATTCAGAATCGTTGACCATGATGATAAAATGACTCTACATACAACTCATTACATCACATGTGCCAAATCTAGGGCAAAATGCAGCAAATTTTCTTTTTATGAGAATTTTGAATTTTTACAAAATGTATGTTTTTCTGGCAACACCTTCCTTAGAGAAATAAATTTCCCAAGCTGTTCTTATTAGATATGTTGGGGGCAAGGTATGTTCTACCAATAACCATAACGACAAAATCCTAGGTGAGCGCAAAAGTTAATTTTTCAGATCGCTAAAATCGTAAAAAATGGCATTTTTCAAATTTGAAAAACTTGCAGTGTTGCCAGGTCCGAAATCGATATTTAAAAAACGAATCTCTTAACACAACTCAGTTTGTAGATAGAACATGGATAGGACTTTTTCATGATACAATTTATTTTAAATACCAACTTGTATATTATAGCAACGAGGCGCCCTTTTAAGGGCAATTTTCATTTTTTAGCTCCAAAATAGGCAAAAATTGTAAAAAACACAAATCGGGCCGTTGCCATGGCAACGGACTTCAGCTCAATTTTCGAAATGCATTTTTGTAACCTCCAACCAAAGTCCTTTCACCTCAACAAGAAAAGATTTTTTGACCATGGCCAACCCTACTAAATAAATATCTGATATTGCACTTAATATGGTATTTACACAATGTTGGTTAAAAGTTAACCTTGGCAAAAAACATCCTTTTCCCGCCAATAAAGTTGGGCAAAGTATGGTTTTGCCCAACCATGGTCACATGGTGTTCCTTTGCGAACTGTGATTGGTCATTGTGTTGGGCAAAAATGCATTTCAGAAAACAAGATGGCCGATATGAGTGGCTTGTTGCAAAGCTGTGGATCGGGTCTTCAAGATCTGTTGGAGACATTTGAAGGTAGGAAATTATATTATAAAGTATATCATTTCATCGGGTATAACACTTAGTTTAAGTGTGTGCGAGGCCGAGACTGTGAGCAAGACTTACGATGCTTTATCGACGACGACTACCACCACAACCAGTAAGCTTATTAAGCTTAAGCTTACCGTTGTGGTGGTAGCTGTCGCTGATAAAGCATCGTAAGTCTTGCTCACAATCTGGCCTCGCACACACTTAAACTAAGTGTTACAATGTATACCCGATAATGTTTATAATATAATTTCCTACCTTCAAATGTCTCCAATTGGTTAAAACATGAACAATGAAATGAACTTCCCATTCATAGTGTTTAACCAACTATTGGTTATATTTAGCCCATTTTGCCCAACATGCTTTGCCCAACTGGTTGGTTACTGTAATGTTAACCAGTAGTTGGTCAATGTTTTTAACCAACCTGTGGTTATATTGTTAAAGGCCCTTTCAGTGATTTCACAGGAACATTAAAAAAAATGGAAATTTGTCAGAGTTGCTTAGAAATAAAGAATAAGTCTACAGAATTTCATTAAACCACTTTTCCCCTGAATACATCGACAAATTAGTCAAAAACAGAAGTTTTAGAAAGGTTTTCTACTTCAACTCAGATCGACTCGAGAAAATCGAGATTTTCGTACAGTGCGCCAATTAATCGACTGGAAAAACTTCCTAGTCCAGTGTTTCTAACACGGGGAAGTAGAGTCTAAATTGATTTAAAACAGACGCTTAATTTTTGTAGTAGAAAACAAAATAAGCAATTAAAGGTCACCGAGGCAAACTAACGGTCAATTCAAATATGAAAAACAGTTAAAATTGTGTATTTTGTTTAAAATAGTAGCTACTGATGTAATAAGTAGTAGAAACAATACGCAACGCGTGTTGGCACGGTGGAGAGTGAGCTTTTTCGATCTCGAGTCGGACTTTTGTACTGTCAGTATCAAAAGTCCAGATTCATGTAAATGCTTTATTTTGTCTAAAATACACGGCTTTCGACCGAACCACAAGCAGGCTATGTTAGCACATCTATGCCAATTACAAAGGTACCGGTACCAAAATCTGAATTTTGATGATTTTTACGATCGTCCGGATGAGCAAATCACTGAATGGGCCTTTAACCAACCCAGGTTGGTTAACAATATAACCAACTGTTGGGCTGTTCACCTGTAAATACATGGTTGGTTAAAATTTTAACCAAGTTGGTTAAAATTTTTAACCAATGTTCTGAGAGTGTACCAGCAATACAAACTGTACCCTTAAAACCACCCTTAAATCATTAGCATGCATTTCATGCAATGAAAGGGGGTTTCTCGATAGCCTTGATAAATGATACTATGATCTTCATTTCGATTGTACATTATACCATATCCACAGATCCCCGCACAAATCCTGCTCAAATATTGAGATTGTGAGAGAAATCAAAGATTTTCTTGCCTTTCTCGATGGACTGTCTTTCAACATTCTTTTAGTGCGTTTAGCCTCAATAGCCTGTATAGAGTCAACATGTCTATTGTAGTCAGCAATAAGCTCGAGTCGTTTCTCATCATTTTTGTCAGTGGTTTCAACTTTTCTTGCACAAGCTTGACAAATATAATTTGACGGATGTTGGTTGTTATCTACTAATATAAGTACTAACTTTGATAAGATACCAATCTTAAGTTGTGAGTGCACATTTGGGAGCAGGAACTTATAGGAGTTCTTGTTCCTTTTCCCTGTAATAGGATCCACCTTGCCCACCTCACAATGGCAAATAACGCACCTCCTTTCTATATTTGTTGGTGTTGGTGTTGGTGTAGGCCGAGTACCAAAATAAGTCTTTGGTCGACATGATACCATTTCAATAAGCTCGAGTCGTTTCTTATCAGTTTTCTCAATGGTTTCAACTTTTCTTGAACAAGTTTGACAAATATAATTTGACGGATGATGGTGGTTATCTACGAACTTTGATAATATGTTCTCAAGTTGAACATTTATGTGTAGGAATTTGTAAGACTTTCTGTTCCTTTTCCCTGTTGTAGGATCCACCTTGTTGCCCACAAGACATTGGCAAATCACACACTTCTTTTCTGTATTCACAGCATTTGGTGTTGGTATAGGACTAGGAGTACTACCAAAAGGCTTTGGTCCACATGATGCCATTTCAGAGAAACTATAAAACTTCCAGCTATAAATATGAATCTGCATACGTTACATGATCATGATCGATGTATTATACACTAAATCATGAACTATATATATCCACACCAAATATATGTAAATCCTGCCTTTTACAGAGAAAGTTGACCTTCCACTGCACTGCTTACTATATGCAGCACTAGTGATGCACTGTGTGTACATCTTGCTTGGGCAGTTCCATTAAATTTGTGGGTAAAATGGATTGTCAGTTCAACAGCACCTGATTGTGTGCAATAATTATGAGATCAAATTAGCTGGAATATTATGTATCAATTAGGGGCTGTGCAATAATTATGAGCCCTGGTGGGAGGGTAAAACTGGGGGGGGGAGACATTTTTGGCTAGCCCAAGGGGTGGGGGGCAAGCAGAGGGGGGGACAAGCAATTTTTGGCACACATTCATAAAACACTTTAAAAAGGCTTTTAGGAAAACAGTACAAAAATGCAAATTTTCCTCCTCACAGCACTCAACATAATCTATATAGACTCGGGTATAGACTATTATTTAAGGTTTGCTAATTGGGATCCCAAAAATTTGGCATGTACATGCAAGGGGGTGCATAGAATTGGCAGGTCGAGCGGGGCTGGGGACACTCAATTTTTGGCAGGCTGAGAGGGGGGCCATGCAAGCAATTTTTGGCAAGCCAATTTTAAATTATAGTACATTAATTGAAGGAATATATGTGTGCTGCAGAAAATTACAGCATATCCCGGGATCCAATCAGGCTTCAGTTTCAGTGACTGAAATAGGTCAGTTGAAATACATACGTACACGTATCAATAACTGACTTGCAGACCTCTTCAAGATTGCTACATCAATATTAATATGACAAAAAGTTTCAGAGTGCTGAATACTAGGCACATCTAGAATTTCCAAATGGCGTGCCAAGAAATGCTCCTCCCCCCTCGGTCACCCAAAATCGCTTGCCCCCTCCTCTCTGCCTACCAAAAACTCTCCCCGCTCCGGCCCTTGGACATGGCAAATTTTTGGGATCCCGGTTTGCGAACCTTTCGGTCTAGATATATATTGTGAATTATTCAGCTGGAAAAATGTCATTATCTATAAGCATTTCCATAGGCCTACTGTTTTCCTAAGTATTTTAGAGCATTTAAAAGGTGTCCATGAATGTGTGCCAAAAATCACTTGCCCCCCCCCCCCATACCGTGCTGTTGAATAACTAGTGGTTCACCCTACTATCATGGAGATTTCTGACACGAAGATAGGGATGGTGATGCTGTGCTCCCCCTCCTTCCGCTGGCCAAAATTGCTTGCTCCCCGGCTGGCCAAAAAAAAATTCTTTCCCCAATTTTACCCTCCCCAGAGTTCATAATTATTACACAGTGGCGTGTCCAGGGGGGGAGCTTTGGGTGCTGAAGCCCCCCGCACTTTGTTAAAAATCATGTAAAATCAGCCGTTTTTTGGCGATTTTAGCCATCAAGCCCCCCACATAAATCTGAAAGAGGGGCTGAGCCCCCCACAGGAAAAGATCCTGGACACGCCGGTGTTACACAACCCCTTACCTTTATACACCCGACCTTACAAGCACTTTTCATCATAGGCCAATGGCTATACATGTAGATCTTTTGCAGTACATTATCAGTATTATAAAGTGCCATTGGAACCATTCCTGATATCGTAGACTGTATTTCTGAAGTTGACGTTGATTGATGTGACATCTGAGATTTTCTTGCCTTTCTCATCATGCTCATTGGACCTGCGCTGTCTTTTGATATCCTTGAAAAGCGTTTAGCCTGTATGGAGTCAACATGTCTATTGTAGTCAGCAATAAGTTTGAGTCGTTTCCGATCAGTTTTGTCAATGGTTTCAACTATCCTTGCACAATTTCCACAAATATAATTTGATGGATGCTGTTGGTTACCTACTATCTTGGATAATATGCTTGTAAGTTGTGAATTTACATCTGTGAGCAGCAACTTGTAAGACTTGTTCCTTTTCCCTGTTATAGGATTTATCATGCCCACCTCACACTGGCAAATCACACACTTCTTTTCCATCATATTTGTTGGTGTAGGAGTATTCAAAGTCTTTGATGGACATGATGCCATATTTTAGCAAAACTAAAACGGGAAACTTCCGCATGAAATGTTGCTATGAAATATCCACCAAATATAAATCATGTAAATCCAGAAAGTTGACCTAATCCCTCAGCAGCATGCAGCAGTATCAACACAATGCAACTTTTAGAAGTCTAAACACATGTGTGACCCTGGAAAGGAAATCCAGCTGATTAGCACTGTGCATGCACTATCATGTACAGTAGCAATTCAAAAACACAGGTTATGTATACATTTGTATCATATACATCTTGATTGGGCAGTTCCATTAAATTTGTGGGTAGGATGCACATTACATACACATTATTGTAGACTCTGTTTTTTGATACTGATAACATTTTCAAGCAATCTGCCAAAAACGGTTCCCCTCCCGTCTTTGCTTTACCCCTTTGGGTTCCTAATTTGCAAACCTTTAAAATGGTCTAGATATATGAGCATAGTGAGCAGGAAATTTGGCATATTTCGGAACGTTTCTGTACTTCTCCCCCTTCTCCTAAGCCTTTTTGGGAAATTAGGTTAAGTTAGGGACCGTTCACAAACACTTGTAAGGGGGGCCTGATGCAAAAAGGGGGGCCCTGAAAATTTTTGACCCTCCTAAGGGGGGCCTTGAAAAAAATGACCACAAATTTTCCTGGAAAAATTGAGTTTATATGCTTTTCTATGGGGTTGACCCATAATTTTCATGTCAAAAAGGGGGGCCCTGAAATATTCGAGGTCTGTAAGGGGCTGTGCAATAATTATGAGCCCTGGGGGGAGGGTAAAATTGGGGGGCAAGAAATTTTTGGCGAGACGAAGGGGGGGCAAGCAATTTTGGCAAGCCGAGAGGGGGGGCAAGCGATTTTTGGCACGATTCACGGGCACCTTTTTAATAAAATGCTTTAAAAAGGCTTAGGAAAACGGCACGGAAACGCTTAAATATGCAAATTTTCCTGCTCGCTGTGCTCGCAACGTACATCTAGACCATTTAAAGTTTGGAATTTGGGATCCCAAAAATTTGGCATGTTCAAGGGGGGGCAAAGAATTTTTGGCGGGCCGAGAGGGGGGGCAAGCGATTTTTGGCGGGCCGAGAGGGGGGGGGGAAGCGATTTTTGGCGCGCCACTTGGGAAGTTTACCCCCCGGGGATCCTAATTATTGCACAGCCCCTAAAGGGGGGCCCCGAAAAATGTTCGCGATAATTTTTTTTTGCATCAGGCCCCCACCTTACAAGTGTTTGTGAACGGTCCCTTAAAGCATGTTTTATAAAAGGTTAACCCAATTAATGTGTGCCAAAACTTGCTGGCCCCCTCTCAGCTGGCCAGAAATTGTTTACCCCTCCTTCTTTGCCTGCCAAATTACTTTCCCCATTTTTGACTTGCCAAAACATATTGGCCCTCATATAATTCACCATGCACCCTGCCTGGGGTACACATAATTATATTGCACCATCCCTTATCATGTATTAAGACCTTATAAATTGGGTGTGTGCAAAAGGGGGAGCAAAGTTTTTTTGGCAGGCCGGGGGGGGGGGGGGTAGTGCAATCTTTGGCAGGCTGCAAGAGGGAAGCAATTATTGGCACACAGTAGGGGAGAGCTCAAAATTATTGCACAGCCCTTTATGATCAACAGTGTACACAAATAATTACCATTTTTCTTCTCTGATCTTTGGAAGCATGCAGTTGAGGGCAAGGTGGTTGGCGAACAGAAAAAGTTGAATTAACATGTGAAATTATATCCGATTTATCAGTTTCAACAGGAAGTTGCGATTGCTTTAATTTTGGAATCCCAACTGTTGTTGCCAGGTATCCCCGCGTACGGGGCTTATACTTGTGTGCATCTCCTTTTGATCCACAAAACCCCGCATGATACGATGAACACGTTTCACATTTTCCAGTCTGTGGATGTTTTTCCCAGTTGGGTGAATTGAAAGCTGGATTGGAACGATATTGTCGTGTGCCTCTTCTTACATGAGAAATTTTCCTTCGACATTTGTCACATATTTTCTTAGGATGTATACCATGTTTGTCTTTCCATACATTAATGTTCCAAATAGCTTGCAGCTCATTCGCTACTAAAAGTGAATCAATATATTTGGCTCTCTTTGTTATGTAAGAACTACAAACTCTACACAAACTATTCAGTGCTTTTGTGTGGGTTTCCATAACATCTAAAACTGTGTGTCTCAAACCCGGGGTCTCAAAAGGTATTTGAAGCGTGAACGATGTTGAATGTAACACAGCTAATGACTGCGACTCTTCCAAATTACTGTCTTTAAATGGTGAAAGCGTTGCAACATGCGGTGTTGTTAAACTGGGGATAGATAAAAAAAAGGAAAATAATGTTATTGTATTTACCTTGTAGTATTTGATTTATCTACAGGGGAAGGGGTTGTTTCCTAAAGGCCCAGGGGAGGAGCACTCACTAAAATGGGTGACGAGGATGTGCGGCCACATTAACCCCCATTTTTCAACTCATTCTCACCCAATGACCCCCTTTTTTATTTCTTATCACCAAAAGACCCCCTTTTAAAAGACCCCTTTTAAAAAAATCTCTCACTGAATGACCCTATTTTTTCATTATTTTTCTTCAAATTTTGTCTGAACATTTTCTACCCGATGACACCTTGTTTCAAAATTTTATACCAAATGACCCCTTTGTTTCTAAAGCTTGTACCCAAATGACTCCACTTTGTTTATACCCTTTCTTTTAAACAACATAATAGGTAATAGGTCCTACTTCTTTAAGCTGGTAGGCACATACCTGTCACTTCTAAAGTTGAGTGCCCCCTCCCCACCGATTCCAAACTCAGCATTTTCAGATTGCACTCCATCTTTCATCAACCTCAAACGATCAACTGTGAACAATGTTTTAACTACATTTATTTTTTTACGAAAGTAATCACAGCCTTTGACCCCATCCCCCTAATGCAAGGACTTTCATTTATATGTCATAAAACATTTGGTTTGTTCCCTAATATAGGTCATAACCCTCAGATGTAAAGCCTTTGCATCTAGTCTTTTTAAAGAATTATGTGCAAAGCCTTATTACAAATATCGCAACTGTAAAGCTTCTCACTGGAATAAGTTCATGCTTTTCCTGGTTAATTTTACGTGCGCAGCCTTTGTTACAAATCTTGCAAATAAAAGGCTTCTCGTTGTTGTGAATCACTTTCTTTCAAGCTTTCAAAATTGAGCAAATACATTTTACATAATATATGCCTACTATCCAAAAAGTGAAATTTTCCAGATTTATTTTACTAGGGGGTGCATGGAAGAGGCAACTTACCTATTGTTGTTTCCCCCCTTCTCCCCAAATCTTTTGAACATTTATGCTGAGCCAATTTTGGGTCATTTTAAGTACTAATGTAAAAACAATAAGTGTTTTGAATTGCAAAGATACACACCAGTGAGTTGGAAAAGAAACACTCTTTTCTCATTTTTGTTAATGCTCACCTATTCACTAACTGTAGAGTGGAATATTTTCCCTGGGTTAAGTTTTTGGACAGTTTAGTTGGTATTAAATTTGCTTTTTTCTATTATATTCACAATAATGTGTAGTAAATATTTTTAAAATATTAAAAAATTAATGGCTGCCTGTTTGACCACAAAAAGCATGAAATTTGGCCCTGTGAAAAAATCCCAGCTATATTCAACATGAAATAGATTTCTCATATCTATTTGACCACATTTTTTGAGACACCTGACACAACAAAAAACATGTAAATTTTGTTACTATATTTCTATGATCTTTTTATTCTATACTATATCCATATTTCTGTGATCTTTTTTCTTTGATAAATTAAATTATTACTGGTTGTTGAGAAACAGCATCTAGCTAGTTAGCCCTGGAAGCTAGCCACCGGTCTGCCCTAAGATAAGTCCATGTAAATATTAAGCACTCAAATAATACAAATGTGTGCAGTATACACTGTGAATGAAAGGGGTGTTTTTTATGACAGGCAAATACTTTGTGACACATTATTTTTAAAAAGAATAAGTTTTTTGAACATGATCATTGATCACCTTTAATCAAAATAGACCAGTTTTTCAAAAACAATTTGTAAATTGAGTCCAAAAGAGGGACTCATTTATGGCCAAAACTTAAACAAAAAATTGGCATTCTTGTGATGGGGGGAATTGTTGCTGGTAGGTTGAATCTAATTTACAGGGATTGCCTTTTGAGAAGAGTGAGAGCAATAACTCCTCTACAGCTCTTCTAAAGTTGCATTTGCAAGAGTGATTTATAGCTCCTCTAGATCGATGACTTGTTAAATTCTCTATGCTTTAATGGCCACAGGTGCAGACAGCTCTTCTAAAGCTCTTCTTGAAGAGACCAGAAGAACATTCTACAGCTCTAAATTTCAAAAGGCAGTCCCTGATTTAGCGGGTGTTGCATCTTCAAATATGTAAATCATTCTGTATCATACTACTTTCAGATGTTAAGCCTTTGCATCTAGTCTCTTTATGTCTTCTTAAAGAAAAATTATGTGCAAAGCCTTTATTGCAAATATCGCAACTGTAGGGCTTCTCACTGGAATGAGTAAGTTCATGCTTTTCTTGGTTAATTTTACGTGCGAAGCCTTTGTTACAAATCTTGCAAATAAAAGGCTTCTCGTTGCTGTGAATCACTTCATGCGCTTTTAGACTACAAGATTGAGCAAAACTTTTATCACAGATGTTACATTTATACGGCTTTGGTCTATCACTGGTATGTATAAGTTCATGCCGTTTCAAATAACTTCCTCGTCTGAAGCCCTTGTTGCATATTTTGCATATATGAGGCTTCTCTTTGCTGTGTGTAAGTTCATGTCCTTTTAGGGTTCCAAGCTGTGTGAAGCGTCTGTCACAAATTTCACATTTGAACGGCTTCTCACTGGAGTGAGATCTTTTATGTACTTCCAATTGCCATGCTGATATAAAATCTTTATTGCATTCGTGACATTGAAAGGGCTTCTCTTCAATGTGGTAGCGTTCATGTACTTGAAGATAAGAACTTGATGCAAACTCTTTATTACAGTATTGGCATATATACGGGGTAATGTGAGAATGTTCATGTTTGTGTAAGTAATTTGCTGTAGAGAAGCTTTTGGTGCAGTGTTTGCATTGGTAAGGCTTCTCATGACTCTGTTCATGCGATTTATAATAACTTTCCTGACTGAAGCCTTTATTACAAAATTTACATTTGAAGGGTTTGTCATCAGTATGAATGAGTTCATGTCGCTTCAAATGATCTCTCCGTATAAAGCCCTTGTTGCATATTTCACATATATACGGCCTCTCACTACTATGTGCCTTCTGTTTATGCTGCCTGAGGTAACCAGGTGCAGCGAAGCCTTTGTTACAGATTTGACACTTGTATGGTTTCTCTTTGGTGTGGATCCTTCTATGAATTTCCAACTGACCTGAACGTATGAAGCCTTTATTGCAGTATTCACATCGATAAGGCTTCTCTTTCACATGGTACCGTTCATGGGTTTGAAAATACTTGAATGTGTTGAAACTTTTGTTACAGAATCGACATATATGCACTTTTTTGTTATGAGAGTCTTGATGTTCTTTCAAATAATGTTTGCGTGTGAAGCCTTTATTACACTGTTTGCATCTATAAGGCTTCTCTATAATGTGAACTACCTGATGTTCTTTTAATTGCTCAATTCCAGTGAAGCTATGATGACAGCGATTACATCTATAAGGCTTCACATTCAACTTAGCATAAGTCCAAGGATGAGGTTTATTGTCATACCAATAAGGTCTAATCCATTTCTCATGTCGCCTTAGATGAATCAGATATCGATGCGTGTCACGGAATGTTCTGCAGCAATATTTACACCAGAGAAGCCTTAAGAAGTGCAAGTTTTGTGTTCGTATGGAGACCATGTTGTGAACTGGGGATTAGAAAAAAGTTACAAATTGTGTTAATAATATCCAAATGGGTTTATCATCTGTTTTTATTTATACTAACTAGTGTCACATCCACTTGGTTGTCATTGGTTCTTGCCTGTTGTATACATTTTATAAGACAATGAGCACAATAGGCAGATTATAGGCTAGGTGTGTATTGAACTGTGCGGTTGCAGTTATTGTATGCATTGCGTGTAACATGGTATGTGTGTGGCTCGATCTGCGCTGTGATCTTGCTTGTTGGCGCGGTGCAACATTTTATGTCCGTGTGTGAAGGAAGGACTCAATGGATTCATCACAGGAGGGTAACTGGTCTAACTTTATAAAAATGGCCATACAGAGTGAATATTACAGGCAGACATTATTTTTATGGGTGATCATTTTTAAGAATGGGAGTGGCAGTGTCATTCAAAGCACATTTATTTTGCACATGACTATGTACATCACTCTGTGTTGAGGTATGTGATTTGTATCACTCCTAGAGCACTCATATGTCTTGAGGAGTGCGATCGGTAGCACATCTAGACTTTAGGTGAGCTAGTTTTTGAACGTTTGAGGACTAATTGTTCTCAAGTTGTAGGAAGTGCCATAGGGTGTCTCCAGTGTAAGCTGTTTTCATATTATTATATTATATGCCACAAAATATTAATATTGACAATATTTATTTATTTATTTATTAGATCTTATTTTGCCTGGGGAAACCCAATCAGTGTGAACACTGTTTTTCATGGGTGCCCAGGGGTCAAACAAAATACATCAAAATGGTTAACAATTTACAAGAATAATAAATATTATATATTAAAATACATTCAAAATTACAAACTCTGGAACTTAAAGACACTTAGGTACAGATAGCAAATATATATTAAAAATATAAAAATAGCATTAAGATACAATTCTTTTAAAAGTTCCAAGCTTGGCTGGAAGTGGTGCTTTAGCAGCAGTTGGAAGGTTGTTGAATGCTAAAGCCCCCTATAACTAAATTTTCTACTGTCCGATGTGTTGCGACAGAGAGATAGGACCAAATTTCCCTGAGAACCAGCTCTTGTCCTGTAGCTATGAATGTCAGAAACAGTATTAAAAATATTGCACAGATTTGTGGGTAGACTGCCAGTAAGACTTTTGTAAACCATAATATTTAAGGTGTTTCAAACGACGATCACAAAGTTTTTCCCAGCTCAGTCTTCCTAATAAGACATCATTAACGACGTGGAAGACCGAGAATAACTTAACAATAATTGACAACCTGTTTGATGGGGTGGCCTACATGTATATTCATATTGCTTTTTTTTCATATCATATGTTGTAGTGAAAAATGAATACAAATGTGTAATTTGCAATCATTTGTAGAGCAAAGATTTCTTTGTTCTGATGGCTAAGTGGGCATGTGAATGCACACTAAACCACAGCGACACATACACAGCACTTCTTGGAACTCCCAGACGGAGCCGCGAGTTTCAATTATCGAAACTGGTAGTTTTGTCACTCTAATATTTTGAATAAATCGTTTATTATTAATATGATGGAAATATTAAACATCCATGCAATGTTCATAACATGTACACGTACGTACATGGTGTGTGGTACGGTCATATACACACATCAAAGGACTGTACCATAGCATAAATTCCCATTTTCTTTGCTTTAAAGAAAATCATTATACTTAGTTCTATGGGTTAATACATGTAGGTTGAACAAATTTTAATCTTTCCCTAGAGCAGCCAGTGCACACAAACGTTGAAAAAACCAGTGCATCTGGCCGGCCAGATGCACTGGATTTTTTTCAACGCTCACGTGCACTGGCCACTCTGGGGAAAGATCAAAACATATGACCTTTATATATCTCCGTTGTTTGACTCAAAATTAAAAGGGGACGTGATATCTGACAGTAATTAAGCTAACATTTTATTTTTCATGGATATGTTACAATATCATATGGCTTTAATACACATGCATATTATAAAATTATATGCAGTACAAATGAGTAAAGCCCGGGAGTAAAGCTTACAAGTTCTGTATGTTTATACACTCACACAGTCACAGTGTGACTGCAGTTGTACTCATGTACTGTAGTGTAGTGTGGAAGAGATAAAAGGTACACATACATGTATGGTACATGCAATAATAACTAAACAATAAATTAGTTTATCAATTAAATCACAAATTTAATCTGCCATATTACCAACTTACTTCAAATGCATACTACATGTCAATAAACAGTAGAATCAAGTGATTATTTCTCACACCCACTCAAGTCAACAGCTGAATAACAAAGCTAGGGCACAATACCAGATCATTAAATAATGAAATTACTTGTATCAAAAAATTAAACTTATGAGGCTCAAGAAACTATTTAATTTGTAAGTACAAGAGTTACTTCATGCTATTTGATCATCTGTTGTGATATGTTTACTTAAAAATATAATAAAATTAAATTAGTTTTTGGACAATTTTATTTCTCTTTTTAGAAACACTGCAGGGCACTATTATAGAAAAATTCCTTTAAAAGGGATGTTTATAATTGTGTTGGAGTACGTAGCAGGCGCAGATCCATGTTTTATAAAAGGGGGGCATGAGCAGAAATT
This sequence comes from Amphiura filiformis, assembly GCF_039555335.1. NCBI lineage: Eukaryota > Metazoa > Echinodermata > Ophiuroidea > Amphilepidida > Amphiuridae > Amphiura > Amphiura filiformis. The sequence continues at coordinate 12,201,408 of NC_092645.1, forward strand.
TTCCAACCCTCTGTACTCCGCAAAATTAGTCAACCATTTATTTTTTTTTATAATGGCCATTCTGGGGAGTCCATGGAGGAGGAAATTGTGCAGATGTGGGGGTCATGATAATCGCACATTTGTATCTGAACAGTTTTTTTTTTTTTTTTTCCTTTTTGAGTTTTTAGGGGTTGTGCAAGTGCAATAATTATCTGTGGGTTAAATTTTCAAAATGACCTGCCAAAAATGCTTGCCTTCCCCCTCTCGGCATGCCAAAAAAAGCCTTGCCTCCACCGACCCCAACCGGAGGAAAAACTTGGGCTGTTTAAAAAAAAAACCCTGAAAACATGACCCCCCCATATACCAAAATTGGCCTGGAAAAACAGGTCATTGTACAAAAATTTTGAAGAACCCACCCCAGCGGCATGTCCCAATGGCCCGTAATGGAAATGGTATGTACTGAGCATGGTACCCCTGGGTCCTATCCTCTACCCTTTGATAAAAATGTTGCTATGAAATAACTAACTAACAGTGTTTGTTTCTTCTTTTATGAATTAACAGGTGCAGCAGAGTTTGGTTCAGATACCACTCCATGTTTGGGAGAAGGACTGTATGACATCACTGTGACTTTTGCTACATCCAGTGGGGGATCTACTGATACACTGCTGCTTGATTCGGTAAGCTGGATTGATTGATTGATTGATTGATTGATTGATTCTGCCATTGATTGATCATTTTCATTGGTTGATTGATGGAGTATGTAAGTGAGTGTTTGAGTGATTGATTGAGGGGTAATTGAGTGAGTGAGTTCAAGCGAGCGAGTGAGTGAATGGATAAAATGGTTTAATGCTTTGCATGCTGGCCATAATATGTGATGCGATCATGCAAGCAAAATCAGTCGGAACTCAGAAATATTAAATTTTCAGTTTCTTTTAGGATAGTAAAAAGCATTTACAAAGCTGTATTTTGCAGAAAACCCTATTAAAATTGCACAACCAGTTCCAAAGATATGAGCAATTATAGAGTTTCCAAAACAAGAGGAAACAAAAGAGCTCAAAAGGAAACATTCCCCACTCTCGGCTGGCCTAAAAATTCTTGCCCCCCCCCCCCCTCACCCTTCCGGCTCATAATTATTGCACAGCACCTCGGACACATTTGGAAAAGTAGTCTCTTTTGCTCAAATTAAAGGGGTCCCACAGTTAAGCAATGGAAGAAAATTGTCTTTTTTCTCTTTTAACTTCAATTATTATGAAGGGAAGTCTTTAATTTTTTGGCTCACTCTTAATTGTGTCTCATTTATATATTAAACTTTACTTTCCCCGATTTTCAAGGAAATCTGAAAGTCCTCGTCGTACAGGAGCACTAAACACTGCAAGGTATTCCCAAAATCTCACTCAATTTACGGCGAAATACACTGACATGCACCCCGTGTCATTAAAGTAGCGTGATATAGACGGCCCTCACTTGATAATAGAAAGTCCGATTGACTTGGCTCAAACGGTATTTCCTAGAAATACTTTGCCAGATTCTACTCTCTAAAAAGGAATCTGATTGGTTACAAAGTGCCGTCGTACTGTAGGAAAAACCATACCCTCTTCCATACAGCCCTGCTTAGTGCACTGTATGCATTGTGCATTGACCTCGAACGCCTCTGTACACACAGCGTGCACACACTGGAGTCAAGTATAATTTATTTAAAGAGACTTTCATAGGAAAACTTTTCCGTATGTTCAGACTACTGACCTGTAACTGTTTAAAAAGGTGGGTGAGTGACTGAATGAGAGTGAGTTGTTCAAGTATAAGCAGAGATGCCATTTTTCAGGAAATTTGTGTAATTTGGGTTTTTTTTTTTTTTTTGTGGGGGGGGGGGCGAGAAAAATATTTGGGGGGAAAATCTATTCATTCCTCTAAATATAATCAATTGACCTTCTGTCCTGCTTTCCTTTCAGCTTGTCCTTCTACCCCGTCTTGATGACATTGAAGCATATACATCAGTGGACACACCAGCAGCCACCAAGGAGGACATGACTGAATGCTGGGGTGCGGCTGGAGCAGCCTATGATCCCCTGAGGGACACTGTCAACTGTACCAAACTTGAGTTCTCACTTATGGCAGAAGTGTATAATGGTGCTATCAGTAAGTCTGTATCTGTGTGTTCTGTGTCTGTCTGGGTGTCTGTGTGTCTATGTCTGGAATGAAGGAAGAGAGTGAGGGGGAGGGAAGGAAGGAGGGAGGGGCAGGGAGGGAGGGGCAGGGAGGCAGATGGATAGTAGAAAGGAAGGGAGAGAGAAGAAGAGAGAGAGAGAGAGGAAGGAAGGAAGGAAGGAAATATTGTTGCAGCATCTCTCATTTACTCATTTATCAGCTTTCTTGGGGCTCTCTTGAAGGCTTCACTTTTTACTTTCTTGAAGTTCTATTGAAGACACCAACTATTGACACTTCTTGTTCATGCTTATGAATGTCGACATTGTATTTTCTTGTTACTTGCAGGCTGCTTATGTGAAGTTGTTGGTACCGTTCCTAACACTAACACAGAATGCGACTCTCATGGTGGTCAGTGCCTATGTCAGCCTGGAGTCATAGGCAAGTCATGTGACACTTGTATGGCAAATCACTATGGTTATGACACAGGAAATGGATGCACAGGTAAGAGATATTGACAGTTTACATTGTTGCAAGCATTTTGGAGGGTAAGGTTTCTGGGGGCTTGAGCCCCTTGCTCAGGAATATTGTCACTCTATTGCTTTAGTGCTTTCCAAGTGAACTATAGCAGTTTATACAGATAAATTATAATTGATCCAGCACCATACCATATAGAAATCCCAATTTCAACTGCCTGTTACTGCACTGGCAAGTTTTGTCACTTCCTCCCCCTCATTAATAAGTCTGATCAGATTTAATCAAGAATGCTGATCAGAAGTTAGAGGCGAAATCCCCACCTGTTGATTCAAAGGAGCATAACTCCTCAAAAGGGTCATGGCAAAAACCTCTGAAACTCAGCGCAAGCAGTTTTTTTTTTTCCATGAATTTCCTTGCATAAAACAGTAGTGATACCTTATACTATGTGAAACTACATCTATATTGCTGATTTATTGATTGATCAATTGATTTATTTGATTGATTGAACAGTCATCCAGTCAGTTAATCATGATTGCTCGGTATATTGAATGATTGATTTGTTGATCGATATGTTGATTAATTGGATTGATTGACCAGTAATGTGGCCAATTAATCATGATTGGTTGATTGGTCCAGTGATTGATATGTTGATTGATTGGTCAGTTGATTGATTGATTTGTTGATCGATATGTTGACTGTTTGGATTGATTAATCAGGAATGTGGCCTGTTAATCATTATTGGTTAATTGGTCCATTGACTGATATGTTGATTGATTGATTGATTGATTGATTGATTGATTGGTTGATTAGTCAATTGGTCAAGTAAGTGATTTGTATTAAACTGTAATGGTGATGTTGATAGATTAAGCGCTATGAACATGATGAAGTATACCCAGAGATAAAGCAATGGCCAATAACAGTAAACTTCTTTTTCTTCATTCCCAGCATGCAACTGTGATCCTTTGGGGTCCGAGAGATTATCATGTAATCAAACCAGTGGTGAATGTGACTGCAAAATTCATGTCATTGGGAGCAAATGTGATGCTTGTAGACCAGAGCATTATGGGATTGCATCAGGTAAGAAACTGGGTACAATTTTATTTTGTAACAATTTCATTCCTCAAAAGAGGATTTTATTAAAGTATATATAGTCCACCGGCCCAAAATACATTGACAATAAAAGTAAATAATTTATTACAATTAGCTCAAACATTTATCTCTTTTCTGGCACGGCATGACCTGCAAAATTCCCTGTGCAAATCAAATGCAACTTTTAGTGACTATCACTCATTTTGTGGACCGCTCTTTTCCGAAGGGCATTAAAACTAAACCACTTGACGGATATTTTTGTACTTGCTGTCAATCAAGAATAGTACATGTAGGCTAAATCTGAGTAGGTGGGGCATCTGGAAATGGTCATACCTCCCTGATATGTAAATGACAGATAACAGCAAAAGCAACTCCCAAATCTGTCCATAGCTGGTCAGTGAAGAGAGTCAGGGTGATTATTGATTGGCAAGTGACATATTTGGGCATAAGTACAGCCCACCATTCAATGTGTAGGATGGACTAGACTTTATTTTGCTGGAGTAATTTCCTGTTAACCAGGTTTAAGTACTGCAACAGTCGAATCCTGTGTGCTGTGCAGCATAACTGCACTATGATGATATCAGCTATCTTCAGTAGATAGCAGCATTAACACAATATGATATCACCTATCTTCAGTAGATAGCAGTATTAACACAACCTCATATCCGCTATCTTCAGTAGATTGCAGCGTTAACACAATCCCATATCAGTTATCTTCAGTAGATAGCAACATTAACACGATCTGATATCAGCTTTCTTCAGTAGATGGCTGTATTAACACAATATAATATATCTTCAGTAGATATCAATTTTAACACAATATGATATCAGCTATCTTCAGTAGATAGCTCAGTAGATAGCAATTAATTTAACACAATCTGATACCAGCTATCTTCAGTAGATAGCAGTATTAATACAGTCTGATACCAGCTATCTTCAGTAGATAGCAGTATTAACACAGTCTGATATCAGATATCTTCAGTAGATAGCAGCATCATATAAATTTGTAAATGCTCTTTAGCAAAGTCATAGCTCATTGAATTTACAACCGTGTGACAAAACAGGCGGAAATAGTAACTTTTTGCACAAGATTTGCAATTTAAAGAGAATTGGCCATTGCTCATTCTAACGATGCTAGTATAATTATGTTTTAAAAATATTGTTTTGATTTTTAATACCTACATTTTGGTCAAAAATGTGCTTGGATAGGTAGTTTGCAACAGATTTACCACATTCGCCTTGCTATATAAGATAGCAGCATTAACACATATGATATCAGCTATCTTCCGTAGATAGCAGTACAGGGTGTCCCAGAATGATCTGTACCGGGAAAGATGGAATTTTTTAGGTATGAAGGGCATGTTGAATGGTCATATTGTTTTGCATTTTAAGTTCTACATATATTTAGCTTTCTCAGATTTTTTAGATTTTAAAAATTGGACGTTTCTAGTAGAAGTTATAGAAGATTTCGTAAAAATGGTGAATTCTAAGTTTTGACAACGCAACCTATTTTGAAAATCTGTAACATTACTAACCGTTCAGCACAAAGTTATTTGGAAAAAGTTATGCAGGTATTTTAGTTGTGCCCTGTTCGTATTTCCACTAAATAGTCGATATCTATCTATTATTTATGACGTTACGAAGCAATCATTATATGGAATTAAGGATTTGTGGCCTTATCCCATTCTCTCTTTGGCGGTAGTTTTAAATAAAGTTATTGTGGTGTGAGGTCCATGTCATTTGAAATGCTTGCAGAGATCGAACTGGTTGTGGTACAGAAAAGACGGCTCCTCAATTTACTGTACAGTAGCATGGATTTCTTTCAAAATCTTACTGGCAAACCGGCAGACACAAAGAAGATTCATTAGACGATAGTGCATAACGTAAAGAAGTTTGACAAGGACGGAACTGTCAGGAATCGGCAGAGTGAAGCTTCAGGTGCTCGTAAGACTGTAAAAACAAGAGCGAACATTGCAGATGTCGGCAAGCTTTAAGCGCATAACCCCAACAGTAGTTGTCGTCGAAATGCGGTGCCAAACATCCCACGTTTTTCATTTAATCATATCGTGCCATTTTTCAAAGGTATACGAGTCGTTTTTCATTGATTTTACATTATTGCATGCCACGCCAAAACAAATAAAGGTAGCGTGCTGAAATTAACAGAATAAGTAGGAGACATGTCCATCATTATAATGCTGTTATCAAAAATAGATACACTGCCCATCTTCTATTTTTAGTTATTTTTGCAAGCACGGTACAAATCATTCTGGGACACCCTGTATTAACACAATCTGATATCAGCTATCTTCAGTAGATTGCAGCATTAAAACAATATGATATCAGCTATCTCCAGTAGATAACAGCATTAATACAATCTGATAAGCTTTCTTCAGTAGATAGCAGTATAAACACAATCTGATATCAGCTATCTTCAGTAGATAGCAGCATTAATACAATCTGATATAAGCTTTCTTCAGTAGATAGCAGTATTAACACAATATGATATCAGCTATCTTCAGTAGATAGCAGTATTAACATAATCTGATATCAGCTATCTTCAGTAGATATCAGCATTAACACATTCTGATATCAGGTACGGTATCTTTAATAGATAGCAGCATTAACACAATCAGATGTAAGTTTTCAGCATTAATCAGCAGATAGCAGTATTAGTACAATCTGATATCAGCTATCTTCAGTAGATAGCAGTATTAACACAGTCTGATATCAGCTTGCCCTATCTTCAGTATATTGCAACATTAACACAATCTGATACCAGCTATCTTCAGTAGATAGCAGTATTAACCCAATCTGATACCAGCTATCTTCAGTAGATAGCAGTACAATGTATTAACACAGTCTGATATCAGATACCTTCAGTAGATTGCAGCATCATATCAATTTTTAAATGCTCTTCAGTAAATAGCAGTATCAATACAGTCTGATACCAGCTATCTTCAGTAGATAGCAGTATTAACACAGTCTGATATCAGATATCTTCAGTAGATAGCAGCATCATATAAATTTGTAAATGCTCTTTAGCAAAGTCATAGCTCATTGAATTTACAACCGTGTGACAAAACAGGCGGAAATAGTAACTTTTTGCACAAGATTTGCAATTTAAAGAGAATTAGCCATTGCTCATTCTAATGATGCTAGTATATGGACAATATAAGTGTGCTTTTTCATTTAATGACATACAATTTGAAAAACATTGTTTTGACCTTTAATACCTACATTTTGGTCAAAAAATGTGCTTGGATAGGTAGTTTGCAACAGATTTACCACATTCGCCTTACTATATAAGATAGCAGCATTAACACATATGATATCAGCTATCTTCCGTAGGTAGCAGTATTAACACAATCTGATATCAGCTATCTTCAGTAGATAGCAGTATTAACACAACCTCATATCAGCTATCTTCAGTAGATTGCAGCATTAAAACAATATGATATCAGCTATCTTCAGTATATAGCAGCATTAATACAATCTGATAAGCTTTCTTCAGTAGATAGCAGTATAAACACAATCTGATATCAGCTATCTTCAGTAGATAGCAGCATTAATACAATCTGATATATTAAGCTTTCTTCAGTAGATAGCAGTATTAACACTATGATATCAGCTATCTTCAGTAGATAGCAGTATTAACACAACCTCATATCAGCTATCTTCAGTAGATTGCACCATTAAAACAATATGATATCAGCTATCTTCAGTATATAGCAGCATTAATACAATCTGATAAGCTTTCTTCAGTAGATAGCAGTATAAACACAATCTGATATCAGCTATCTTCAGTAGATAGCAGCATTAATACAATCTGATATATTAAGCATTCTTCAGTAGATAGCAGTATTAACACAATTTGATATCAGCTATCTTCAGTAGATAGCAGTATTAACATAATCTGATATCAGCTGTCTTCAGTAGATATCTGCATTAACACAATTTGATATCAGCTATCTTCAGTAGATAGCAGCATTAATACAATCTGATATATTAAGCTTTCTTCAGTAGATAGCAGTATTAACACTATGATATCAGCTATCTTCAGTAGATAGCAGTATTAACACAACCTCATATCAGCTATCTTCAGTAGATTGCACCATTAAAACAATATGATATCAGCTATCTTCAGTATATAGCAGCATTAATACAATCTGATAAGCTTTCTTCAGTAGATAGCAGTATAAACACAATCTGATATCAGCTATCTTCAGTAGATAGCAGCATTAATACAATCTGATATATTAAGCATTCTTCAGTAGATAGCAGTATTAACACAATTTGATATCAGCTATCTTCAGTAGATAGCAGTATTAACATAATCTGATATCAGCTGTCTTCAGTAGATATCTGCATTAACACAATTTGATATCAGCTATCTTCAGTAGATATCAACATTAACACATTCTGATATCAGGTACGGTATCTTTAGTAGATAGTATTAATATTATATGTTTATAATACAGCTATCTTCAGTATATTGCAGCATTAACACAATCTGATATCAGCTATCTTCAGTAAATAGCAGCATTAACACAACCTCATATAAATCAGCTATCTTCAGTAGATATCAAATATCAACTACCTTCAGTAGATAGCACCATTAACACAACCTCATGTTGGCTATCTTCAGTAGATAACAGCTTCAACACAATCTGATATCGGCTATCCTCAGTAGATAGCAGTATTAACACAATCTGATATCAGCTATCTTCAGTAGATAGCAGTGTTAACAAAATCTGATGTCAGATATCTTCAGTAGATATCAGCTTCAACATAATCTGATATCAGCTATCTTCAGTAGATATCAACATTAATACATTTTGATATCAGGTTTCTTTAGTAGATAGCCATAGGGCCAGCAGTTTGGCTCGTTTTTGGCAGGTTTACATGGTCCAGTAACCATAGATGACTGACATGTGCTAACAAAGGAAACAGTCACTGCAATCAAAATATAATCTGTGTACAGACAGATAACTGTGTGGGTATCATTATAATAGAGGCGTGTCCAAAAAAAAGTTCACACCCCTTCAAATATGAAGCCAAAATGCAGACCTTGTGTAGAAAAATGCATGCACATTCAATTTAGACTCTCCTTCCCCACCCCCCCATCTTTCAATGTTGGGAGACTGAAATGTAAAAATGCAGACCTTATGTAGACAAATGCATGCACATTCAATTTAGACTCTCCCCTTCCCCACCCCCCATCGCTCAATGTTGGGAGACTGAAATGTAGAAATGATGACGATTTTGTCCAAATCAACATTGCAATAGGGGGGCGGGGAAGGATGTGTGCCAATTAATGCTTTGGAAGATAGAACACGAAAAAATTAAAATATATTTTAATGATGACGAAATAGCGTGAAGTTTAAGTATTAGCCCTAAAATAATAGGTAGGATCAGAAGAGATAAAAAATATAATCATAACAAAATTCATCAGACGGATTCGAACTCCGTGATTCCACTAAGCTATAGATTACAAGTCAGCGACTTAACCACTGAGCCACAAAGAATTCGATGATTACGTATCCATTTCTAATGTATAAATGTTAATTTAAAATTGTTAAATGCATGTCCCGTGACTTGGTGTGTGTGTGTGGGGGGGTACTGGTCATTATTTTCCTAAAATATTCCCCCAAAGATTTGTGCACTAAAACAGGTGATTTACTTGTCAGTCAGAAATACTGGAATATATCTACATGTGTGCCATTTCAATAATTATACCGTTCTGATTGATGTATTTGATAGGGTCTATAATAGAGGTTTTGCATATGATGTATCATCCCGTAAATATGGCGGGCTATTATAATGCATTCAACAAAAGCATGATTGCAATCTACCACGAAAGTTCGCCTCACACACATAGCAAATGTACTACGATCAAATAGGTTGATGACAACATTTGATTGAATGGACTGCACTGCGCTTGTCCTTCACCGGTTCAAATCCTTTGTTTGGAGACAATCAATAAAAGCATGCAGGGCTCTATAGTGGAAATAATAGTGTACTGACATATGTCCTAACCTCATAGTAGAATAAACATGTCAAACAAATGCATTTAAAATCAGTGACCCATTGCACAGAAGGAGTCGAGGTTGATGACCTAACGATCGACACAAATAATATTAAAAGAAATTGATATAATTTGTTTTATTTTAACTGAGTCGACCGTGGTGGGATTGCATGAATCCAAATTCAAAGTTTATTTTCATAACATAGTTCTCGTGTTGCAGCGGTAGAGAATTTGACTTGTAAACCATAGGTCATGAGTTCGAGTCCTCTGTTGTTCTATTTTGTTTAATCATTATTACTTTTCCTCTCCTCTCGCATTTAAATGTTCCATCTTGACACAAAATTTGAAACAAAAATGATAGCAATATGGTGTTTTTTTTCTTCATTTTTTCAGGTACCATAATTTTATTGTACTGCCCTAAGCCACTCCCAAAATCCTTGTGTACATACTTTAACAATACAAACCTGAAATTGACTTCGTGCATTTTACATAGGGCCAGCAGTTTGGCTCGTTTTTGGCAGGTTTACATGGTCCAGTAACCATAGATGACTGACATGTGCTAACAAAGGAAACAGTCACTGCAATCAAAATATAATCTGTGTACAGACAGATAACTGTGTGGGTATCATTATAATAGAGGCGTGTCCAAAAAAAAGTTCACACCCCTTCAAATATGAAGCCAAAATGCAGACCTTATGAGCATTAACACAATCAGATGTAAATTTTCTGCAGTAGATAGCAGCATAAATCAGTAGATAGCAGTATTAATACAATCTGATATCGGCTATCTTCAGTAGATAGCAGTATTAACACATGCTGATATCATCAATCTTCAGTAGATGGCAGCATTAACACAATATGATATCAGCTATCTTCAGTAGATAGCAGCATTAACACAAATTGATATCAGCATTAACACAAATTGATATCAGCATTAACACAAATATTGATATCAGCATTAACACAAATTGATATCAGCTATCTTCGGTAGATAGCAGTATTAACACATTTTGAATTTAGCTATCTTCAGTAGATAGCAACATTAACACAATCTGATATAAGCTTTCTTCAGTAGATAGCATTAACACAATTTGATATCAGCTTTATTCAGTAGATAGCAGCATTAAACAATCTGATATAAGGCCAAATTTAAAAAAAAGGTTTGTCTCAAAGCTTCTGTGCGCAGTAGTTTATTCACCTGCATTAGTTAAAAAAAATTTCTTCTTTTTATATTTATTTTTTAGAAAAAGTGTATATAAATACGATCGAAATGATATTTTTACAATTTGAGACCCCTAGCTGCTCTTAGATTACTTTACTTCAATACAATAGCAGCATCACTATTTATTGTTCAATACAACACTTCATACAGTAGAATAAGACTTTGAGATTTTTTTCACATTTGAAAAAAATATTTGGTTAAAATTTTTTTTTAAATAAAAATGCATTTTGCATTAGTTTTGCAGAGTTGGAGAGCTTTGAGACAAACCTTTTCTTAATTTGGCCTAAGCTTTCTTCAGTAGATATCAGCATTAACACAGTATGATATCAGCTATCGTCAGTAGATAGCTACTGCTATCTTAAGTAGATAGTAGCATTAACAAAATCTGATATCAGCTTTCGTTGGTAGATAGTAGTATTAACACAATTTGATATTAGCTTTCTTCAGTAGATAGCAGCATTAAAACAATCTGATATAAGCTATCTTTAGTAGATAACAGCTTTAACACAATCTGATATCAGCTATCTTCAATAGATAGCAGTATTAACACAATCTGATATCAGCTATCTTCAGTATATAGCAGTATGAACACAATCTGATATCAGCTATCTTCTGTAGAGTGCAGCGTTAACACAATCTGATATCAGCTATCTTCAGTAGATAGCAGTATTAACACAATTTGATATCAACTATCTTCAGTAGATAGCAACAATAACACAATCTCATATCAGCTATCTTAAGTAGATAGCAGTGTTAACACAAATTGATATTAAATATCTTCAGTAGATAACTGAATGCTGCTATCTTCAGTAGATAGCAACATTAACAAAATCTGATATCAGCTATCTCCAGTTGATAGAAACATTAACATGATCTGACATCAACTGTCATCTTCAGTAGATATATAGCAGTATTATTAACATGATCTTATATTTTATCATTCAGTAGACATGAATGACAACATTTCATGCCAAATAATATAAATTTGCATCATCCAGCTTAAATTACCATATAATATATAGATGTATTAAATGCTCCAGAAGCATGTTTGGCTACTTATAAATAAATTATTTTCAATTTAAGTACATGCTCCGGGAGCATGTTTGAATTAGAAACATGTTTGTCAAACATGCTCCTAGAGCATACTAAGTAAACATGCTCCTGTACTTAAATTAAAATATTTATTAAATCAAACATGCTCCTGTACCATATGGTGCCATGGGCCTGGACCATATTATCGGAATGGAGCTCTTCATTTAATTGTTATACACCTTTGTTGTTATGTTCAGGAAATGGCTGTACACCATGTATATGCAACATGGATTACTCAGAACATAAGGACTGCGCCAATGACAGCGGACAATGTGTCTGTAAGCCTGGTGTGGGAGGAATGAACTGTAATCAATGCGCTTCTGGGTAAGTACAGGAATTGAACCAGGAACCTGTAGTGTGTCTTGTTTTAATGCTCTGCATGCTAGCCATGCGCTTCAATGGAAAAAGTTCAAGTTTTGAAATATTTTCTCAAAATATCAAGAGCTATATAACATAAGAACTACTGTATCAATACTAGGCTTGTTTGTACTCATTTTAATGCATTTTTCATGCTGATTCCAAATATGGTTATGAAAATTTACATTTCTGACATTTTTGGATTTAAATTTTTTTGAAACATGTCATCTGCAGTCGACACCCGCGTGAAGAGAGTTAAGTTGAGAGTAACAACATGTTGGATTTTGCAGTGGCAGATTTGAATTGGTGTGTTGGGGTGGTTGCGTGTTCAGTGTACGGATAAATCACACTTTCATGCATGTGTAAACACTTTTGGGATTAGGTTCGCAAGTGCGATTTGAATGCAACTGCAAAATCCAACATGTCGTTACTCTCAACTTAAGACGAGACAGACTATAGAATAGGTAGTGCTCTTTTTTGACTTCTAATTACTTAACAATTCGGTCATTGAAAGGTCTAAAATGTTGGTTTGTCATCCAAGTTAAAGCAATAATGTCTGATTTCTGACATTTTGGGGGAAATTGAGTTGTTAATGGATTGTAAAAATATTAAATATAGATAAATGCAAACATTTTAATCTATTTTACAAGTCTTGGAAGCAATGAATTAGATTTAATTAAATAATTGAAATACCAAAATGCTTCTTGTAAAATCACTAAAGCCACTGACACAACAAAATATATTTATATTAGAACAGTAAACTGATAGAACAGCTAGAGTTTCTAATCCTTTGGTCTCAGATCAAAACTGAATACACTATGGACCACAATAGACTCATCCCAATGGCATAGTTCAATAACCTCAACTATGCAATCAGTGCAAAATTTGACCTCAAGTTGCAGAGTATGAGTTTTTGTACCCAAATTTTCAAAGGTCATTCATTGAGTGTGTAAATGTATTGGGGTTAAAGAACTGTGCCCTGATATATGAGCATGTTGTGGATCCTAGTGATAGTCCGGGGTGATAGTTTGATGATTTCTATATTACAGGTACTATAACTTAACTACTTCGGGCTGCACATCATGTGGCTGCAACTTTGATGGCATCACAGAGGATGGAGGATGCGATGATAATGGACAATGTGTGTGTCGGGAAGATGTGACGGGAGAACAATGCGATGTGTGTCCTCAACGATTTTCACAGCAAGGAGAAGAAATACGTATGTATAACGTTTAACACTGTTAAAGAAAGGTGCGGGTGGGTGGGATGATAATTAATGATGGACATGTGTCGGGAAGATGTGACGGGAGAACAATGTGATGTGTGTCCTCAACGATTTTCACAGCAAGGAGAAGAAATACGTATGTATAACGTTTAACACTGATAAAGAAAGGTGCGGGTGGGTAGGATGATAATTAATGATGGACATGTGTCGAGAAGATGTGACGAGAGAACAATGCAATGTGTGTCCTCAACGATTTCCACAGCAAGGAGAAGAAATTGGGACATTGATATACCATGGCTAAAAATGCAGTCCATACTTGCAGCATTTACCTATATGTACTGAGTCTCCCCCTTCCTCCCCCCAGGTCCCAGGCCCCATGCCTGGAAAGAGAGAGAGAGAGTGAGAAAGCAAGAGTATAGGTAGGATGGGATGGAAGGAATACGGGGAAGGAGGAAGGAAAATAAACGGAATAGATTAGATTATCAACCATTTGTAGTCTTATTTTGTTTTTACTATGCGCAAGATGTTGCCATAATTGACAGTAATTATGTGCCATGATTTGATTCATTAGTGATCTATCAATGCACATCAACCTATGAATAATAAATGATAACAAATTATCAAGTGTTTTACCGGTCGTAAGCATCTCTACTAGAGATATGTGCAGCTTTGCTTATTCAGGTTTACAAATGTGCTTCATGTTTTTGGCATTCAAATGTAAGTACAGAGCACATGGGTTGTTGAATTAACCCCTTGAGTTACATTAGGTTTCACTGCCTGAACAGAATTGATCATGTCTCACCTCCTTTATCAACCAAATCAATGGTAATAACTCTTATAGTGAGAGATCAACATTTAACCACAAATTGCCTCAGCGAAACTCACTTCCTGGGAACTAAACACCACACAAGGTCTTTTTATGTAACTCATTGACCCATATAACGTGTCATGCTGCTAGCTCTAGCTACAATGACAGCATGGTGATCTGGTCTACTCATTGACAGATACTAACCTCAGGAAGGTATTCAATTTTTGATCAATTCTCTTCAGGTAGTGAAATGTAATGTAGAACTACCAGTTTTCTTACAGTGTTTCTTATTGGTTGCAGTTTTCTTACAGTGTTTCTTATTGATTGCAGTTTTCTTACAGTGTTTCTTATTGGTTGCAGTTTTCTTACAGTGTTTCTTATTGGTTGCATCTGAGTGACCAATTAAAAAACAGCTCAATCTTTCTCAGCCCTACGACCATTCATACCATGTTGCTGATTGGCTTAGTAAATCACAATAGTCTATTTGTAACCAATCAGAAGTTAGTTCTCATGGGCTTAACCATATTTTTCATCCACATTTGCATTTTTCCAGTTACATATGGTTTTGGTCCGTGGAGTGAGCGTGGATGCATTCGCTGTTACTGTTCTTCTCATTCGTACAATTGCACGCAGGCAACGGGTTGGCTTGAAGCCAGCGTTGTCAGTCGTTTCTCTCTGACCAACTTTGGGGCGGTATCACCACGATGGACTGGATATGATCTTGATACAAACACAACGGTGGCTGTCGGAGATGTACCAGTTTTGAGTGTTACAGATCCAAGGTAAGAAACACATCTCACAAGGCAAATTTTTGATGAACTGCAGGGCAAAAAGTGTTAAATTCTTGGACTTTTGTTGGGGCCTCTGGATTTATTTGATCATCATGGTACAATGAACATATAAGAATTCAAAGATAGTCATATTGAGTTGGGTCATTTTGGGTCACATGGTGAGTCCATTTAGTGAATTATCTATTTTTTGTTGTGCACATATGTTAACCGATGAATTGAAGGTATTAAAAATGAAATAGATCAATAACATTCCAAAACTGCAAAGACTACGAGTTTAAGGAATTTTAGTGGGATTTGGCCAAAAAAAAAAAAAAAATTAGGTGGTTAGTTTTTTCCAGCTTATCTGCCTAACTTTGTGACATGATTAATTTACCTAACTTCCATTCAATTTATTTTGCCTAACTTTCCCTATGGAAGATTTAACTCAACTCTTCCACAGAGGGTTTATGTTTTTCAAATGTAATTGCTTATTGATAATTATTTTGAAACTCATACTCCCCCTATGTATGGATTTTATCTTCCACAACTGGAGTTAGCATTTCAAATGGAAGTTAACCAATATTGTTAATTCTATTTGAAACCCATACTCCCTCTAAAAGCTACATCTTCCACAGGAAAGTGTGGATGTCAGATGGAATAACCCATTATAGGTGCTACTGTATATTAAAGTGGTAATTTTCGCAAACATTATTTTCACGTAAGAGACACATTTTTGCTAATGTTATTTTCGTGATTGCCCAGTCCTTCCCTATACTTGTACTACATTATTGCATATATTTGCAAGGTGTTGTTTTTGCGGTTGAAGCTCTCATCGTGAAATTTGCAAAAATAAAACCCTCGGGAAAATTTAAAAAAAGGAGCTTATATTCTTAATATTGGAAGTTTTCTACAAATATTTATATTTATATCATGAAGCAAAATTATACTTGTTTAGGTCTAAACTATTGATTTTAATCTTTTCCCTTCCAGGATAATTTTAGAGCTCATAGATCCCAGCAATCTCACCAGCATATTCTTCAAATCACCTGATCTCTACAATGGTGACAAGCGTACATCTTATGGCCAGATGTTGACCTTTGTCCTCAGCCAGTCTACGACTTCTGACCCCTTGATTGACCCTGATGGTGATGTGTTCATCTACAGTAGATTTGCAACAGAGCCCATTGCAACAGCACTCCCTACACCACCAGGGACTGATGCTACACCGTACAATGTAAGTGCTTTTATATGGGATGAATGACCTCTGACCCCTTGATTGACCCTGATGGTTATGTGTTCATCTGCAGTAGATTTGCAACGGAGCACATTGCACCAGCACCCCCCCCACACACACACACCCCACACCCCCACACACCCACCCCCATGGACATGCTGCTACACAGTGCAATGTAAGTACTTTTATGACCCAAGAATAGCTTATGTTTACTGAGGTTTGATTATTTTGCAGTTTGTTGCTGGAAATAAGATTTTGTTTTTCAAAATGAGGGCATGTAGGCAAGAGGTGCAAAACAGGGTAAAAATTTCCAAATTAGAAGAAATAATTTAAAAAAAGGATAACTTTTTATGTTAAACTATTCAAAATAGCCCCCTGTTCAGGATGGTGAAATCCACTTTTTGCATTTAAGCAATTTGTGGAGGAAAAGATCCACATTTTGGACATTCCTGTGTTCGAGCCTGGAGTTACTGAAGTATATTTTAGGTAGGTAGGTGACTCCAAGAATATAAAATATTAACTAATTTTCCAAGAAAATTGGACCCAAAACCCAAATATTCAATCAAATTTAAAACAAATTAAGTATCCCACAGGTATCCCAGAACTCTGGGAGACTTTCAGGAGCTAGTGCCCAGAAGTCTCCCAGAGATTCCAGAACCTAGGCGGTTATAGGAGACTTTCGGGAGCTAGTAGTGCCAAGAAGGATCCCAGAAAGCGGCTTCTTGGAGATCTCCGGGAGACCTCTCAGAAATGCTTATAAAGTATCCCAGTATATGGTTTTGGGATACCTAATTTGCATGAGAAAAAAGTCAGAAACCTCCCAGAGACCTTCCTGCCGGCTTACCTGCAATGGGACATCATATAGGCACAGTTTTTACCCAAATTTCCAACACTATTTAGCATATTTTGACCCATCCATTATTAAAATTGACCTAACAAAGGGGCCATTGATGGCTAAACCTGTTGGCTATTCCAGTTGAAATCCATACACATGTGGAATATAGACTCATGCCTTTCATAGGGGTTGTATATGGATTTCATCTGGAAAACCTCAATGTTGTTTATTTATTCAGATCAAGCTTCATGAAAACTACTGGAAGAAAGGTACAATAGCAGGTGCACAACCAACTACACAGGAAATGATACACATACTAGCTGGTATCACATCTATCCAGATTAGAGCAAAGTACACAACTGTAAGTATCATATATTAACTTGGGTTAGGACTGAGTTAACTAGAGTTTATTACAACCAACTACACAGGAAATGATACACATACTAGCTGGTATCACATCTATCCAGATTAGAGCAAAGTACACAACCGTAAGTATCATACATTAACTTGGGTTAGGACTGAGTTAACTAGAGTTTATTACAACCAACTACACAGGAAATGATACACATACTAGCTGGTATCACATCTATCCAGATTAGAGCAAAGTACACAACCGTAAGTATCATACATTAACTTGGGTTAGGACTGAGTTAACTAGAGTTTATTACAACCAACTACACAGGAAATGATACACATACTAGCTGGTATCACATCTATCCAGATTAGAGCAAAGTACACAACCGTAAGTATCATACATTAACTTGGGTTAGGACTGAGTTAACTAGAGTTTATTACAACCAACTACACAGGAAATGATACACATACTAGCTGGTATCACATCTATCCAGATTAGAGCAAAGTACACAACCGTAAGTATCATACATTAACTTGGGTTAGGACTGAGTTAACTAGAGTTTATTACAACCAACTACACAGGAAATGATACACATACCAGTTGGGATTTCATAGATTAGAGCAAAGTATACAATCGTAAGTATCATATACATTAACTTGGGTTAGAACTGAGTTAACTAGAGTAAGTATCATACATTAACCAGGGTTAGGACTGAGTTAACTAGAGTTTATTACAACCAACAACACAGGAAATGATACACATACTAGCTGGTATCACATCTATCCAGATTAGAGCAAAGTACACAACCGTAAGTATCATACATTAACTTGGGTTAGGACTGAGTTAACTAGAGTTTATTACAACCAACTACACAGGAAATGATACACATACTAGCTGGTATCACATCTATCCAGATTAGAGCAAAGTACACAACCGTAAGTATCATACATTAACTTGGGTTAGGACTGAGTTAACTAGAGTTTATTACAACCAACTACACAGGAAATGATACACATACCAGTTGGGATTTCATAGATTAGAGCAAAGTATACAATCGTAAGTATCATATACATTAACTTGGGTTAGAACTGAGTTAACTAGAGTAAGTATCATACATTAACCAGGGTTAGGACTGAGTTAACTAGAGTTTATTACAACCAACAACACAGGAAATGATACACATACTAGCTGGGATTACATCTATACAGATTAGAGCTAAGTATACACTCATAAGTATCATATACATTAACTTGGGTTAGAACTGAGTTAACTAGAGTAAGTATCATATGTTAACCTGGGTTAGGACTGAGTTAACTAGAGTTTATTACAACCAACAACACAGGAAATGATACACATACTAGCTGGGATTATATACAGATAATTAGAGCTAAGCATACAACCGTAAGTATCATATATTAACTTGGGTTAAGACTGAGAGTTTATAATTACTATTGTAAATGGGGATGTTAATTATTCCAGTGTCCATAATGCAAGTCCATGAGCTATAGGAA
Source organism: Amphiura filiformis (assembly GCF_039555335.1). Taxonomy (NCBI): domain Eukaryota; kingdom Metazoa; phylum Echinodermata; class Ophiuroidea; order Amphilepidida; family Amphiuridae; genus Amphiura; species Amphiura filiformis. The sequence goes on from NC_092645.1 coordinate 12,220,529, forward strand.
GCCATATGTGTACAAAAAAGTTACCAAAGCTAATGTCAATTCTGTTTGTATACTGATAGCCTATACATGAGCATTATATTTTGAGAGGTCCATGTATACCCTATTATTTGTCTAAATTGTATTTTGATACATAAAACTAGGACCTTGTATAATTATGAAGATATGGGTAGAGCCATATCTGTGTGCAATATAAGGCCCTATTGTAGGTTTGATAAGAAAACAGGAAAATGTACATTCTGAAATGTACTGAAAAATTCTGAAATGTTTGAATGTTTATTAATTGAAACTTGTCATCTGCAGCCTCCTGCATGGAGAGAGCTATATAATGAAAAAAGGGGACAGCCTTATGTATTGTGAAATTCTAGAAAACTGAGTCAGTGGTGGCGCCAGGAATTTTTTTTTGTGGGGGGGCATTGGGGAAAAGTGAATTTGGGGGGGGCAAAATCAACAAAATTACTATAAAAAGTGGACATTTTCAAATTTTGGGATTTTACTAGGGGACAACAGAGGGGGGGGGGGGGCAAGAGTTCTGACTGGGGGCATTTGCCCTGATGCCCCCCATAGCCAGCTACTGAACTGAGTTGGTATTCTCTGATATCCATGAAATTTGAAATCCATTTGTCTTGACCTGTTTTTGTTTGTGTATGTTTTTATATATTTCAGTTGGATAAAGAATCAGTATTTTTTCATGAAGCTGAATTGCAGTTTGCAGTTGATGGAGCAATTGATGATGATGCATACACTGTTAGTGCTGTACCAGCAATGTTTGTTGAACTGTGTAACTGTCCACCAGAATATGAGGTAAGATTGATTGATTGATTGATTGATGGATTGGTTGATTGACTGATTGATTGATTGATCAGGTGGATCATATCAATTCATCCACTGATTCATCCGTTCATGCAGCATTTCATTACTTTCTTGATTAAATGATTAATCGACTGATATTTTTCGACAATATTTTTAGCTCGGAAATGCAATGTCTCCCTGCTGCAACGATTGTATACAAAGTAGAAAAAACAAATAAAGACCATAATCTTTCACATAGAGGATGTAGATATCAAATGAAGTCACCCATTCAGATAACCCCATTCAAGAGGGTGTAAGGTACACATGACAATTTGGGTTAATTCTACTCAGTATGACAGTAATCAAGCTATAGTAAGTACTAGCTCCCTGGGCGAACTTCGCTGTTCCGAAAGGTTCGCTTTTCCGATGGTTCGCTATTCCGAATGTTCACTATTCCAAAAATTAAAAAGGTTCTCTATTCCGAAGGTTCTCTATTCCGAAAACAGAAAAGGTTCTCTATTCCGAATATGAAAAAGGGTTCTCTATTCCGAATATGAAAAAATGGGTTCTCTCTTCCGAAAACGAAAGAAGGTTCTTTATTCCGATATATTATAAAGCCACCGTGTTCTCTACTCCAAAAATGAAAAAAAGGCTCTCAATTCGAATATGAAAAAGGGTTCTCCATTCCAAAATCTGGGGCCGTGACCTTTGACCTCTGGGGCTAAGATGGGCAAAGGATAAATCTACGGGGTAGGGCCCGTTAGTGTTCCACATATGGGCACTGGGGCCTTTGTAGTTTTAGCGCTAGCCTTGACAGAATGATGTGTTTGATGACGGAGGAAAAGGACCTAAAAGAAACCAAGTAAAGTTTTTCGGTGTTATGAATTCCACTGCATATAACATATTCGGAATAGAGAACCTTTTTTCATATTCGGAGTAGAGAACACGGTGACTTGTTTCGGAATAGAGAACCCATATTTGAATATTCGGAATAGAGAACCTTTTTTCATATTCGGAATAGAGAACCTTTCTGTTTTCAGAATAGAGAACCTGTTTATGTTTTGGGAATTTTCGGAATAGAGAACCTTTGGAATAGACAACCGTTTTTACGGAATAGCGAACCTTTAATTACATTCGGAATAGCGAATGGTAAAATTACACATTCGGAAAAGCGAACCTTCGGAATGACGGACCTTCGGAATAGCGAGAAGACCCCAGCTCCCTTAGTCCTATGGGCTTATCCAGTTGAAATCCATACACCTATGGAAGCCATGACCTTGATCTCCCACACAGTGGGTGTAGACTTCAAATGGAGTCACCCATTCAGGTAACCCCATTTGGAATAGATGAGTAAGGTCATGTCTTCCATAAGGGTGTTTGGATTACAACTGCAATACCCAGCACGCCACAGGACATATGCATAGGGCACTGTGCAACCATCTATTTATATATCCGTTTCTAATTTTAGGGTAACTTCTGTGAGCAATGTGCCCCAGGTTATCGCTGGCAGTCTACAGACCTCGGCCCTGTCGCGGGCTGCGTGATATGCAACTGTAATGGTCATAGTGACGGGGCGTGTGATCAGGAGACTGGTGCATGCCAAGACTGTCAACATAACACTGCTGGTGATACATGTCAACTTTGTCAGGATGGGTACTATGGAGATGCCACAAGAGGAACACCAGGTAAGCAATTGTGTATGGTGGCTTTTGAAAATGTGAGTGTGTTCGCTACTTGCACGGTTCCACCATTATGCACTATATGCGGGGAGAGCCTCGAACTGGCAGCATATATGAAAGGAAGAATTAGGCAACCTTACACAGAATGTTATATGACTGATTCAATACCCATTCATGTATGCTGCCAGTTCGGGGCTCGATCCCCTGCACAGAGTGCATAATGGCGGACCGCCAAACCATGCAAGTAGCGAATATTTGGTTATCAAAATCAAAATGATTGATGGTTATTGTCAATGAACTGGAGTATTTTGAAATATTATAATAATTACTTTTGGTTAATATTTAGGGGGCCAATTTTAAATGAAATTGATAAATTGACCCAAGAACAATCACATGGGTGTTGATTGTCATCATCACCATCATCAACATCTTTGTTATCATAATTCTTAACAACTGTCGTCATCAGCAGCAGCATCATCAACTTGATATTGGTAAATTTGTATTTTTCAGATGATTGTCAGCCCTGTATGTGCCCAGGTCCCCCAGGTGAGAACTCATTCTCCCCTACATGTGATGGGAATGGCGTTTGCTTACAGTGTGCTGAGGGACATGAAGGGAACAACTGTGAGACCTGCTCAACAGGATACTATGGATTACCTACTGATATACAGGTACTGTCATTTTAGTATGGGAGCTACAATCAGGGAAATTAATGTTGGCACACTTTGGCATTATATTTAATGTAAATCGCCACCCCTCCCCCACTCCAATGTTGATGAAAGCTCTTTTTCCATTGACAGTCTCCCAAACATTGATTGAGGGGAATGGGGGAGGGAAGGAAAGGAGAAGGTTTGTACTTCTCATTAAACATATAGTACTAATTTCACTGAACTTTCAGAATGGCAATGAAGATCAAGTTCCAACATTATTGTCAAGGTGTGCCAACTATTTATTTCCTTGATTGTAGATTTTGTTTGTCCTGGCATGGTATTTGTAGTTTGCCAATGGTAAAAACACCATAGCTTCATCTACATGTATTACCTTTGACTTGGGTCAAAGGTCATCTTTGCTGTCAAATAAGGATGAAAGCATGTTAAATGTTTTCACACCTGCAAATGTGGACCCACATCAACCACAAATGGTTCACATTCTTTTTAACACCATTTGCATAACACTTTGTGGGTTGGTGGGTGGGCAGGCAAGCAGGTGCAGTTGAGTATGTGGGTTTTGAATGGGTGGATGAATATGCATACAAGCCAAGAATGGGCTATTCCAGATGAAAGCCAAACACTCCTGTCATAGAAGACACAACCATACCTTAATCTCCCACACAGGGAATGCAGATGACAAACAGATCTCTATTTAAAACTCACACTCCATAACTGGAAGATTAAGGTCACATCTGCCATAGGGGGTGTATAGATTTCAACTGTAATAGCCCAATGGGGTAGCAAATTGGCAGCTTTTTCAAATTCATTCCAAAACCATGAGCCTTAATTATAATCTTGTTTTAATTGTCATCTCTCCTTACAGATGAATGGTGGTCAATGCCAGCCATGTTTCTGCAGTCTCAGCCCAGCTGTATGCGATAGCATTAGTGGGCAGTGTTTGGATTGTCAAGGCAATACAGGAGGGTTGACTTGTGATGTGTGTGATAATGGCTACTGGGGAAACATTGCAAACTGCCAAGGTAGGTTTGTTTCTTGGTTTTGTTGAATTATAGGTTAATAAATGCATATTACTTGTTGGGAGTGAAATTGTACAAAATATTAAATGCATGCATATTGAGATGTTGATGCATCTAATGCACAAGCTTCGCAGGGGGAGTGCATTATATAAACATCAACAGCTCAGTACAAATGCATCATTTTGTACAATTTCACACCCATCAAGTGATACACATTGATTAACCTATTTCATGCATGAGAAGAAAAAAAAAATCTCCAATGATTTTTGCTATTTTTATAACAAAATTGTCACTAAAAAGCAAATATAAATGCATCAACCCACAAGAACACAATCAATGCATTGTTTGCATCCTTCTTGCTTTGATTGGTTCTTGCTATCTAAGTGTGTATAAAACATTAATTGTTAAAACAGTCCAACTTCTCTTATCTGGACTTTTTATAAATAAATCTATCTGATATACGGCTGTATGCATGATCTTCACAGGAAAACATGTTTTTAATGCTTTTATACTTTAATTTCATATGCTTTTAGAAAAACATATCTATGTGACATACACCACTCAAATCTTTCAGTGTTATATTGCCCCATGAGTATCTTTAGTTGTCCCAACTTGAACACCTTGGACACAATTACACATAATTTACTTATCCTGAGAAATATGAAATTACTCATTGTGAACAACCATGTCCCAGCACATCCCTTTTAAAGGATTTTTATTCACTTATCTGGCCAATAGTTGCATACTGCAGTTACTGTCCGTTTTCCTATACACAATACACAGTGCTCTTTCCCATTGACGCGTGACCTCTACAAATAGCCCTACGTTAAAAGTATGGGGATATGACTAGTTAACGTCGCTGTGTGAAAAATAACCGGCCAATATTAAAAGTACTCTTCTAAAGTTCTAGAAAATATAGTTTTGTAACATGTCCTAAATTTTTAGCTAATTTAGATGTTTGGAAATATTCGTACTTTGGTGTTTTAGTTAATGATATAGGTAATAGTACATTGCCTATTTAACGTCGCTGTGTGAAAAATAACCGGCCAATATTAAAAGTACTCTTCTAAAATTCTAGACAATATAGTTTTGTAACATGTCCTAAATTTTTAGCTAATTTAGGTGTTTGGAGAGGGTCGTACTTTTGTGTTTTAGGAAGGATATGTAAACGACAGATAACACCAAAAATATGAAGAAATTATTTCCAAACCGTGTTAAGTCAACAATCATTATGTTGCTCATTTTCAAGAATGCTGGTTTACAAAAAGCACGCCATTGTCTCATTTCGTGAACAAAAGTACACATACCATTGTTTCCTTTCGTTTCCTTTATAATCGGTTACCCAACTGAAGCTATAATACAAACTTTCATGTGCGATATCGCACATGAAAACAGTCACATGTGCACAGCCAGAGAAGATCCGATTTAATCAGTTGAGCTGTAATGAGTGTTATCTTGGTTTAATAGCTTTTAATGGGGTTAAGTCCTGCAAAGGTCGAGATGAATTCTACTGTAGACATGACTGCATCATGGGTCCCATCATGGTTGGATAAAGAGCTTGGACTGTACTTGCAAGTTGACATTAGAAATAGAGTTTGCCCTTGACTGATACCTGACGGTCTGATTGACTGAAAATTTTGAAAATTGAGTTACCATTTCTTACATTCTCAGGCTCTATTGTTCAGAAACTAAAATGCAAGGGATTAAGTCAGTTGATCTGTAACTTGAATTCATTGTTAAGTACCAATCAGCTTATTTCAATAAAGGTAGATGCATGTGTCAATGAAGGTGGGGTAAGACAAGATTATGGTACACTGGTGTTTTAGAGCCCCTCTTGTCTTTGATGATGTTAAATTGGTTCATATTAATGTGACAAAATGCCAATCCGAATGAAAATGTCCACTTTTTTGTCTAGATTAGCACCAACCCCCTCATTTCAAGTTTCCATGTAAAAATTAACATTACTTACCAAAACAAAAACAACAAAATCACTTGCTTCAACTGGTTAGTAAGTGACAAAAGGCTAGAATAAAAGAAATTGTCACACCTAGGAGGCTTACACTTCAGAATAACAATGACATACAAAAATGTATGCGTAAACGAAAACAGAAACTGAAAAGATAAAAAGATCCTCAGTACCTGTACTTACTGATGTTGAAACCGTCATATCCCTTGCACACTTGGTTGAAAACTTGTGTTTTTATTGTATTTTTACTCCATATTTTTCCCATGTCTCAATTTTATTATTGCTAACTTTGATACAACTGTTATATTTTCCATTCACTCAATCAGAATGTGACTGTGACCCAGTAGGAGGAGACGGGAATTGCACCCAAGACCAAGGCATATGTGAGTGTCATCCTAATGTTATTGGTAATCGATGTACTCAGTGTGCTCCAGTGTCTTGGGGATTCAACACAGGGGAAGCTGGCTGTACCTTGTGTGACTGTCACCCAATAGGGACGGTCTTTGGTGCCTCGCAGTGTAACTTGGTAAGTGTTTATTACTATGTGGGAGGCATGACATCTTCCTTTTCTCAAGTTGTCCATGGAAAAGATTTTTTCCCAGAAAGCAATTTTTTCACACCTCTTAGGCTAAGGGATGAAATAAAAACTTGACCGGTGGTTGACTGCCGGTTCCATCCGCTTTCTATTGTTCTAAACAATGGAAACTGGATGGAACTGGCGGTCAACCTCCAGTCGAGTTTTGATTTCATCCCTAACAAAATTGTAACATTATAAGTCCCTTTCAAGGTGGTTTTGGATCCAAATATGTTTAAGAGTTCAACAATATGTAGGTTTTCTTCTTTCAACATTCCAAATTGTAAAGTAGGGTACTCACAGAAATGTGTTCAAAGCATCCAACTGAAATATGTGACGGGAGTGGATTAATATTTCCAGTGGTAACCTACGTAACTGATTTGATCTTTGACCTCTTACAGGAGACTGGTCAATGTGAATGCAAGGAGCGAGTGACAGGTCTAAAGTGTGATGCCTGTGTAGATGGTTACTACAGTGTGGAACAGGGATGTATACGTAAGTTGATATCTGTGGCTCAGCGGCACAAAGCTGTATGTCCATTAGCTGCCATATTAATGATAATCCATTGCACCAAGACAGCTGAGAGCTCAGCGGCACAAAGATGTATGTCCATTAGCTGCCATATTAATGATAATCCATTGCACCAAGACAGCTGAGAGCTCAGCGGCACAAAGATGTATGTCCATTAGCTGCCATATTAATGATAATCCATTGCACCTAGACAGCTGAGAACTTAGCATCACAAAGGTGTATGTCCATTAGCTGCCATATTAATGATAATCCATTGCACCAAGACAGCTGAGGGCTCAGCGGCACAAAGATGTATGTCCATTAGCTGCCATATTAATGATAATCCATTGCACCTAGACAGCTGAGAGCTCAGCGGCACAAAGATGTATGTCCATTAGCTGCCATATTAATGATAATCCATTGCACCTAGACAGCTGAGAGCTCAGCGGCACAAAGACGTATGTCCATTAGCTGCCATATTAATGATAATCCATTGCACCTAGACAGCTGAGAGCTCAGCGGCACAAAGGTGTATGTCCATTAGCTGCCATATTAATGATAATCCATTGCACCAAGACAGCTGAGAGCTCAGCGGCACAAAGATGTATGTCCATTAGCTGCCATATTAATGATAATCCATTGCACCTAGACAGCTGAGAGCTCAGCGGCACAAAGACATATGTCCATTAGCTGCCATATTAATGATAATCCATTGCACCTAGACAGCTGAGAGCTCAGCGGCACAAAGGTGTATGTCCATTAGCTGCCATATTAATGATAATCCATTGCACCTAGACAGCTGAGAGCTCAGTGGCATAAAGATGTAAGTCCATTAGCTGCCATATTAATGATAATCCATTGCACCTAGACAGCTGAGAGCTCAGCGGCACAAAGCTGTATGTCCATTAGCTGCCATATTAATGATAATCCATTGCACCTAGACAGCTGAGAGCTCAGTGGCATAAAGATGTAAGTCCATTAGCTGCCATATTAATGATAATCCATTGCACCTAGACAGCTGAGAGCTCAGCGGCACAAAGACATATGTCCATTAGCTGCCATATTAATGATAATCCATTGCACCCAGACAGCTGAGAGCTCAGCGGCACAAAGCTGTATGTCCATTAGCTGCCATATTAATGATAATCCATTGCACCTAGACAGCTGAGAGCTCAGTGGCACAAAGCTGTATGTCCATTAGCTGACATTTTCCCAAGGGGGGGGGGCGTTTATTAGAGGTCATTTTTAGCACGACAATTCCTGTTAAAATCATTAGGTAAGCTTAAAAATCACGCTAAAATGACGCACTATGAACTTTTGACACTGACTTTTGGTTCACTTCCGGGTCGCCGATGCAGATTTTCGCCATTTATTGCTGCTATTATCAACCATGTGAGCAATCAGAATTTTTGAAACATCTTGGTTGAAAAAAGTGGTGGGGGCGTTTATTTGAGGGGGGGCGACTATTTGACGAAATACGGTATGGACATACATCTATAATTTGACCATCATGGTTAATATAAATGTATTTTATTTTGAGAATTGTCTTGTGACATCTTGCCAGATGCATCACCCGTTATCAAGTCAAGTCCTATACTTTGTCTACTTTCTTCAACACACACAAGATAGACCAGACAGGTGAACTATATCACTGTGGTAAAGCCTAACAATTCCTGCCAATTATGAGCTGATCAAACTATATGCCATTGAGTCATTGATCTATATAAGATATCTTAGAATGCCTACCCTAACTATGAAATTCTTTTCAAGATTTTTAAAAACATGAATGAAATAAGATATTCTTATTCACATCTTATTCGGCTTCATGGAGTATAAGTTCTTAGTTGTGATATTAATCATCATAATAATTGAACACATTACCGAAATAGAGTCTCAACATTGAGTCCTTTGATCTATGTGTTCTTATAATGATATTCTCAGTGTTTATATATTTTAATTTTGTCTAATATCTAACATTAATATTAATTAATCTCAACAAGTGTGTATGTTTTCTGTTTGTTTGCTATTGTTGTTATTGGTTTCTTTGTTGGTGTCCTATTGAAATGTTTTACACTTTAAACAAAGTTGGATTTTTGTAATAAGTATTTCTGTTATCCAAAATAATCTTGACCATGTTTATAATTATTTTGCTCTTCTTACTTGGATAGTTGGTATGTTTGCAATCAATAGATATTTTGATATTTTCCATAATATATTTTGGAGGAAAATGCATGTTTTGTATCAACATTTAATTAATATTTGCTTGTTTTAAAATATTTTTAAAGAATTTTATAAAGCATGAAGTCGAGGTGTTGGTTAAGCTTGACGCTTCCTGATTCTTTCAGTGCTTGTTTGGCTGGTTCTTTTTTAAACAATTGACAAAAACGTAGTTTTGCATTTCACAACATTCTGGTTGTATTTAGAATTGCCTTTTCTCTAATTAGTAGGCCTGTATGAATTTTATACCTGATTGATAAATTCAATTTCCTGAACAATTTTCTTATATGTATTTACTATTGTCTTGCAGTTGGTTTGACATCCAAATTTGCTTTTATTTATATCTTTTATTTATTCATATATTCAATTGATTGTTTGTTTGTTTATTTATTTATATATTTGTCTGTTCATTTTTTGTTCCTTCATTCGTTGGTTCATTCATTCATTTATTCATTCATTCAATCATGTTATATTTATTTGTTTGTTTGTTTATTTGCTTGCTTGCTTATTTGTTACTTGCTTACCTACTTTCTTATTTTAAATTACAAAATATGTGCTCTGAATTATGAAATGTCCACTTGGAATGGAAACAGAGGTGACTGATTATTACTTTTCTTAATTGATAAATTTTCTAAATTAAAAAAGTTTTTTATTTATGTCCTTATTTTTTTATCTGCCTACTAGTATTAATTGACCTTTTCCTTTATTGTTCTCTGAGCCACTATACCATTTTTACCCAATGTGGCATTGAAATCGGTGCACTGCCTAAATTACTAGCATTTGCTTAAAGTGTTTGTGTACATAAGAATGTACTTAAAGACTCTGCATAGATGCGCATTGAAAACAGCTGCCTCAGTGCATTGATGTCACATGGGTGAAAAATGGTATAGAGTCTTAAAGTTATGATGTACAGTATAGTCACACAAATGAGAATCCTGCTGTGTATGCTGAAGAAAAAGCCATCAAATAATTAACATTAAATAAAAATAGTAGGAATTCCAATTGAATGAACGCAGCTTTCAGCAGCTGTATTTGATCCAACCGCGATCGTGTATCACTTATTGCAAATTACAACCTGGAAGCACGACCTTGGATACAATGCTAACCAATCACAAGTGCGTTGACATGATTGGATTCACTTCCGCATTACTCACGCACAGTCGCACACGCTGGCGTACATCGCGCAGTATACGCAAAAAATTGTCACGCTATTGAAAGCTGTTCATTCAATTGGAATTCCCACTATAGGCAGAACATTTTTTGTTGCCTAATTGTGCCTGAACTCGCCACCGTCGTCTGCTAATCAGTATATCTTTGTGTCCATCCATTTCAGCATGTGAATGTAGTAGTGAAGGTACATTAGCTTCTACATGTGATGCACAGGGTGTGTGTTCATGTAATGTTACCACTGGACAGTGTACCTGTATGCTGGACACCATAGCTGGACGCACATGTGACAGGTGTGGACGTGTTGGAGATGGTACGTATGCAATATAGATACAAGATTTACCTGTCATTGCATAAAGGTGCCCATGTACTGACCTAAGGGGCTATCATCCCAAATATACTGGGGGGTCATAATTTTTTGGAAAGAAAAATAGGGGGGTCATAAAATTTTCGATGACCAAAATATAGGGAGTCACAAGATGACCTCAGATAGTGCATTTCTTTTATGCAAAAAGACTGATTTCAGTACAATTTTAGACTGTTTAGGGGGTAAAGTATACGGTGGTAGGGGATCCTAAAATTGTTGTTGCTGAAATTTTTGTACATTTACATTTTGTAAATTTGGGATTCCCTTCCAAAGAAAATAATAGCTCCCTAATGGCATTTGAATCTTTAAATATTGAAGGAATTAAGAAACATAAAATAATAATTTTATTTCAAATATTTCAATAATGTTGTAAAAGTTGCTTTTGTGAACAAAAATATGTTACATTGAATCACAGGATCTGTGATTGAATGAATTATGTTATTCAATGTTCATTTTGCACATCCAGACATGATGAATGTGGTAGAGGAAGTCTTCGTCGGAGCCTACCCAAACTGTGACCCATGTCCTGAATGCTATCAGAATTGGAGGAGGACCCTGCTGGATCTTGGTGAAAACTTTGAGGCACAAGAGCAAAATCTCATGAGTAAGAGCTTCTGATTGGATGATATAATCATAGGCTGAGTAACCAATTAAAATAGAGCTTTGAGATTTCTGAGTAATTTCTATTCTACCATATCTCTGATTGGCTCAATACAGGATATATCCTTCTTTGTAACAAACCAAAACAGTTCTTAGAGGTCAGATAATTTGGACTGGTAGTGCATCGCTCATTCTACAAAATCCGGTGCCAATCCACTAAAAAAATAGAAAAAATAAAAGTTGTTCAAAAAGACCTGCTTTTTGTGTTTTTTTTAAAGTAAATGTATCACTACTTTCAGATGTAAAAATTGCCAACACCACTTGTATATTTTTCTTTCAGGAAGTCATGATGTTTTTTAACACTAAAACTCAATGTAATGTGAGCTACGTTACCGACTATAAAATGGGCTGGTTTTACTCAATCCAAGGTCATAAAAAGCAAATTAAAGATCACTTGAGTGAAATGTAAAACAGATTTCACCATTTCATAGAAGTTTTGAAGATGCTTAAATGAATGTGTAACGTAGCTCACAGTAACGTAGTTCACTGGTTTTTAATGTTTTTAATGTGATTTGCGAACGTTAGAACGTTATGTCGGTTAATTCTAATATAAATGGGGTTCGACCACTGGTAGCTTTCACATATTATTAGGAAGTACATGTAATACAAGTGCATACTATAGAATTCTGGTAACGTAGCTCACCAATCTTAACATGGTCGGTCGAAATTTCAATGTTTACAATATTTCTATGCCAAAAATGCTACAGCATCACGATTTTTACGGTGATTTTTAAAAACCTATGAGTGTTTCCTTTCAAAAACCGCAAATTACATTGATACCTCTGTTTTACTTCTTTCCAATAACGTGTGTTAAAAAGGGGTAACGTAGCTCACAGCGTTTTGGTGGAAAGTGCAATTTATTTTAGAATTACACAAAGACATTTTAATCACTAAAAATAATGTTGATAAACAATATGATGGTGCGTTATCTAATCAAAAAACAACAAATATGTAAAGAAATCGCATTTATTCAAAGAAAATATTCAGGGTTAGATGTGACACTTGAGCTGTGGAAACGCATTTTTAGCGATTTTTGAGCCTTTGCAAGGGTTAATCAGGCTGAAGAAAGCATTTAAAGTATGGAAAACTATATATGTCCATGTAGATCTCGTTGAGTTCTACCAGAAAAACAACATATTTGATGCCCTAAATGCTCGACAAAGTTTTTGTGGACCAAAGAATGGAAAAAAGGCTATTGGCACCGGATTTTGTAGAATGAGCGGCATGCTTGTAGGGTTAACATATTATTTTGTTTGCATTGTAAATGGAGCAATTTACATGGGTTACCAAATAAAGAATATGTTGTATACCGGTACTTCAAAAATCCAGATCATGCAACAAATGGACTTGCTTAGGACTCTAGTCGCTACACAGTAAACAGTGCAAATTGCATACAGTAACAGCACAAGTCACAGCGTTGCAATTTTTGAAATTCTTAAACAGCACAAGAACAAATCAGAGCAATTAATGTAAAAAATGTTAAGATTGTATATTTGCACTGGCATGCACTCTGCATACCATGGGAAATGCTTTCGGATGCACTCATTTTTGATCAGTTGTATTTTGTATTTCCAATATTTTTAGTGACAATTTTGTTTTAAAAATACCAAAAATCACAGGGTATTTGTGTGTGTATGAAATAGGTTGTTGATAAATGCATGTCACTAGTTTTACTGAGATGTAGATGCGTCTTATGCAGGAAACCTTGCTTGCCTTCCTGCTTGCCTTATTCCACTTGGGACGTTAAGCAGTATCCGAGAAGAAGAAGAAGAAGAAGAAACCCATCAACATCAATGGAGGGGGGGCAGGGGAGCTAGAAGCTTCAACATCTCAGTGCAAGTGCTTTATTTTGTACAATTTCACTTTTAACAAGTAATTTATGCTGCAGAGTTGGTTGCTTTAATGGGCTATTCCAGTTGTAATACATATACCCCTTATGGAAGACATGACCTTAATTTCACACACAGGGGGTGTAGATTTCAAATGGAGTCACCTAATTCAGGTAACCCCATTTGAAATTCACACTCCCTGAGTGGATGGAAGATTAAGGTCTTCCCTTCCAGGGAGGTATATATTGATTTCAAATTCAACAGGAATAGCCCATTAAATAGATAGATTTTAACCTATAATCCTACAATTTTATTATCAGATTTGATGCAGAATTATGGAGATCTAGCAGTGTCAGA